>NC_048423.1:5343523-5458212 GCF_013103735.1 Etheostoma cragini | reverse complement strand
GGTAGGTCAGATTACTGAATGGGGTCATAGCCCACCAGTTGTGGGATAATGGGATGTATGGTTGAATTGTAGATAGTTATGAAATTTCACAGCCTGTAGAAGTTAACAGGGTTGGAACAGAAAGTTGGTTACCTGACATTTGTTGATAAAGCTAAAGAAGCTGATGGAAAGAAGCAGAGGTTTAGCTGGTGTCTTTCCATTAACAATGGTTGCTATAAAAAAAAGAAGGAATACACATTTGATAGCTATATAACTTGAGAGACTAGGCGTGATAAAGGAAACCAGTAAGAATCAAGTTAATTCATATTGTTTTCAGTTGTGGAATCTTTTGGAAGATACTTTTATTTTTTACCATTTAAAAAGAAATTACAATTTGTCTTAAAGCTTTTTCTTGTTTTCACATTATGGCTACAAATTATCTAGAGTGTGGATATAGTTATGTGTAAAATATTATAAATTCATGTTTCTGAATGTAGTTTGATTAAGTAAAGTGTGGAAATGTTTGTTATTGTTGATAAGTAGAAGTTTATACTGACTAGGAGACAACATTTTTAGAGGAATAAAATTAGATATGAAAGCTCTTCAGTTGTCTGACATGTTTGATTTTATACTGCCCCCCATTGCTGATGGTGCGATACTTTTCTCTTTTTTAAATTAAAGTATGCATGCATTAAATAATAAAATGTTTTAGCAGTACACTAACTTAAAGTGTATTTTAATAAATCTTTAACTATCATCTCAAAGGGTAAAAATACTTAACAAGAGAAAACAAACACACACACACCCACGCACGCACGCACGCGCGCGCGCACACACACACACACACACACACACACACACACACACACACACACACACACACACCATTTGTTTATTTTTTACCACAGCAGGGCCTAAATTCATTTAAGGCCATCTGAACATGCATTAATCAGTTTTAGCTGTGAAATACTTAAGATTAATTGCAATGTTACTGATAAGTTCTAAGACAGATCCTGAAGTTATAAATTTTGAAGGTTGAATTGCAAGATTGCAATAGCAAAGCAGAGTTTCCTTCAGCAGATATACAGCTCCATAAAGTGTCTAAAGTACCAAGAACACATATTGTTCTAGACAAGCCTGGTGAGGCTAGTTTTCAAGCTTGGTTTGAGTACTTTATACAAAATAAGATAATTAATTAAACAGGATAATTGAGCAGTAGTTTACCTCTTACAGATTAGATATACACTTAGTTTTGATAATTACAAAAAAAAAATCTAAATTATTTACCTTGCAAGAGTCCCTTTTTAAATGATTCAATGCTGCTGTCAATATCATCCTGGATCTTACACTTATACATTTTTAGAGCACAGATGTAGAAATAAATCAGACTATAATAGATAAAAATGATAGTAAGATTAAAAGATTAGAATTGCAACATGTTGAGCTAACGTCTAGGGGTGAAAAAACACAGGTAACGTGCATGCATGCAAGCAAATTATAGGCTTTACCCCTAGAGGGCATTCAAAGACATCCTACAGCGACGGAAGAGAAAGAGAGAGAGAGAGAGAGAGAAAGAGAGAGAGAGAGAGAGAAAGAGAGAGAGAGAGAGAGAGAGAGAGAGAGAGAGAGAGAGAGAGAGAGAGAGAGAGAGAGACAAAGTCAAGACAGAGCTGCACTTCCTGACAGAAATCACAGAACTGCAGCCAGTCCAAACTAAATATTTCCACAAATTCAAATACAAACACCCTACATCCGACCAGATAAGCAACATAAATAAAATGCCAGTCATGTTGGGAGAACACAGAGCTGCAGTCTAGCAGCAGAGTATGTCTTTACCTGCAGACTCTGCTGTTAACTGACAAATCACAGCATATATATATCAATGTTAAAACAGCAAATGTTTTTGTTTTCACTTTTCAGAAATTTCTTTACATAGCGTCAAAAAAAAAACATCAAACTCCACACTTATAAATCTAGCAAAACTGTGTGAACATTGTCTACATAAACTGAGCCATTGTTGCAATTTCTGGTTTATCAATAGCTTTGTTTTATAGTGCATGCATAATCATTAAAGTCATGTGAATCAGAGTAAATTTTCCTCAAATCTCGACTTAATGTGTGAAAAGTCCTTTCTCTATTCTTTCACATTTGTGTTTAAACATTTGTTAACAAGTGTTGCCTTAGAGTCATCTCTGACTGAACATGCAGTCAGAAGGGGATTTTGCTGCCAAATTCCACACTGAAAGGGTGCCTGTATATAGGGCTGTTAATTTCCACACGTAAGACTATTTATAGAGGAAATTACATTTTGCCAGGCCACTACTGTAATTAAGAATGTGTTCTTAATGCAACTGCTTAAAAAAGATAAGATGTACAGTATTCTCCATGGCACTTATATATGACATAATAAGTAAAATAGAAGTAAAGCAATTTAGGACTGGTCATTATTCAGATGATCTAATTCCTCACTTATTTTGACATTGCATCAAACGGAGACCATTAATGTCTCCGTTCTTTCTCTTTATTCTGATTTTGTTTACAGAACCTTAGTTGCAAATTAATTATTTGCCCCATGAGTAAAAAAGAGAAGCACACATTTAACTATAATACATTATATAATAAATTTAGAAATTAAAATCAGCCTGAGGGGGGTGGGAACTCCAGCTCCAGAGTCAACAACGACTTGGACAACAATGGGTTGCCTGTTTTTTCGTTTATGTAGGTGTTCAGAAGCAAGAAGGAAAATATTTAACTTGAAAAGTTAACTTTGTGAACTGTGAGTGTGGAGATATCATACAGTAGGTAATATAAAAAAACCTCAAAACCCTTAGATTTTGGATTAGGAGTTTAAGGATAGATCTAAAATTATTGAGGGGTCCAGATTTGTTATTATCAGACAGAGCATGCTTAAAATAAGGCTAAACTGAAACAAATGTAAGTAAGTATGTAAATGTAAGAAACATTTGTGCTGAGGAATTATGAACACTTTTCAGTATTTCTAAAATCCTAGAACATGTGTTTTGGTCCAATTTACTCCACAAAAAAACACAACCACAAAGGATACTGCAGGACAGGAATGCATCTGCTTTAATGTTTTTGGCCTTCTGATGTTCTCCATACATTTGCATGTGTTTGCACCAGTTGTTTTAGCGATGCAAACATTGTTAGACTATCTGACAGCTCTGTTTTCACATGTCCATTATGTCCAGTAACATGATGCTTTAGATAAACTGAAAATGTGACAATCTAATGTCAGGTCAGTGTAAATTAGGGAGTGAAGGAGCTAACCCTGCACTTGTGTCTACTCCAAACACACCCCAGAGTCCTTTGAGGTTATCTTATAGCCGAGTTCTGTTCTCCTCGTTCTTTGCTACTAATTATAGTCATCTGAACCATCTGTGAGAATGATTCTGTTCCCTTAATGTCCCTATCAGCACTTTCAGCTGCCCCCCCCAGCCCTATTCATACTCCTACCCTACCTTAACCTCCTCCTCCGGTCTTGACACCAACACTGCTGCTACCCACACCCCTAGCCCTCTGGAAGATCTGCCATCTGAGTGTAGGGTGGGTCTTGCACTTCCAGGGAACCTGGGACCAGCCATACGTAGGGTCAGAGGCACGGAGGGATTTGTAAAATTGTGATTCAGATCACCACCATTAAGCCCTGGGTCTCTTTTTCTCTGTTTGATATTTATAGGTCTGTCTCTCCTCCCAGGATTGCAACAAAAACCTGGTGAGTGGATATGCATCCCACTGGTGTGTTACATTCTACTAAAATAGCTTGGATTTAAATTTAAACTATAAATATATGACGAGGGAATAAAAATGTGCAACATGTTCCCAATCATAACTTTTGTGGCGTGTGCAGCTGATCTAAGGAAAAAATGGAAAAGGAGCTCATAAACTCAGTAAACAAAATCCTAACTTCGGTTGGATGCTTTTGATTCTACCAACGATTAAAGTAAAATGGCTCCGGGAGTGACTTGGCTGCTTTTAGATGATCTCCATAAGTTTTAAAATGAACAAAGGAATGACTAAATGTGCTGACTATCCCTCTTTGAGGGTGTTGCAGATATTTTATATGGTGTTACAAGACCCTGACATGGGGGAGGTAAATCTGCGCAACAGGTCTCTAAGTTTGTAATTATTTAAGGCAACTAAAACAGTGTCAAAACACTCCTCAATAACATCCACAACTACTCCAGATCTCACTTGTGTTTCTATAGTGGTTCAAACATACACTTAGAATTGATTTCTGGAGGTGTGTATTGTGTCCTTAAGGGTTGTGTCAAGCCCATTTGATAGTCGAATGACGCCATTACACGTCGCTAAAATGTCTTGGTTGGAAATGACTTTTAAAAATAGCTGCAGTGGGTTGAGTTACAGACAGTGGATGTGATGTGATGTTTTGCCACTTGACTGGGTCTTAAGGAAACTGTTGAGAGCTGAAGGCGCTTATATGCATTTAGCAAGATAAAGAAACAATGTAAAATACAACACATAAGACAATGTAGGAACCAGATACATCTCACAAACTAGGAAGCCATTATAGATTGTAAGAAAGGTGGTTGTTAATGTTAATATGCTTCAATGGTGAGGGATATCTCGACCGATGAGACGAAGGAAAGTATAACTCCCACTTCCCCCCCGCCTACGTGTTCCTCTGCACGCTGCAAATTGGGGAATATGATCAGGTACTATTTTATGATCCTTTAGCCTTCAATTTTACTGCAAAATAGCAGCAGAATGCATTGTTGACCAATACCTTCCTGAACCACAGCATTATTCTGTTTATGTTGACTTAGTCTGTGTGCAGATCTTGTGTCCCCAAACAAAACTCAAGTACACATTAAGCTATATGTTTCCTTTGGGGCAGGCATCTGTTACGGTGGGGAATGTGGGGAATCTGACATCCCCCTTGAACTTGAAAAATGAGGAGGGCCCATGTTCTATGTCTGTCAGATACGTTCAGGTCCCGGGGATTCACTTTCAGGGATTGTTGATGGCTATACAACACCTACAGAACATGCTTTACTGTAGGTGTTTACGTTAAAAAATGATCTTGATGAGTTGGAGATAATTGCAAAGCAGTCAGGTTTCTATCAAGTGGGTGAAATCCTAAAATTGTAGGGAAAACCCTCCATTTAATGCATTTTAACCTTGGTCTGAACCTGCAGCTATGTACATTTTAAGTAAAATCACTGTCACAAAGTTTTTTTGGAATAGGAACAAGGTTACATGAAATATAACTATTAATAAAACGATATAATTCATGACATCAAGCAAAACATCCTCAAATTGCTGCATTGGAAACATTGTTTGCTTTAGTTTCATTATGTAATAAACATCCTGAAATAGAAACAATGTAATTTATATTAAATTTGTAATTCACCAAATGTTTTTAAAAGATGGTTTCCTTGATTAATTTTGTCAGTTGTGAGAAAGAGGTTCACTTTTATTACTTCCATTACTACTGAATATGTTAAAAAACATAATATAATAATATAATATACCATAATATTGTTACTGCTAACACTATTCTCTTTCCTGAACCTCCAGTCATGCCTCTGGGAAAACCGGCCCCGTTAAACAAGCGGAAAAAGCTCTCCAAGATCATAACTGACCTATCGCATATCAACCAGGATGGTAAGACTGGCATGAACATGTGCAGTGCAGCTTTTTCATATAAAAACACAATACATAAATAGAAGAGATGTCATAGATACAGTAGGTGGGGAACTTATCTAACAAAACATGTGGGGTTTTAGCTTCAGTATGAAAATAACACAAAACAACAAAATGTAATTAACATACCTATTATATATATTACTCTGGGTTGACTTTGTTTATTTGAAAGAATTCATGTATTTTGCACAATCAGCATATCGTACATATGTTCGAGTGTCCCTTACCTAGAGTATGACTCGGAGCCAGAGGCATCTGAATTTGACCTGGGAACAAAGATCAGGACTCCCAAAGACATCATGCTGGAGGAGCTTTCCCTGCAGAACAACAAAGGCTCCAAGATGTTTAGGATGAGGCAGAAGAGAGTGGATAGGTTCATCTACGAGAACAACCCCGACGTCTTCAGCAGTGAGTCTATGGTAAGAGCGTAGGAAACAACATAGAAAACAAAAATCACTTTTTGGGAATTTCGAAGGAAAATTGATGATTGTTTTCAAATGTAATGATACACTGGTGAAAACCAACCAGAAATTCAACATATGAACTTGTAGCAATTTTTGAATAAACATATGTATTCTTGTCACTGTATACTCCTTAATCTATTCTAAAACACTAATTTCCATTCATATTATAATGAACACATTTGAAAGAAACACGATACTAGTAACTAAGAACAGACTTATACATTTTGAGTCACCTGGAGCCATGATGTTTCAACCCTTTGCCATAGATCTTTACTGGTCAATTGAACCAGCTAGATTCAAGCGTTTTTAATTGTTTGGAAGAAGATGAAGTCCTCCAATACACACTTACGACTCAGTGTTCTCCGTAATGCTTGTCAGGTGTAACTTGAACAGGAAGCTAAACATGGTCAATCTTATGCTGTGTGGCATATGGTTGATTACATTGATCATATTTCTTCCAGGACAACCTCCAGAAGTTTGTTCCCTCTCTGGGGGCTCAGATGGGAGGTGATATCATAAATGTTGGTGGGCATTTTGTTAGCAAACAGCTGCATTTTGGAGGGATCCTTCCCGGAGGGGCCCCTGTGCCTCCTCCGAAACCTGGAAGCAAAGGTGCAGGAGCAGGAGGAGCAGGAGGAGCAGAAGGTGCAGAAGGACTGGGTGGGGGTGACCATGGGAAAGATGAAAAAGGAGAAAGAGCTAGTGGGTGGTCTCCACTAAAAGGTTAGTATCATTTTTTTTGGCAATTTTTAAGATGATTTAGTTTAATTGTCCAGCACCTCTAAAGCTAACTACACTCAGTCTCTACATACAGATTTAGAAAGATAGTGACAGAGCCTGGCTTGCTGTTTCCCTATGTCTCCAGTCTTTGTTCTAAGCTAAGCTAACCAGCTGCTGGCTCTAGCTACATAATTAGCATGCACACATGCAAGTGGTATGGATCATCTCATCTGTCTCTCGATACAAAGCAAAAAAAGGATATTTCCCAAATTTGTCAGATACATAAATGATCAGACTGTCAAATATATTTTATAACTTTAAAAAATATTTTACAACTTTAAACTTTAAACTTCGAGAGTGCCTTATGCTCTAGAATTGGATGTTTTCTTCACAGGAGGTGGGGGGGATTATGCATCTAAGCTGCTTCATTTGAAGACATACGTGTCGCCATGGGAGAAGGCCATGAAGGGTGATGAAACTCTGCTAGCCACTATGAGAGCTGGAATGCCTGGTCCCACTGAAAAAAAGGATTTGCGCAAGTACAAATGCTTCAACAGGTACTTCTCTTAAGGCCATTGTAGGACGTTGTAGGTGCTTTGTGACGGACAGAGGCTTTGATAATCCATTCACCTTTCTCTGCCAGGTCTGCCATGCCCTTCGGCGGCTTCGAGAAGGCCAACCAGTTCATGAAATTCCAGTTGCCCGAAACTACAGACAAAGAGGAGCCTGAACCCACAGTTGTGTACCAACACGACATCGCCTGCCGGCCCTCCTTCAACCGCACTCCTATTGGCTGGGTGGGCAGCAGTGAGCCTGGCACTATTAATATGGAGATAGATAGTGTGGCGTTTGACGGAGAGACTGACGAGCTGTGAAATAAATATTCATACTGTTATTACACTTACTGTGCACATGCAAACATGCAAGCATGAATGCATGCATATATGTTATCATGCACACATACACACACACAGTCACAAGCTTACATTTAACTTATATTGATGAATTTGAATCTCAGTGTGGTTAATTGAAAGCGTACATGAAATGCGATCATGTTCTCCTTTTGCTTTGTATCTGGTTGTAAGGCAAAGAAACAAGCTATAGATGTTGTCGGCGGAATGAAACACCAAATGTTTATTTGACAAATTCTTAAGTGGAGTCTAAACACTCAATATGTCAGAAAAGTTTTTATTCTTGGTGAAGAGTTGCAGATTTTGTCAATGAGGAAAGAATGAATGGAAGTGTGATGGATACATTTAAATGCATGTTACTATTGTGCACAATGGTTTGATTTTGTAACCATCTTTGTTATTTCCCATTGCCTTCTTATTTTGTTGAGCTGTGAAAACCCAACACACCTCTCTAGTTCATAGTGCATGCATATAGTTAGTTGCTCATCAATTAACCTACTAACTATAACAACGCAGTTTCTCCACATTAAAACCTAAAATGATTCAAATGTCAAGGGAAATAATTTTGTGTGTGGAAATTCTTGCCAATACACTTTACAATGTTCAAATAGATTCATACACTACAAAATCAATTACAATACAGATCTATTCTGATTAATTGATCAGAATAGATCTGCATTGTAATTGAAATTTCAAAGTTAAAATCAAACAGGGAATATGTAAGCAATCAATGAGAGATCAGTCATTAAATGCATCATATTTTAAAAGTTGATCATATTTTTTGTTTGAAAATTCTTCAAAGTAGCTATAGATTTCAAATGCACCTAGTACTGTAATGAGGTAGAACTATAAGGTAGTAAAATGAAGGTAATTAATTACAGTATTTGACTTTCCAACTCTGGCTAAAACCTACAGCGTATTAGGGAGTCTTTCTGTCATGCTGGGGGGCAGTTATGCTCTAAAAATGGTTTGCCTGTCAAATGAATGAAGAAGTCAATGAATGTTATGCCACGGTGTTATGTTCCTTAACAGTATAGGGATAACACAATAAAATGCCAGGGTGTTATGTTCCTCTACCAGAAGTGGGACAACACAACAAAAGGGAGACATATACAATTAATCCAAGCGGAGTAGTGTCAGGCATGTTAGGTTAAGACGTAGGTGAACAAAACACACAGAGCGTGTAACAATAAGCAGGTTGAGGATTAAACACAGCTATCTGTGATGATCATTGTGTACAAAAAAACTAGGGCATGCTTGTTGGTTGATCTTTATAGTTAGTTGATCAGAGAGAAAAGACATGTTGGAAGAATTGAGACGATTAAGGTTAACGTACTAAAGTGGAAATAAGGCAGGAGATGCTTGGCTAGTTTCAGTGGTGTAATGTAACTAATTACATTTACTCAAGTACCTTATTTAAGAAAACATTTGTGGTACTTGCACTTTACTTGAGTCTTTTCTTTTTATGCCACTCTCTACTCCTACTCCACTTCATTTCAGAGGGAAATGTTATGGTAATTTACTTTAATAAAATATTTGAATACTTCTTATACCACCGGCTAGCTTACCTCACGAGAACAGAGGACGGATGAGGACAGTTTGACATGCTGGACACTGTCTGAGTTAGCTAGCTAACCTAGCTAAAGTTAACTCCAGAAGATGGCAGTAGAGCAACATTAAGGACGTAAGATGCCGTTAAAACCTTAAGAAGAAGAAGATAATCCTGTTCCTTTGGTTCAGGCGCAGAGGCTCTATTAGACTGTACAGTCTACAATTTACAGCATCGCACGTGAAACCGGCCCAATATTATTAGGTAACACTGCAACTTGTTCAATAGGCTAGCTCAAACGTAAGCTAACTGGCATTCGGAACTTGTCAATAGCCTTACAATGTGGGAATAAACGAAAGATTGAATCCGCACCAAAACTTGAACAAACACGGTGACTTGGTTTTACTGGTCTTGTAATAATCTCAAATGCCAAGACGATGCTGAGGAACGGTAGTAGCTGGTTTGGTCACTGAACTAGCTAGCTAACTAGCAAGCGAACAAAAATATCCTTTTAATTTCGTCTCTATCTGCAGTGGTGTTTCCTAGCAGCGGCAGGGTTTGTTATTTGCCAACGGTTTGGCATAACCTCGCGATGTAGCTATCTGCTGCATTCACGTGTTCCCACAGTGGTCCTTTTTCTCGTCTTTAACCTAAGTCGTTGTGTGGAGAAACAAAGTGACTTGGTTTTACTGGTCTACAAAGAGTATGTGTTGTGTTGCATTGCAATGCTCAGATCTCGAAACCATATACGTAGCAATGTTTCTAGTTTATTTCCACTTTAAAGCTTTATAGTATTGATTTTGTCCCAGAGTTATTGCAGCACCGGTAACAACTAAAATATCCAACGTTATGGCTAATGTTTCACCATGGATGTATAAGACCTCTACACTAGTAAAATAACTGCATTGCTTGTACCTGACTTATCAGGTAATGGTAAAAAATAACTTTTCACTCTACGTGTACAGCGACCTCAATATCCCAGTACCATATTAGAAATGACTGAATTTGCAATACGTGAGATAATAAAATGTCATCTTATCAGCAACATTTAGTTTTGTCCAAGTGTTGTAGCAAAAACGGAGTCATTCCAGCTTGAGGGGTCATTCACGTAATTGTCCCCACTAGGGAACTCATTTTTACGATTATTCTGAAACCACGTCATTAATGTAACCAGTCAATACGATGAAAATAATTCCAAATACATAAGTCTTATTTTAAATTTGTTTCGTTACTCAATTGCGTACCTCAATTTGTTGTTTGATGTGGGCAGATATGTTTCCAGACTTTATGATGGATTTAAAGACAAGAACAAAATTGGACAAAAATTTAGTTTCTGTAAATTTAGGATATGTAAACATTTCCTGAGCCTATGGATGTATTAAGATAATCTCTAATTGTTAC
Organism: Etheostoma cragini; assembly: GCF_013103735.1. NCBI lineage: Eukaryota > Metazoa > Chordata > Actinopteri > Perciformes > Percidae > Etheostoma > Etheostoma cragini. The sequence continues at coordinate 5,447,503 of NC_048423.1, read as the reverse complement.
ACCACTGCTTCATTTGATTTACAAAGAATCTCTGCATGTGTTCTTGTCTTAATGTCCCTAGGATCACTGTTTCACATCCAGATGACATTTTATGTTTTTAATCCAAAGTGTTAGGGCCAACTGACTCACTCTGTTTTGGGTGCACTAGGACAGCAACCTTTCCTGATGACATGTAAATCAAAGGCCCAGTTGGCACCCCTGCCATGGACAGAGATCCTTGTGTACTGGGTGGTGTCCTTTGGCTCTCATTTGTACTCATTCTACCAACTGCACAGGTTCTCTAAAGGTAAGGAAGACATAGAATATCTGTACATTGATTTAATGAAGCAGGAAAGGTAAAGCAAAATGAAGCTGTCATTTCCTGTTTTTGTTTTCCCTCAGAGCATGAAGCAGGATTAGAGAGAGAATTCCTGTTGGGAAAAGGCCTTGTTGCAGGTTTTAAAAGGGTAAATTCAGTGTTGAAATACTGTCTAAAAGCCACAATCAAAACTAACTTTCATGTCACGGTTTGTTTTAAACATATAGTCCTAATGTCTAATAATATTTTGTGTCACAGAATGCTTTGAAAGATTTTTTTTTTCTTCGGTTATATTGAAATACTCATATGTTTAATACATACAAATGAGGGCCCTGAACATATTTTGACTGTTCAAAGCCTCTATTTAACAGGCTTCAAGTGTAATGTAAAGGCCCATATTGAGGTTAGTTTTTTTTGTCAGGACCTATCAGACTTTGAGTGGACCTTCTGGACAGAATGGGCTAAGAAGTCTTTGCTGTGGACTCTGATTGGTCATGGCTTGATATCGAGATTGACCAGCATCTTTTACCCCAAGGTACAAGCAGCTGCTACAGTATTATTTAAGTGGAATAATGCAAGGTGGGATTTGTTTTAATCCAACATTGTATTTTGTATGTTTTGTCCAATAGTTTAGGGTGCCAGCCCTCACAACATATGGCCTCTTAGCAGCCAGCAGTGTGTTGGGGATTAAAGGTGTGAGTCTGCTGCTGGTACATCTGGGCCTGTCTTTTTCAGTGGCCCAACTTCGAAAGCCTGCTCTGTCATGGGCCTGCAACCTCCTGCTGCTTTCCACACTTCACATCCAACCACTACAAGAGATCCAGGTGGGTTGTATCACCCAAAAATATTTTTTCCTGATTTTGGAGGACTGTCCTTTATTCCTATTAAGAGTAACAACATATGTTTCAAATTAAAGTGAAAGACAAATTTAAAATGCTTTTTGCTATGTAAATATGAATCTGTTAAATATGTTTTAAATTGTTGTTTGTAAGTCACAAAACTATAAAGATTTAAGGTGACCAAGGGCTAGCATCTCCACTGGATGTGTGTCTGTCTGTACTATCATTGTACAAATTAACCATAACGTTTATGTTAAGAATAACTGTTTGATCAGAATTTGTATTAAATTTGATTATTACTCAATGTCATATTTGCAAAGAACACAAGAGGGCGCAGGATACCAAGGGTTAGGCACAACCATTTAGCAACTCAGCTGCATTACATTGTGTCCATACCACAAGATAAAAGTTGAGTGAATTTATTTGAAGCATGCATATTAAGCATGTTATTTCCTATCAGAGGCCGTAGAAATCACTTCCTACAACCAACATTTGAGTGTGAGGCAATGTAAGACATACTAAGAGACAGTGTTCATATTCTTGAAGTCAAACATTTATTACAGTCGAAATTAAAGAATATCAACAAAGTCGCATTTTACTTAACTGCCTTTTTTTTATTAATACAGCATAATGATGACAACAAGTATTTCAGATCAATTTTAATGACTTTAGGAACACCATTCCATTCCTGTCTACACTGATTGGTGTTTAGGGAAATTGTCTCTTTGTGTTTTACTACGTTTGGGTTTTCTATAAACCTGCTGACACATCAAGAATGTTTACAGCCAGGAAACTATGCTCCAGTCAAAATGGTTGGAATTTTAAATTTAGTAAGTGAAATAGACTTGACAGACCTGTGCATGCTTGTAAAAATATGCCTCTTTCACTCCTGTGCTGTGCTCAAACACAATTGCATACAATTCCTGTGTTCACACACAAAAGCAGTGAAATCCCCAATGCTTTTAAAAGTTAAAAGTTGTGTTAAGCATATTTTTATTAGTTTGTGTTGAAAGATTTTCATAACCATCTGTCAAAATATGATGTGAACTGCTAATATTCTAATTCTAAAGTCTCATATTTATATAAAAAGCATATCTAAATGTAGTGTCAGACTGTCAGTGTTAATATAAGGATTCCTCTGAAATGGTTTGAAAATAATTGGCTTTCCCTCTTTGATACACAGAGAGGCTGGTATAAGACTGAGGAGGAGTACTATCTGCTACTGTTCAGTGTTGCTGTCTGTGGTCTACGCTTCATCAGCTTTAGCCTGGAGCATTGCTGGTGCCCTCCAGACCATGGTGGAGTTGTGCAGCTTGGTTGGTTGTTTTCATACACCTTCTATCATCCTTTTTTCTACAATGGACCCATCATCACATTCAAGGACTACGTTGAGCAGGTAAGAGAGCCAACAAAGGCTACTCCTGAATTAAATTGTGATTTAGTCTAATATTTTGTCCTTTCTTTTCTTGGAGGAGGCTAATTGCTGCTACAGATGATCTCAGGTCACATTTTTACCTAGTAGATATCACATAAGTGGTGACTTGAATGTTTTAGATTTGTAGAGTAATTATCTGACTGTCACTTTTACATCACTTCTGCACCTGTTATGCCTGTTTGTTTTCATACCCATCTTTGGAGTAGGTTTGTACATATTCAGATAGTATGTGTTTGCTCATTTATTGCAATCCTGTTTATTTTTTCTTTTAACCAGCAACTCTTAAAAACAAGCTCACTTTCTACACTTGCAGATGCAGAGGCCTGCTGAGAAGTGTGACAGGGACGAATCTGTTTTTAGGTACTCAGTGCTCAGATCAGGACGGATCATACTATGGTGGTGCATCGCAGAATACATGATCCATGTAATGTACATGCACTCCATCCAGTCTAATGAGACCTACTTAGAATTCCTTCCTCCCTGGGCTTTGGGTAAGTCTTTATACTGTATGTATTTTTGGCTATTTTTGGTTGTGTACAGTATAACATTGACTTGCAGCTTTAATGTTTCTTTTTTCTGACACACTTTGAACATGTTTTCAAGATGCAGAATTTAAAAACATGTTACCCCACAGGATTTAGTTGGTTCTAAAACTCCATCAATTATGCTAATTACTTTCTTACTCATTGTCCTCAATTTATTACGCAGTCATTATGATCTGTGGTGTGATTTTGTTTATATTTTAACAATGTGTCAGAAATTCTGTCTGTTAAGTATTTATTTATTTAAGTTTTGGATTCAGTCATTTACTTACCGTTGTCCTATTTGCCCCCTTGTTGCCATAAGCAGATATAGAAACTGGATCATTATCATTTACTCGGCTCTTTTTTGCAGTTCTGTTTAGCTTTTCTCAGCAGCTCTTTAATGTCAGCAGCAAATAATGTTTGCCATGTGCTAATGTCATATGTTGATTCCTCCTCTGTTTCTCCTCCCTTTTGGGGAGTTTCCCTCTTTTGAACAGAGGGTCCAATAATATTAAGATAAAATGTTGAATGCTGTACAGATTTTAGAGGCCCTTTGAGGTAAATTTGACCTCTATAAATAATAATAATAATACGTTTAATTGACTTTTAACACAGGAATATTGTCTTTAGAAAGTAAAGAACTTTGCTAAATCATCAAAATAACACTTTCTTTTCTCCCTTCACAGGCGGTCTGGCCCTGGCCCTCGTCCAGTTCTTCTATGTGAAGTATCTGGTGCTGTTTGGCTTTTCATCCATGCTGGCTACTTTAGATAAACTAGTCCCCCCAAAGCTTCCTCGTTGTGTCAGCATCATGTACAGTTTCACAGGGATGTGGAGGTAAGATCATACAGTGTAACCAATTACAAATACAGTTAAAAACCCTGAGTGAAAAACAGTATTATATCAGTCTAGCAATATTTGTCAAAACTTCAGGGTCTGGAAAAGTTAAAATACCTGTTGTTCTTTAAGGAAAGGGTAAATCGAAGGTGAAGTACTGAACACCTTAAGTGCTCACTGTGCTTTGGCAATTAGATTCAGATAGGGCACAGTGAATTGTCTCATTTTTCGTCATTACTGGCAATCAGAACAAACTGTCATTACTGGCAAACAGAACAATGGGTCACCTCTACACCAAGAACATTATGTCATTCTTTCAGATTTGAGGTAAAATAATTTGTTCTCTGGGAGCATGCCTACATTTACAGGCTTCATCTTGTTCTTTAAGTTAGTAGTCCAAAAAGTAAATCATAAAACAAAACCCAACATGTTAAAATCACCAAAGAGATTGCCTTTTAGAAGTGTGTGTATCAGTTTTGAAAGGAAATGCATCTTACAAATGCCAGTCTGTCAGTGTATGACAGCATAACAGCATTAAACACAGTGTTATGTTATTTCTCAGGTTAAGTCAGTGATGGTGAAGTGTAGGTTTATCCCAAATATTTAAAGTAAGAGTTAATAGAAGAAAAATCATAATCCTAAACCTATCACTTTAAAATGATTTCATACGGAAAAGTTGAAAAGATAACCCACATAGCTTGTTACAAAAGTACACAAGATTTTTAAGAAAACCCGAATTATCAAATAAATCTGTCTGTATTAAAACCACATACTAATCTAAATAAACCTAAAGCAATCAAAGTCTCTCACTTACAAAATGTATTTTACATGAACAGAAACCACATTTTTGAGTCCTGATGCGAAAATCAAATAACACTTAATTAAATAAACTGTCCAAGGAGACAACAAACAGGGTAAGGGGCAGTGCAAAAATAGATACAATTAGGCTGAGGGTAGAAGGCTATATAAGAGGTTCTGCAAATTAACATGAGGCAGGAGAATTGGAGAAGCATGGATAGTTGCAGGAAAGGAGATTTATACGTAGCTTTTGTAGTTCCAACAAAGACAAAGTCAACAGCTATATCTGAGCAGGTCAGAAAGGTTATTGAACCAGAATAATACATGCTTCAGGGGGAAAAACACACGCAAGCACGGACGCATACACACTTTCTGTCCTACCTACCATACATGGCATGATGATGGTCTCTACATTTATTAAGCTCATTTAACACTTTTGCAACCAAGCAAGGGAATAGATTATGCCTGGTTTATGCTGAAGGGGTCACAATTGCTCAAGTTAAGTGAACACACACATTGCAGTGCTTGTTACATAGTGATAAAGCACTTTAATCAGCAAGACTTAAAATATAAAAATATAAAGGCAACAACATTTCTTGTAAAAAAAATACTTCAGGACATTCAGGAATATACAATGGGGAATATTTTTTGGCACAGTGCAATTTGTTGTACTGTGTGTTTCCCATTTAGGAAAATAAGAAAAACACGTATGGCTGATACAATGCTAAATATGATGTAATTTCACCACATTTTTGGGTTTTGAAACCAAGCGCTGATTCCCCGTTTTCAGCCAGGCAACCACATTTAAATTTAAGTGTTCAGCCCTTTAGATACAACAAACATGCAATTAAATGCAAACGTTATAAAATACAAAAAACAATCTGTGTTCCCTCATGGTTATACTGTAAAATTTGCATGGAGTGTAGAGTTTTTTTCCTCTTTCTAATGTAACTTTAAATTCAGATTATTCATTTCACTGCAATACATCCTGCTGCTATTGATATTTGCACTTGTCATAATCGTCTTATAATATTACATTTTTAATTTTTATATTGCAGATTCTTTATATTGCACATACTTAAATTTAAACTGTTTCTCTTTTTACTCGTCTACTGTTTCTTTTCCTTTTTGCATCCTTGCAAAACATCAATATATGTGAATACGCAGTTGAATGACAATAAAGTCTAAGTCTCTTGTTGCACATAAAATAAGATAGCTGTATGTTTGGTTTTGCAGTAAAAATGCACTGGCTGTAGACCAGATCGACCAATGGACTCCAATCCAGCCTGTGTGTGTGCGCTGAGCTGGCCAATGTTGACAACATTGATGGAATGCATAAAACTGTCCACTGATATCACAAAACAGCTTCAGTTTACAGACAGCACAAAAAACAACCTTCCCAACAACCATTTTTCTAATCTTCCTAATGATAAAGAATGAGCACACATCCATCATGTATACTGCATATGTTTATATGAAGCCCAGTGCTCAGGTGTTTCTTACTCAGTGTTATATTATTATGTAAATTTGTGACTCAATATTCATTTCTTTTTTTTGTGTTCATTCTCAGGCACTTCGACAAGGGCCTGTATCGATGGCTCATCAGGTAAGAGCCACTTTGTGAGCGGTGGACAGACTAATTCAGATGTTAATGATTACTAAACATTGGAAATGTCATCTAAATCGAATAATAGCTCTATAATATCTATCTATCTATCTATCTATCTATCTACATATAGCTATTTACATGTAAGTAAAGTAGCTTTTTATCTGTCTATGGTTGTATTGCCTAATATATTAAAGTGTGTTCTTAATCATACTGTTTCTGTTATGTATTGCACACTTACTGTAAAGAGCTCATTTCCTACGGGGCATTGAAGATGTTGAAAGACCTTAAAAAGGTGCCATTCTCCAGCGGCCTGCCAGCATGTTTTATCATAATGGACAAGGATACTGCATTTGCATGTAGGCTTTCTCATGATTATGAGGATGAATGTTGTCAGTGAATTGTTCCTCTGTTACTGTTTCCTAACCCTGGAGAAATGCCTCCTTGTTTAATATGTGCATATGTAATGGAAGCGTTATGCGTTTGCTCACTTGTACTTTGGACAACGCACATTATCAGTTTTGTTTCCTTCTTAATGATGCACACTTGGCTGAATGCAGCCTAGTGGGAGGTTATGTTCTGCTTGGTAGATGCGGGTTGCTACGATAAGGCAACGCTAGAGTTGCATGGTTGTCAGTAAACATGCTGACATTCTGTGAAAATGTTCCCTTGTCTCGGTTATTGTTTGCTAATTAATTTTTCTGTACACCTGCTTTTCAGATGTTAAAGATGAGTACAGAATAAAATCAGACTGCTAAAGCGGCTCCACATAATTTGCTAAAGACACCAGAATTTAAATTGCAAATGCAAATTTCCATTTTAATCTGTGTCCAATGGACATTGTTTTCTCCTGTTTAATAGCATCACTTGCAATTATCCTACTGCAGATGCAAGTGATGCCCATGACACAAAGCCCTGTCATTCCTTCTTGTGAAAGTGCTTTTAAAGAGGTTTTAATGCAGTTCTGAAAATCTGTTGAAAATGGTCTGAAAAGCGCTAGATGAGTGTGTAGGTGTTAAATGATGAGCAGCTAAGTGGCTCATTTTTCACCATTCCATTATGCTTACCCTGTCTGTATGCCATTGTGTCTCAGGTTCTCTGTTTCACACTGTAATCAGCCAACAAAAGAGCTCTTACTAGTTTGTTTGATTGAGTTATTGCTGCTAAGGAGAAACATTTGATCCCAAACCCTGGAGAAAAATAGAAGTAAATAAATAATTGAGGGCATGGATTAAGGTAAAGTTTAAGAATAAGAGCTCTATAAGTGCAAAGAAACTAACAATAGTCAGTCAGATTTCTACTGTCTCTATATCTTTTATTATATGCATGTTGTCTGCTCCATCTGCTTGCAGTAGTCAGGTGTTACATAAAACCTTGATAACGGGGGTATTAATGTAAGTCTTAAAATGGCCATATTTTGATTATTTTTTTTTCAACCTGGACCCTATCCTTCTATGTTTTTGTGTCTAACTGACTGATGAGAACAACAATCTTTGAAATTAGTCCAGTATTAAGCCAGATCGCTGCAGTTAAAAGCGGTGAAACACTACGTAAGTTAGTAGGGCAATTGTCCAGCTTTTATTTACCTTCACGAATGTGCTGGTTTTGCCGCTAACAGTCTCAGATTTCTAAGAGGTCGACCTTTGGGTTAAAGAGTAAGATCGCGAGTAAAATTGCGTTTGCTAAAGCCACCAGACTCCATGTAAATAAACAGTTATTTTTGGCATCATTTTAGCACAACCATCAAAACTTTAATTTTGGTTGGAATAAACACGGTATCAGACACTTGAGAATATCAATCTGAGACTGTCAGTGGCAAAACGAGCACTTTTGTGACGTTAAATACAAGCTGAACAATTGCTCTATTAATTTACATTGTAGCTTGATTTGCTGCGGCGGATTGCAGTGATCTTGCTTAATAAAGGACCAATGTCAAAGATTGTTGTTCCTATCACTCACTTAGACAAAAAAAACATAATAAAATAGGGTTCAGGTTGAAAAAAAAAAAATAGTTACCCTTTAATGTCTAAAGCTAAACAATCCGTCTACCAAGGGTGGGAATTACCCGAGGCCTCGCAATATGATATCATCTAAATACTATTCAAATTATGTCTCTAAAGGAAAACTATTTCCAAATGTCTGTGTTTGTTCCTCTCACTTCTTTTCTGCAAATGGGGATTGTCAAGCAGACAAACTGACCAACACATAAATCATTTAAATGACAGAAAGGTGCTCTGTATGTTTATGTATTCAGTCAGCTCTTATTTTAACACTCTGGTTCCTCTCCATCTGTTTTTGCACCTACTTTCGTCCTCCAATATGGCCAAGCTGGCCACTCTATTTAAGGCTCAGAAAATGCTGGCTCATCTTTCAGGAACATTGATTATCCACAGGGTGGCTGAGATAATTAGTTCCCAGCTCAGCAACACTAGACAGAACGGGATGTTTGTTTCCAAGTGTGTTGGAGTGATGTTGAGACTCTCGGTACCTCTGGGACAGACGAGGCTCTCACAATATCTGACGCCATTTGTCTTCACAGCATGCACCACACACAGTCTTTACTGATTGGTTGGATATTATTCACATCATGTGGACTATGAATACACAGCTGCTATTTTTATACCAGATGCTGTGTAATCTCATTTGAACCACAGTAGAATTAAATGAATGCGTTATGTGCTAGATATTTGCTGTTTGTTTCAACCAAAATTTTGAAATCCGACCTTACCCAACCAAAACAAGAACAAGCGGAAGTGATGAGTAACAAAGTCTATTTGACAAAGAAAGTGTGTCAAATTATGTGTCAAGGTGTTGGCTTGCTTCACAGAAACAACTTAGGAATCATTAACCCAAATGCAGCATTATTAACAACTTAGTAGTATTGTTATTCCTTCTAGTGCCTCTATTTTTTTTGCACTGGGCATCAGAGCAGTGTTTATTTGATTCAAAATCTTTGTACATCACATGATCATTTGTGTGACAGCTGTTCTTTGTAATTCATGGCTGCATTGTGGTGCCATTTTTAACACCCCGTTGTTTCACATGTGCACTATTCACTGGCTGCAGTACATCTGTGTCCATGTCCTTACAAAAGATCTGTCTGTTTCTATATCACTTATTTATGTACTGTTTTCTTTGTGTCTGGCAGGTTATGCCCCCATTTAGCGAACTGTAACATTTTATTCATTCTAATTGTATTTACAGATTTTTTCATGTTGTGTACTTATGTTCCAGATACATCTATGTGCCGTTGGGAGGTTCACACCATGGTCCTCTATACAAAATATTATCCACTGGCCTTGCATTTGGATTTGTATGCCTCTGGCACGGTGGCCATGACTACTTGCAGTACTGGGCCCTGATGAATTGGGCTGGAGTTCTGGTGGAAAATGGACTGAAGTCTTTCTTAAGCTCATCTTTTATTCACTCCAATGTTGTAAGTTTGAAATTCAAATCCAAGTTTACCTTTGACAGTGCAGAGAAAGGATGTGAAAGAGATAAAAATTGTACTTAGCCATAATTCCTTGGTTATCCAATCAATTGGATTTTCATTTAAGATGCATCTTTGCTGTAGCTAGAAACAAAGGGGTCATGTAATCTGGTTTAATAAGAGATAATGTCTGGAGCTGCTACAGTAAGTACAGACTGGAGACAAACTGGTTGGAACCTGTCACATTTAATTGGCACAGTACAGTTAACTGCCATCATTTATGTGAGTAAAAGTCTGTTTCCAGTACATACTACTTATGCCTCTAGGATGGAGAAGGTCCATGTTCTCAAAATAGTAATAATGTCTGATGACAGACTTGGTAATCTTCCTAGTTTATGTTCACAAAGCTCATTAGTACCAGGTGCTTTGCTGCTCTTTGTTTCTCAGATTTAAGATGAAAACCTTTGGTGGTTCTCCTGCAGTTTACTTATTTATTCCTTGATTTCCCAGAAGCAGAATTTATCTGCGGCAATGGAAAGGCGCTGTGTTGCCCTTCTCTCTGCCTTCTCCACCGCCATGCTCATCCTCTCTAATCTGGTTTTCCTCGGGGGGGTACATGTTGGCAGAATCTTCTGGAAGCGTGTCTTCATTCAAGGTAATTTGCCTTCCACAACACTCACACATGTTATATAGTAGGTCTGTATATTTCGTAGTGTTTTCAGTGGATATTGGGGGGTTTTATGCATTTATATGGGCAAAGTCTCCCCAATAGAAAGACATCCTGGTTGTGCCAGTCCCTGTTTTGCTCTTTGTGTCATAATGTGGCTAATCTGGTACCTAAAGCAAGATGGCAGACCCTCCTGAGTCTACTCATGATAAGCAGTCTGAGCTGCACTTGCTGCTGGGTTGGGCACAGAGTCAGTTCAGAGAGCTTAGCTCAGTGCTGATACTTCCTCATATAATATAATAGTAAACATTTAATTTTTTTAATTTTGCCAATTTTTAAAGCAACATTATCTCATTTGTTGGCCACTTGGGGGCAGTGAAACAAGATGTAAACACAACCATGACATTAGCCTGTAAAGTTAGCATTATGTGCTAGCAAACTGTTCGCATTGTTACACAATTAGCAGACCCAGATTTTAATGTTGCACAGTCTTTGTTTTCTGAAACTGTGTAATTTTTTATCTGATAATCTGATAACAGTGAAAAGAATGTTAATTTTATATAGTTGTTATTTATGCCTTTGCCTGGATCCAATTTTTCTCGCAAAGTCCACAAAAAAACACAAACGGAAAGACACATATAGCCACTTTAAAGTTGTGCCTAAGCAGACTGACAAAAGTCATAGTTTAGTCACCAGTTAAGCTTTGTTGGGGCAGTAACAATTTGTTGGAAGCCCAGCATGCTCAAAGCAAATTGTGTGTAACATTATGCTTCTTCTTAGTAGGCTTGATGTAAATAAGTTAAGAGAAACCAAAAAATAAGAGAAGGGTGTTTTAAAATACCATTTCTGTTGTGAATTATTCAGAGTAAGACCTAGAAACTAAATAGAGAATGTCAGTTTGCCTTTATGCCATGTCGTTTAGACCATTAAAATTGTAAAGAATAAAAATATAACATGGCACTGCCTGATGCTTACTTAAAATGTTTAAATATATAATTGAACAAACCACTTAATAATGTTATTGCTTTCACTGAGTACTTTAAATTAAAATATAAGGCCTAAATCTTTTTGTTGTGTTGTTAATGTGTCTGCACAAGAAACCACTGGGGGGATGAAGTGTGTGATGGGGGGGTTGTGGTTTGCTTCATTAACATGAGATCAATGCTTTTAAATCAGCTGGGATTTTTACTGGTGCAGGCACTTGGGTAAATGCCCTCTTTGACCTCTCTTACACAGTGTCTAAGTCGTATAGGTTGACTGAGGATGTGTGTATATTAAATTCAGATGCCACTCAATAGCCCCTATGTAAGATTACTCTAAAGTCACAGTGCTGAGTTGTTAAAATTGTAACACAACGGTAGACACACTGTGTAGTATTAGTTCGAAAGTATGAGTTATTACATTAAATCATATAGTTAGAACGAAAAGGTTTTATGGTTTACTCCAGTAGACTTTTGAATGGTTCTTTTATGTCTAAGTAAAATTTCAGTAAAAATACAGTGAAATTATTTCAAATTACAATTTCGACCAGATGATGGGGCAAGAGAAACAGAATGGAACATGTCTGTACCCAATTTCATGGCAATCCAGCCAAGATATTTCAGTCGGGACCACTAACTGCCAGACTGACGGACAGACGGACAGACAGACAGAGTCATCCGTATAGAGTGATGAAAAAAAAAAGAGAAGAAAAAGTTTTCACTTTCTACTTCTGATGTTTTAAGTTTCTTTTCTGCAAGTGTTCTTTTCACCTCATTTAAACACAAGGCATTCTGTTAATCAAGTGGCTGAAGAAACGGTGGTGTAATTAGAGCACTGATTGATTAGACCCGTAGTAACATGCAACTGGAGGAAGTAGGCAATTAATTTGTTTTTTTCCTCTCTCTTTGTCAGGACTCAGTAATTTGTAGTAGCAACAAATGAATTCATAATGTTCCGAAATGGCAAGTAGATGGGACATTTCTCAATTGTGGCCAGAAGTTATTCTCATTTGACTAGTGGTGTATGCTTCCTTTAAGTTCTGCTTTTTACACTGTTAGTTTGAGGTCAGTATCAACAAAGGTTGAGTTACTGGTTGGAGAATATACAGTATTTCACACTGAGGGCGTTAAGGAAATTGACATACCTGCAAAGACAAAATGCTGTGACATTTTGGAACATTAAGGCTTGCTCAGGGTGCATGCAGGGCACCAGCTGAAAGGCTTTTTGTGATTAATTTGGATGTCAGATATACATAATATTCCAAGTTGTGCAAGGCACTTTTCTATTGTGATTAAACCAACATTATTAATTAGCTGATTGCATCCTAAAATGTAATGCTGTTTAAAAATAACACAAAACCTCTCTTCAGAAAATAGACATTTTGTCTGCAAAAATATGTCTTTTCTAGCCTTATCCCATGTAATTTTTCTCTTCCACAGACAGGAAACGGACAGTACAGCTGTGACTAAAGCAGCCCGTGTGTGTGAATTACATTTTGACATGAATGGAAAAGAATAGACCATTGAAACGCATTGTGGGTGCAGGTGCAGGTTACTGAGATAATTTGGAGGCAAGCCAGTTACGGAGGAGATGTAGACAGCTGTCCTTACCTGCCTGCTCGACCCTCTAAGGAGCTGCTATAAATAGAAAAAGAGTAACTGTAACACAGTAAAGTATAGAGATTTATAAACTACTGTATCTACTACCCTCTGTATCTCAGGCTCTTGTAAACGAATGCAACTCTTTATAGGATTTACCTCAAAAAGCATAAGTGCATAGCAGTATGACAATCTACAGATTCTGTAAAACAGATGAGTACAGGTTTTCTTTTCATTTCAGGCTGGTCCACCATAGCCCCGCCTATGCTGGCTTTCCTCTACTGCTTTGCTCAGATCGGACTTGAGTGGACTTATCACACACCATGAGTCACCTTGACTTTGTATTGGAACAAGAATCCCTGCTACCAGACAACCAGCACAACCTGCTAAGTCCAATGCCTTGTCTTTACCAGCCAGAGTCTCTGTGGCAAACCTGGCTCACAGCCACAGAATCCGTCCAAACCTGGCTGAAGTGCAGCTGAGCAGCCACTTTTCACAACCTGCAAGACTGGACAAAAAATGTCTGTAAGCTGAGACTTAAAGGATCAGTGCTGATTCTCTCTAAGGAGAGAGTTTCCTACTTTGTGGAAAATGTAGGTGCATACAAACTGTAATTGAATGATATTCAGGGCAGTGTGTAATAGGTTTCTCTACAGAGTTTCTACTCAATAAGCTCCACGGAATCACTGTTATTCCAAGAAAACGTGAAAGAAAATATGAACACTGAATCTGTCTTATTTTTATGACTGATATGTTATTGCTCAGTGGTGCTGTAAGCTGAAGGAATGCTAATTTTATATTTACGTCCTCCTCTAGCTCACCATAAACGCATTTGTATTTTCAAAAGTAGACCAAAGAAGACTGACTAAAGCAGCAGGAACCTGATCAATGTCATTATTTCCACTACATATGCAATTTCGTAGAATAACATTTATATTAGTAGATTTAGTGCTTAAAGGTTTCAGCAGAACTACACACTAACTTTTCATTCAGCAAAGTAACAATAATAGGTGACATTTGTCCATCGGAATGCTGGGGAAAGCTATTGTTTTAGCAAGACAAATAAGCTTTGTTTTGTGCTAATGTGTTATATAATGCCTTGTGTTTCCAAAATGTCCTGTACAATACCTCTGTCTACTTTTGGATTAAAACCTTGTATTTCACGTTTTATGATTATAAATATTAATCCAAGTTATAACGGATAACCTTACTGTACCTGATGCAAGGCATCATTCACAGTTTGCTGTTCAAGCAGTGTGTATGTTCTGCTACATACAAGTCAGGAGTGTTTGGGTTATGTTGAAGGGGTTAACCTGCAACCCCACTGACTGAGAAGCACCTCAAACATAGACTTATAAAACTCTTTCAGAACCTTTTTAAATTATTTTTTTAAAGGATAACAATGGTGTAATTCAACATTTTTCTTCAAATCCTGTGAAAGACCAAAAACAACATGTCTTACTGAATAATTTCCGACTTCCCTAACCTGTCTGTGGCATTCTGCCCTTCGTGTCAGTTTTTTGCAAACTAAAAGAATAGTCAATAATGTATTTTCAACTGCAGATTGATACATGTATTATGTGGTGCACTTATTTAGGACAGTTGTATGTGAGAACAACATGTCAGCCAGTGTAACAGTGTGACGCCTTGATAAAAAAAGATTTTAGACAATCATGGCACTCTTTGACACAGAGGAATAAGCTGTATCAGACAATAATGTGTCAGATCAATTTAATTGTCTTAGTTGTGTTTGGTCTTTTTGTCGGTTTTATTGACAAAAAGTAATATGAGAATATAACCAGACTTTTCCTTTAAGAGATGTTGAAGATGTTTGTCAAACTATTGGAAAGCATAATGAATTCAATCACGCTCAATAAAAGGCAAGGCTTTCCCATGGCAACCGTCTTTAGTAAAGGGTTACAGCTGCAGCGGGTAGCCAATTACCAATTAGTCAATAGACAGGAAATTTGGCACTAACAATTTTGAAAATTGATTCATTGTTTCACGTTGAATTTTTTTAAGCAAAAATGCTGAATCTCTTCTGGTTCAAGCTTCTCACGATACTCTGCTTTTCTCTACTTTGTGTCATTGTAAACTGAATATCTTTGGACTGTATGTTGGACCAAAACAAGACATCTAATAATCTCACCTTGGACTTACTGTATTCTGACATTTTATATCCCAAACAATCAATGAATCGAGAACATAATAGGCTGATAAATGGATAATGACAATCATTGTTATTTGCAGCTTTATTTAGTGTCATCCGGTTGAGGCTGCCCCACATGAATGAGTCGACCTGATGTAATGGGAGAAAAAGCTTTATCTTTTGACTAAAGTTTGACTAATGAGCTGCAGTTTAGTCACAGACCATAAGTATATTACAAACAGCTCTTGGTGATTTTATTTGATTTATTGGGATCTCCATTAGCTGGGGCTATAGGCACAGCTATTCTTCCTGGAGTCCACCCAAAGCTTTACATTACCAGGCATCATTATAACATTACCAACAACCACCAAAAACAACTGGTGGTCACTACATCACTGAAAGAAAAACATCTAAAATGATAAGACATAACCTTCAACACAGGACATTACAACACAGGACCTACTTTAAATTATTCACAGAATGTAGAGAGATATTGATAACATGACCAAGCAAATGCGCACATAACACCCTCAATGATACTACCAGCATTCATTAAGCCAATACAGAGTATTTTAGCCAGTACAGAATATTGCTCAGCTAGGAGAGAGGAGTATTACTTTGAGTTGAGATTTACTTTGTTCTTGAATGGCTTGACAAGGCATTACATTCCAAATAATTGGTTTATATACTAAAGTGTTTTTCCCTTTGTTTGTTCTTACCTTAGATAATGTGAATCTACCATCCTTAGCATGCCTAGTGCTATAGCCATGGTTATCAGAACTAATATCAAGATGCTGATACAACTACCTGGCTGTTTAGTTACTAAAATATTCCTAGTAAAGTTGAGTAATGTGACAGTTAATCTATTCCTTACACTTAACCAGGATAGGCAGCCATGCATTGCATCAACACTTAATCTGAGTGAGCACTTTAGTAAACAGCATGCAGCCTTATTCTGAGCAATTTGCAATTTCTTTATAGTTGATATGGCAGCACCTGACCAAACTCCTGAACAGCAGTCCAAGTGGGATAGGACAATCGTTTTAATGAAGTTTCTCATTACATTAAAACAACTCCTTATAACTGAAAGACCTTTACCCAGTTTTTTCAACACCCTATCAATGTGTTGAGACCAGGATAATTTACTATCCACTGTAACGCCAAGAAGCTTGATCCTTTGTACCTGTTTAACTGCCATACCTTCAACTTATACATTTAATTCAAGTTCATTTAACAATTGTTTTTATGTTCCAAATACTATGCTTGTGGTTTTAGAGACAATGAGAACTAGTTTGGTTATTTGTTACCAATTCCAATGCCAACTGATATTCCTCCTTCAAGACACTAGTAAGCCTCTCAGCTGTGGATGTTGCCATGTATATTGTTGTGTCGTCAGCATGCATTGCTATGTTTGCATCTTTTAAGGCTAAAGGTAATTCATTGATAAATATGTCCTTCTGTTTCAAGAAATAATGAAGTAGATTTAGATTTACTGCCCATCTTCTCAGTTTGAATATCCCACATTTTCTTACTGTCATGCATTGCATTCCTAATCACATTTCATAATACATCTTTTTATTTTTATTTAACTTTGTCACATAATTTCTAAGCATGCTGTAAACTTGCCAGTACGAGTCATAATTTAAGATATTTGCCATTATCTTTGTTTGATCTCTGTGTACCCTACTTGATCTCTGTGTACCATATAATGCTTCAGATGATAAGTTACCAATCTCAAAAGGGATTGCATTTACAATTCAGACTACAATGACCATTTTACTTTGTAATCCAGTAGGAGATGATAGTTTGTCACCAGTTTCTAAAGACAAACTTCATGTTCCAGGAAGTAACAGGAAGCTGATTTGAAAGCTTATCTGTGCTTATTTGTCTTTTGAGCTTAAAAGTGTGATGAGGCAGAAACATCTGATCCTCTTGACTATTCACTGTGCACAGCAATGAAAGCAAACAGCTTCAGGGTATGGTTTCCAATGAAATTAGTTGAAGTATGAGTGGATTTTAAATCAGAAGTGTCATCGCTGACTTCATCATTAACATGAAACTCATGTTGCTTTGGTCTTCTTCTTGTTTATCATTGGGTCACAACAATTGACTGTTCCCATGGTGTGTATGTTCTGGTTCTCAATCAGTGAACTGTCTTACCTGTACAGATCTGTAATTTTCCAATCAAGGTACAGTACAATAAACTGTCTTATAAGAAACAAACTGTTGTTTGGGGTGAGCCTCGAGTGTCTTCATTATTTGATGTCTGTTCTTGGGATTATCACATATGTGGCACTAATAGGATTAATTTGAGCGTAGGGTCAGTGAGGAATCCTCTTAAATGGGCACAAAGCGTGAGGTTTATCTGACATAAGAAGATCAGCAAGAGAATAGACCTGCTGAGTTGCACTCTCAGTAAAGTGCCCTTATCACTGGCAGGGGCGCTAAAACAAAGACTCACGATGAATGGATTATATATATACTGCCATGAATTCCCCAAAGAGAACAGACGGTAAAGTAATGTATAAAATATTTATTATGAATAGTACAGTATGTCACAGTTCATAACAAAAGTTCCCATTGTGCTTGAAATAGTACATTTCTCATCACTTGACATGTGTGAACATAGAGACGTGCATATTATGTTAACCATACACCAAATTCAAACTTTTCTCTTAAGAATCCAAACATTGCAATATAATGTGTGCATAAATACGTATGTGTGTGTATGTATGTATGTATGTATGTGTGTGTGTGTTTTGGATTTCATAATTAGGCAGCTTTCTAGAGCTGACCACAAAAATAGTTCTGTGTTCAAATTGTTTCAAAGGATTAATTTTGATTCATCTCACTGCCGGTCTGGAAACGGAGCATGGGACAATATTATGAAGGCACAGTGTTTCATGCTTCTCAGTAGCAAATAAATAAATAAGTGTTACCGCACAGAACTAAATATTGCTTTCAAGAATCCTGTCTAAGTCTTAGAGTGCACCTACATCCCATTTTAGAAACACGTGTATGGTGTTGGTAAAAGATTCAGCCTCTTGAAACAGGTATAGGTGGTACCCCTCCACGTGCCATTTCTTTGTTGTCAGGCTACAATCAATTAGTGGCACAAAATCAGATTCGTAGCTAAAACAGCTTTGACATTACTGATTTTAATATTAAAACTCAACCCATTAGGTACTGTAAATGTAAAGAAACTACAAGAATTGTAAATGTAAATTGTAAATATAACAGAGAATACAGTACTTTCAACAAAAACAAATGAACGTTTAAGATTCATAGTTTGTGTCATTCAAAATATCAGTTTAAAATATCCTTCACAACTTTTACCAATTTTGTCATTCATCTGTGTCATTAGTGAATTAAAACAGCAGTTTATTTTGGCTGAAATGAAAATATTTCACCATACTAAGTAACTTCAATGAAAACAATTCAATTGTCATCCATTGAAGAAAGTAATTATTATTTTCCATGCAGGTTTAGTATGGTTGAATCACGTAATAAATAAAATGACAAAGAGCACCTCTTTGTTGTTAGTATTATTTAAAGTAAGAGGGGCTAAAGAAATGATTTTTTTTAAATTAGTTTGTGATTAAAAAATGTTGTGTAACATTCAAACATAACATGACTAAAAGTGTAATCTCAAATTGTCATTCATACTATTCCAGACTAAAGCTCTTAAGCACCAGTTTGTATTCAGAAAAGGTCAAAAACATCAATTCAGTTCCAACAAGTTTTTTTTCTCTAAGGAAAACATTCTAAAACAAAATCTGTTTAACAGTTTGACATTTATTCACTTTTTTTCCAGAGAGTTAGATTAGAAGATTAATACCACTCTCAGGTCTGAGTTATATGGAGCTAAAGCTGGAAGGCAATTAGCTTAGCTTAGCGTAAAGACTGGAAGGAAACAACTAGCCGTGCTCTGTTCAAGGTTCAAAAACACCTACTGGCACATCACTCCCAGTAAAACCATTGGTTTTACATTTCTGACTAAACAAGCAAGATAACATGGTTGAATGAATGAACTTTAGATAACCTGGTTGGTGCTTATGAACTCTGAGCCAGGCTGGCTGTTTTCCTCTTCTTCTAGTCTTTATGCTAAGCTAAGCTAGTCAACTCCTGGCTCTATCACCGCAGTTGACGTAAAAACATGAGATTTCTCATCTCACTCTCGGCAAGAAAGCGAATAAGCATATTTCCCAAAATGTCAAACTATCCCTTAAGATTTTTTTTTTTAAACTGCACATGCTATTTATGCGCTGCATAATCCTTACATATACTTGGTGGGGCTTCTAGTAATGTATTAATTTGACTAATGCCAAGTAGCCAAATAATAACTCGCCCAATTGACATAAAAGTAGCCACAAAAAAAAAAGTTCCATTTAAGAGTTCATCTAGCATTAATATTTACTGTGATACTTTGATCCTTTATAATGATGTGGGTAGATGTGTGAAGATTTATAAAAAAATAAATAAAAATAAACACAGAGCTTTGTTGCAATTACAACAATAAACATTATAACTGCATAAAATTATTGGATCTGTCATGTGGTAATCCCCACCAAGTCTTTTGAATAACGTTATATAATGAATTGACATGAGTTAGTCAGTTAAGTTCATAAGTCAGTGTACCATCTTTCTCAATCATGATAACTGAAGAAGTAATTGTGTAATATCAATGTATCATTTTTTACGAATCTTATTTTTAATACAGTAATTAAATATGTCAAAGATAAAGACTGTGTCTATCATTACATAATGTTTAGATTCTGTCTTTCACAAATAAAATGACTAAATTCCTCTGATACTTTTGGCTCTGTAGCCTTCTTCTGATTTCTGAACTTGTGTGTAAGCAGCAGCTTTATGAGTTCTCTGTGATAGAGAAGTCACAGTCAGATAATTTTAGTGCTTTTCCCTCTTTAAAATCAAAACTCTTTGCAAAAACAGACCCATAAAGATCAACAAACACTGGCTCTAAACCAAATGAGTTCTCACTTTTGACATGCCCATTTATTTTTAAGCAAGCTACATTTTTAATGGAAATGGAGCCACAAAATGTGTTTGAGAGAAAAACCTGACGTTTTTTTCCTCTTAGCTGTGTCCTCCTCGACTTGTCTTTAGTCTTGATAAGAGAAAAGCCATGCAGGGAACATCAATTATCCATATGAATAATAAATAATATAGAGTGATGGTTATTTTTGCCATGTGAACGATTGTATAGAAGCAGACCAGTAAAGCTCATGACCAGGAGTTGCAAGAATTTTTTTTCTGGATTTTACTAAACTGCAAATAAACAGTTTGGTTTAAATAATAGTCAAATTTTTTTAAATATAAGTTTGATTGTAGCAAAAACATTTATATACTTATTACTTGATGATCATGTCTCTGTTTTACTTCATGTTTAATAAATCATTTTCTGTGGACATTAGTTGCTAAAAAATGCTCTAAAGCACATTTCCTTCTTCTTGACTGATGTATAATCTTGGTTTTGGGTTAGCAAGTAGATATTTTCTCCAAATATTGGCCTCAAATAATGCAAAGCAAGAACTGCATTGCAAACACTTAGTCTTAACATTTTCATCATCTTTGTCCTTTATTAATAGTTAACTTGTGAAGACAGACGATTAAATCAAGCATGCTAACTGGTAACAAATGTAAAAATCTACCTCCGTGGCCATTAAAGGCAAAATAAATCTCTAAAGCATGTTCCATTGACTATCTAGGTCCATTCACGTGAACAAACCTGCACTTTAAAGTTTTATTTTAATTATATATATATATATATAAATTTTATTTTGGAAATATTGTACAAACTTTTTTAACGTTTTAAAATAAGGTAAGGGGCACAGCCATTATCAGTACCATCTGCATCAGCTAAATTTGCATCACCAAAACTAAAAATGCACGGCTCTCACACAATATATGTCTCTTGTGTGTGGTTGTAGTGTTTATACATGAGAATAACAAATACTCAATATCAGAAACTATGGATAAATTGCTCACTTCTGCCGTTTCATCAAGCCCATCTAGCCATGGTTTACGGGAATTGTACGCACTGCTGAACTCTGAAAGCTTGTTGAGTTATCAGTTGTATTATTCATAATAATCCTGGAAGTTAAGATATAAAAAGAAAGATTTCATCCATTACTTAAGGAAATTACTCAGAGACAGTTTCAACATCTGGAATAACTGTCTTTTCCCACCGTCATGATGAAATAATCCAAATGAGTTGTGGCCTCAATTGATCAAAAATGCACCATCTGCAATTTGAGTCACACTTCTATTTTACGTGACATGCAAATAATCTCTTACAAATGGTTCAATAACAAACCAGTGGGGCATGCTGTTTCTATTCTCTTCCCAACAGAGATACAACTATGTTCTTCTGTTGACATTCGCAAAATCGAGATAAAATCCGACCACTCAAGCTATTTTTCCATCATAGTGAGATTCGAAAATAAATCAAACGTATGTACAAACGTAGAGCTGTCAGTGTTTTTGTAACTTTCCATAGTTCAATGTTACAACAACAGAATCTGGGCTACGACCTCGACTTCTCAACATGACATTGCCTTGTTGGCCAACAGCTACACCCCTAGGATAAAGACCGGTGTGTCTTCAAGACCACACTGTTGTCTAATCTAAATGGTGTGCCCAGTGCAGACTCAGTTCTCCAAGTAATGTGGATATTACTGGTTTCCAGCTGAGTTCACAGTTAACCTGAACAGTTAACCTTCCTCTCTTCAAGAGAAAATGTCCTCTTTGTCCGGTTCTGGTGAAGCGGGTCTAGAAATGTCAAAAAGAGGCTGCGGAGAGCCAGAACTCGATCTCCTTACTTTGAGGAGTTGAAGTGCTTCTGTGAGTTGCGCCTCGAGGCCGGACATTCGAACATTCAGGTTCTTGAGGTCGTCCTTCAGCTCCAGTTTGAACTCCTGAAGTGAGGCCTGAAGCGTTTGCTCTTGGATGGGGTAGAAGGCGCGCTTGGTCTCCGGTGGCTGGACAGGACTGCGGTCCTGGGGCGTTAAGCGGAATTCGCCTACTTTATCCAGGCGCAGGTCACTTTTGGTGATACCGCTGTCACATGAGTCTGTTTTCTTTAGAGACATCTGTGACTCATGCGCCTTGGTCCGTTCAGGTAATGTCTCCATGGACTCGGCTTTAGACACTTTGTTCCAGTTGTCGGCTTTGGCCATTGACTCCTTGAAGCGACCCCAGCCTTTGACTTTGACGGGTTCGGCAGCCCGGCCTCCCACCAGAGAAACAGGAGTTGGGACCTGCAGCTTTGCCTTGTTTGAGGGAGTACAGTTGGGGGATGTTGAAGATGAAGGCATTGAAGATGAGGGTGTTGCTGGACTTTCCGTTACTGTGATGATGCTGGTAGTTGTCATGGCTGTTGTAGTTATCGGGATTTCCACGTACATTGGGCCCTTCTCGATATCATGGTCTTCTAGTTCTGGTTTGTCGGTCACCAGGCGGGCTTCCTTCTGCTGTCGGAAGCGCTGGAAGAGTTTTCGTACCGGATGATCTGGTGGCAAATTTAGAGGGGCTTCGTTTTTACGTCTCTGTCGCTCCTCTTCCTCTCGTTTCACATCACTGATCTTTCGGAAGACGATCTATGAGAAAATTTAGAGTTCTTGTGACTAAAACACCATCATAATAACCATGTGGTTTGTTGTGAATTGTAAATGCACAGAAACAAACTATATTGCAATGCCTCTTCTCAAAGTCAATCTAGTCTCATAAAGTGAAGAAAACTAACTAACAGGTCTAAAACCTGATCAAAATCAGTTAGACAAACAAAGATGCATCTATCTAACTGATATTATAGTTTGTGACACAATCTTTCAAAATGTGTGTGTGTGTGCTTTGTTAATGTCACCTTTAAACAAGTTATTCCCACAACACGGAGGGGAAGTTTATATCATGCTTCTGGCTTCAGTGGGTGTTGACACACTGTTATGCCTCATTTCCACTCCATGGTTTGGCTCGACTTAACTCAAGCTCAATTTTGAAACCAGGTCCTTTTCTCTAATTTTTTTTTACACTGCATATACAGCAGCAACGCCGTGTGAATCTGCCGTGATATAATCCTAAATGCGGCACTTGCTGAATCCAACCGGAGGAACATATCCACCTTGTCAGTTGTATGGCATAGTTTTGCGGGCCTTTTTTTTCCAATCTGGGGTTAGTTAAAGAAATTGCAGTAGCTTGGTTAATTGTAAATGGCAGGTTTGTGCAGAATGTCCCGTGTCCATTATGATTATAGTGATGATACTCTGTGCAATTAGTGGTCTGCAGTGTTTTAAGTCCACCCTCTAGCATTGGTTCAGCTTGCTTGGAACCTTAGACCAAGGTGTTATTAAAAACAGTACCAGGTACCAGCTACTATCCACACCTTTTGTCAATGGAAAACCAAAAAAGAGTAAGTTGAATAGAGCCACTCCGTACCAAGCAGTGGAAATGGGGCAATAGACTGATTTTTATGTTCTAGGTTTTTGTTTTATTTTGTTTTTAACAAAAATGCATGGTTGCTATGCAAGAAGTTCATTCTTTTTCTTAGAAATCGTAGATTGACAAAACAAAACCAACCTAAGATCAATTTATAATAGTTTTATCATCTACTAGAATGTCATTCCGGGGCATAATGCTAAAAGGCAATAAACACAAAAGCACTCATCATTATTAAAAAAGTATTGTTAGGGTTAGGTTAACTTTAAGCTGCTCAAATGTGGAACATTTTTTTGCTGAATTCCCAAAGTAAAAACACAACCTCCCAAGCTCCATTTGAAGAGAGCTTGGCTCCTTATTAAATCGCTCTCTGGATTTCCCTCCTGTATACAGTAAATTCAGAAAGTATGGGACCCTGGTGAATAGTGAGTTCAATGCAGCAGATGAGATTGCCTCTTCATATGCAGGCAATTTAAGCTTACATGCACTCTTTTGGGCAGGCTTAGCTTGTCATGAATGAGGTAAGGATTGGTAGCCCCACTTGAGTTGTTGATCGCAGCTGTTCAGTTTTGAATGAAGGATGTAAGAGTGGCTTTAACATGTGGTGGCTGTTAATGGAACTGTGTTGTCGTTTGCAGTGTAGCCTATGTTGTTTAGATGAGCTTGCACGTCTATATTAATAATAACATCTAGAAAATGTACCTTTTTCTAAAGGATTTGCGTGTGGAATGTTTCAGCCAAAAAAAAAGCTAAAATTTTGGGCATTGTTGACAAAAGTTAGATGATAAGATAGATTTTTCTCTCATATCTCTCTTTAGAGTTGCTGGTAGGTGGATTTTGTAAGTTTAGACAGAACTAGGCTAGCTGTACCACCAGGGTTAGGGTTAGGGTTAAACTCCATGATGATGTCTCTCTCTCATGGGTGGGCCAAATTCTCTGGGCGATCAAAATAAAGAAAGGGGAAGTAACCGTGGCCCTTATGACCTCATAAGGAGCACGATTGCAGATTGGCCTGACCAGAGACGTAGTAAAAGGTCAAAAGGAGTTTTTTCTTTCCAATTTCTAAGAAACACGGTAATGGACATGTCTACACATATTGACAAATTATGCTGCGTTCTTAACAGATATATTGTGTAAAACTCGAATGTACTCAGTTTGAAAAAATGATTTATGTATACAGCTGTGGAAACGAGAAAGGTATAGTTTTCAGACATTGAAAATACATTGTAAAGCCCAAATCTGAACTGAGTGAACTGTAACTTTTTAGTTTTTAGGTGCTCTTTAAAGAGTCACTCACCCTCTTTCGCAGGTTGTAAGTAAGCAGCAGATTTCTTGAGAAGTGATTGGAAAACGCTGTGTAGAACTCCAGCACCTTCTGCAGGGCGTCACGTTTAATGACGTGGAGGTCGCAGTAGGTCAGAGCTCGGACGTTGGCGCAGGCTTGAGCGAGAGTGACTTCTTTCCAGAAAACATCCCCAAACACATCTCCCTTACCTTCGGAAAGAGGACACAATTCAAACCAGGTAATTCTTCCAGAATGTAAAGAAATAGAGAAATAAATAACCTGTTAATTCAGTACTACTTTTTTATAAGGCGTGTTATATAAATTGTTTGGAAGTTGTAATGGCTTTAATTATGGTTGATAAATCATTTACTAACTATGAATGAGTTATTCGGCATTTATTAGAACACGTTTTGGGTAGCCAGTTTTTGAAAAAATCCCATTTGCCATTCTTAAGGCAACTCGCCGGTTGAGAGGGTATTTTCATACAACTATACAACATTTTGTAGATAACAAATAAATACAATTTATGAAAACTTTATACTGTATAGTGCTACTAAAGGCTAAATAAAGAGCTGAAAGAACTGACTAAAGAAACTAAGTAATAGTGGGTTTTACAAGCTGTCGACCTGAACGTTCTGTTTTTGGTTTATGACAGACTTACAAAGCATTAACATCCTTTATTAACTACTACAAAAGCTATTAATTATAGCTTATTAATTTAGACAAAAAGCGTATTAGATCATTTAAGAAACTTAACTATTTATAAGTGCTAAACATGCTGTTATTTTTGCAGCGCATTCAGAGCTTTTTACCTCAGTCTAAGTTCTCGCTTCTGATTGGTTAGTCGAGTCACGGGGAAGGTCCAGACAAGGAAGTGTTGTTGTTGTGTGTGTGTTCAGTAAAGTACCACTTGAGAAAGTCATTTGTCTCCATCCTGCTGTCTATTATCATAAAGAGTGATCAACCACCATATACCGAACCCTCTCGTTCCATATGTTTGAAAAGCTCACCTTGACCATTATAACTATAACTATGAGCCATGAAGTGTCATGGCTCATAGTAACCAAAGTGCAATTTCACAAGACTGAAAACATCTGATTACTTCTTTGAACTGCAGGGTGAAAAGCTTTATACAATGGAGCTTATTAAAAAAGACCAAGTTGCAACAGCATTAATAAAACTATCTCTTGCTTCCAAATTAGTTTAAATATTTAGGCTAATAACATTTAGATCTCTTGCATGTAGAGCAGTCTGGAAATGAGTAGTCAAACAGCACCAATCTGATGATAAAATAAGCTAGTGTGTCTTGTATTTTACATGTTGTTCGGTTTTACAGTGCCATCAGGCGAATGAAAACCTGGGTAATAGTAGTAACTTGTTCATCACTTCAGGCTCCATTACAGTCTCCATCCGGCCGATGGTATTAGCCTGACAGTATATTGATCGTTGCAAAGAGGAACCGATAGCCGGTTATTGACGATAAACAGCCCACATTGGGCATGCCAGAGCAAGCATTCCATTATTCACTAAATCAATTATCTGACAAATTAAAACGATGAGGATGTAAATTGGACATACTCTGCAGGGATTTAACCGAGCCAGCACAAGCAAGGAAATAATTATTTCTTCTGTATCTCGATAAGTAAAGAGGTAGTCACAATCACATTGTTAGATCACATCAAGGTGCAATGGAAGAAAAACGGGGCTTACTAATATCAGAAATGTCAAGGTAGTCAGTAATTCAGGTAGTCAGGCCTGGTTCTTTCCTGTTCAATATGTGTTAGACATGGGTTACTACAGGTAAGAGTACTGCATAGAGTCGGACAGCACCAAAATTAAACTCTATTCCGGTCAAGAAGGGACTCATTTTACGCCCACAGGTCTCTGGTCTGCAGTATGTGTCCAAATATATATAATCCAGACTATTCAAAATGTTACTAAGAGGGATCTGTGACAAACAAGTTATTGTTCAAATCCTGGATTCATGACTCAGCATCCCCAAGCATCTATTTTCACTGCAGTCGGAAACAGCTTGTAAAGTGGATAAAAGAGAATTTTAAGTAAAAGGAATATATTGTTGCAATTCATCGATGCAAATCCGTTTTGTTAGAACAGTGCTGGAGGCCAGTTTAGCTGAAATGTTTTTCCACCGTCATCATCACTGACAGTGTTTTCTGCATCTTAGATCTTAGAAGCTTAAGAAATCCATAACTTTATGTTTAGAAAAAGTTGATTAGATCTGGGGCAGGTCTGTCATTGGTTGGAATGGTAAGCCTTGACCGCCTCGTTTATTAAATAAACATAAGTGGTGAATTGCATTAATAATAATTTCAAAAAGGCTTAGCCTAGTTTGGTGAAAAGACAGATGTGCATTGGAAATGGTTACAAATGTGTTTGAAACTCACCTAAAATGGCCACCACCTCGTCGTCCTGAATGACCTCCAGTGATCCAGACACCACAAAACAGAGGCTGTCCACACTTTCACCGGCGTGGTAGATCAAGTCGCCGGGGGCACAGTGGATGGTCTGAAACTCCATGGCCAACGCTCTGAGGCACCCATCGCTGGCCAGCCGGAAAGCCGGGTGCTCTTTAAAAACCTTCCGGTTAAGATGAACACAAATATCTGCTCTCATGTCCTTTGGACAGATCTGCAACACCTGGGAAGAAACAAGAGTAAAGAGAAAAGCTGTATGATGACTAATCATCAGACATTAATGAAATATACTTTAGAGTTAGTAGAAAGTCTTAAGCTGATCAGACTCTACAACATTAGGGGATAAGAGTCATAAACTGTTGCCATGACTTGACTGGCATACTATACGTTGTGTGACGTAGATATGGGTGATTGCTAAGGTGCCAGCAATGGACATCGCTATTCCACTTGACAGCACCAAGAACCGATGTTTACATACAGTATATGTAAACATGGTTTTATGTATTAAAATGCATGTGGAACAATTTATCCTCCCTCATCGATTACGGTGGACTCTGGACTGCTTATATAGAGTGCAGAGGGTGAAGACACACTTATGGGTGTGGTTCATTTGGTATAATGCTCCTAACCACAGAGTAAATGATTTAATGTTCACTGATATTAAATATAACCTCATTCCTTTTTTGCAAAGAAAAGTGCCCTCTGCTCCTATTGGTTTACATCATGAAAGTTGTTAAAGCAAAACATGTTTTGCATAGATCTTTTGAACTGGATACAGCGTGACAGTGGTAGGTGGGTGTACAGTGGCTTCTACTTCTGCAATTTAGGTGACTTGAGCATAGATATTTATACATCTGGAAAAGGCTTGGGAATTTTGGGAATTTTGCAACAAAACTATTAGTCTGAAACTAAAAGTCAGTTGAACCCTACAGCAATGAGGAGGACAAAATATAAATGTTCAGAGATCTTAAAAAAAAACTCAAAAGAATTCACGATTCAAGTCGAGCTACAAGTTCAATTTGCAATGCCAATTTGTCTCATGATGGTAAGGACCCTAAACCATACACAACATCGCCGCTGTTAACACATTTGCGTATGAAACATCCGAAAGAATACGAGTTGTGAATGAAGGAATCTACAGACAGCAGCCAATATGCAGCAACTGCAGGTACAGAAAAATCCACTGCTGTGGACGTTGTTTACTTCATTAATGTGTTTATTGTGTTAATGGGAGTAGGTATTCGGTTTTGGATTTGGAATCTTAATCCGTGGATTTGGTATTCGTCCGAACCCAAAAAATCTGGATTTGGTGCATCCCGACTCAATGGTAGCATGTTGTTCAAGCACACCTAATCAACAGGATGCCAGGCGGTCACAGGGCTCTGCTTTTAAAACAAATCTCTTTGAAGATGAATGTCAAGCAGAGAGGGATTATGGGCCATTTTTAGACCATGTAGTGTGGCCTGAAGCAGACAAGTAAATAATACATAGATGCAGTGCAAGCCTAACATATACAGTAAAGAGAACAAACAAAATATCACATTTTGAATTTGAATACATATTTCCAAGTGACAAAATCTCTGCCCTTATTTAGAAACTTTTTCCATGATTGGATTTTTGGACAGGTGGATTTAAATGGGTCAGCGTTATGAATGCTTTCTGGCTTCGAAACAATCAGAGCAGCACCAGTTCAATCTATCTGCTGCCAGCTTTTAATGCTAAATTTCCACACTCATTTCAGCATCATCTGCTTTCATTGGGATGGCTGGTGTAACTGTGCCACAAAATAACTGTATGACAGTTTTTACAAAACCAATTTACAAAAAAATAAAATGTATATAAATATATATATACTGTATATTTTTATTTTTATTTTTTGGTTCTGCAGCCAACATCAGAAAAAGATATGGGACTTCTATAATATACAATATCATTTTATTTATAAACTATTTATATCAAACAAATGATGCTGCATTTGTATACATTATTAACAATCTTGTAATCAACACATTAAGTCAAAATTGTGCATCATGCTTTCCAGTCTTAAGAAGGATAATAAATAGCAGGATTACAAGGAAACTACCAGTAATCAAATGCCTTGACAGACGGTCCGACGTACCTTTTCAGTGTCTATACCCCGTGACATGGACCAGGTGGAGGCAATGTAATCCATAACTCTTTCACTCAAGCCCTTGGGCACCTGGTAGAGTTTGAGGAAGTCCCGGACGCTGTTAATCATCTCGTGGTAACGATTAGTGTTGGCGTACATTTGCTGGAAGA
This sequence comes from Etheostoma cragini, assembly GCF_013103735.1. Taxonomy (NCBI): domain Eukaryota; kingdom Metazoa; phylum Chordata; class Actinopteri; order Perciformes; family Percidae; genus Etheostoma; species Etheostoma cragini. The sequence goes on along the minus strand of NC_048423.1, from coordinate 5,417,887 downwards.
TTGTTGTCACATTACCGAAGATGGTGGCGTAAAGAAGAGCTGGGGTAATACAGGGAATAAAAGGGATTTTTTTTAAATTTTGATGCAAGTTATAGATATCCACCAAGTTTTTAATGGCTTGTATGGGCTCAACTTCATAAGGAAAGGTAAATTATGAGCTAAAATAAATCGGTGTAAATGCAAATGCATGCAAGCTCATTACAATCTTCACCCATTGCTTGAGAACTGTGGTGCACCATGTTTTTCTAGCAAGCCAATCAGAGAAGACTGGGCTTTTCGGGAGGGGGGCTTAAAGTGTAAATGCTAGATCAGATCTACTAGATGTTTTCGACGTAGTTAGGTTGAGGCAGAAATGGGATTGGTTAGGGTTAAGGTAAGAATAATAGGGTAAGCCAATCTGATGCAGAATAAGGCAAAAAATACGTGTGGGCCACAAAGCATGTACTGTGACATCAACATGTCTATTAGATTTGATCTAACATCGACCGGTTTAAAGAGACAGGTGCTAAAACGGAGCATTTCACACAGTATGAGAAAAACAATGTATTTGTTTCAAAAGGAAATCATGTTAACACGTTTGATACAAATGAAATGTATGAACCTGAAAATGAGCATGATACATGTCATTTAATATATTCCTATATTCCTAACCATAACAGGGGATGGGGGGGATGTAATATGCACCAAAGGAATGGGATTCGAACCGTGGTTGGCTGCTTACATGTACGGACTAAACTTTGCTATGCCATGGCCCCCCCACACTAGCTTTGTGCCCCTTCTTGGCTACCCCAGTAAAAATGCCCTGGATACCCCACTCCACCCCATTTATTCACAATCTTTACTTGTTTCCTTTCGGGATTTAAGGCTTTTTTCTGTTTGAAATTCTTCAGCTGTCTGATTTGGTAGTTAAAGTTAGGAGTTTCTGAGGAGAAAGTGAACACGGCAGAGTGATTATCTTGACTTTTTTGACCATAAAGGTTATCAGGCGGACATGAATACACTGGAGAAGCAGAGACAAACTCTTCGCCGCAGCCAAGCTGACAGCGTCCCAGATATTCAGTCTTTGTTAGTTTCCTTTCTGGATTATGGGCTGTCTTTTTCTGTTTGAAATTCTTCATCTATCTGATTTTTTAGTTAAGGTTAGGTTTTGGAGTGACTATCTTGACTTCTAATCTTGACTTTAGGGTATCATAATACAGCAGTAAATATAAAGAATAAACATGAAAATCTTTAAATCAAGATTCAAAATGACAATTACAAAAACAGGTCTACAAGAACAAAAAACTCACAAACTTGGTTAACGAGTACATAAAGAAGTGGTTTAAAAACACAAAACAAATCCACAAATCTAGTTTCATAAGGATCTTCAAATTGGGTTTATGAGGACATAAACATCTCCAAAACTTTGCAACACTGGTGGCCATTATATAAATTCACTTTGATCAATCACATGGGGAATGAACAACTACTACTAATCATTGCCTCGAAACACAATTCACAATACTCTTGTCAAAAGGGAAAAACTTTAACTAAAGCTTTGTATTGTGATTGTGTGTAAGCATCCACCCCAATGCAGTTACACACTAAATAAGGCTATTTTTCTTAACTTGTCTTGTGATAGAAGAATTAAAGAAAGAGCACAGCAGTGCTTCTTTGAGCTGGTTGAACTGTTGAAACAGCTGGCGTGCATGTGGATCAAAGCTATCAGATGTCTGCTCTGAGTCTGCAGTGTTCTCTTGGCAATGGGTTGCCCTAATTAGACCTGCTAGAAGGGACAGGGGAAACATGCCAGCCACGCATTTCAATTATTCTCAGATGATGACAGTAACCTGTACATGTATTTGTCGGTTTGTTTATTTCACGGCACACAATCAAAATGTTGTCCACAACTGCATAGGGAATAATACTAATTAAAAAGTGCTCAAAAGTCCTCAAGGGCGAGGATAACCACAACTTCCATACTTTCGTCACCATTGCTCACTTGTACAGCCATGCTATCAAGCCCTGCAGCATGGCATAATATTCTTTATCACCTAAACACAAAGAATATGCTCTTGTTTGTAACACAATTGCAGGCATCAAAATCAACATGTTAACAGACCAAGAAAGGTTTTGCAAAAAGGTCTGAGCCAAGTAAATCTACTAATCTATTACATCTTGACAGTCATCTCCTTTTGAAGTAGCCAAAGTTTTGGGATGAGTGCTTCCTTGAGCTTGGGAGATGGCAACACTCACTTCTCTGATACGCAGAAAATGCCTAAATAAAGGAAACTCAATCTGTCCCTGTGGAGTGGTGCTTTGGTTCGTCCCCAACATAGCTCTGTACTTGCTGACGTACACAACTTCGTTGCAGTGTTGCTCGCCATCCAACAGCTGGCTTGTTTGACGTTAGTTATAAAACAGTTGTCAGAAAGTCAATCCCCAAGCCAACAGTTGCTATAGAAACAGGAAATATGTATAGTCCCCCCCCTACCCCACGCCACCCCCCAAAAGCCCTCGTCACTGCCAGCACCGATCCAGTGCTAGTGGTAAAAATAGAACAGTTTTAGAGCATCCATATTTCATAGAGAACAGCAATGGACTACGGTAGATTGCATCTACAACTGAATCCACCTGAGGCTGTCTGGTTGTTTAGATATTCAGATGTGTATTGCACAATGAAAAATGTAGACAATTCTCCAGATGAGTTTTGCTCATTTTCCCAAGAGTGTATGCATAAACCTGAGCATCAAAAAGGTAAAGAGGTAGTGGGGGAGGGTGGAAGCAATCATCCTCTCATCTCATGGTTGAGATTGAAGCTGAGAAAAGTACACTAGAAGTACAGAGGGATCGGAGGGGGCACTGTGCAAAATGTATCTGACGGTCAATTATTGCTTCAAGGTGTTGCTTTCGGCTTGGAGTCACACACAATGGCACCACGCTGTACACTGTATTGTGAGCCACACAAGAAAAGGCACCTTATAAATGTTTAATATTTATATACAGAAAGAAGGGCGATCTGTGAAAATATGCCTCCTTCCTATCAGATTAGATGTACTGTAAGTTTGTGGGGGCAGGAATCTTAATTGAATTATAATGCAGTCATATGCCTACAGCAAATCCATCTGGTTCTGTGTTGGTAAAGCAGATTTGATGCATTTGATGGCTGTTTTGTTCAGATCTATGACTCATATGTTTCATTTTACCAAAACCATATACAAACTACAGAAAAACTGCCAGCAAGCCACGTAATTCGTGAAAATGCTCCACTAAACTCATTATTATTTTTCACAGTTCATAGTTTTGATTGCTTCTCTGAGAGATTACAGAAAGAGTGAACACTTGTGTGAGTGATGCATCAAGCTCCAGAAAATCTCAACATTTCCGCACAGAAGACTGAGGTAATGAGTCTAATGTAAGCAAGAATAACAGAACTACAGCTTTTACAATGTCACTGTAGACTGGAGTTGACAGCAGTGTTGATGAGACTGAAAAGGAAACTGGTGAAGGCTAGATAACAATTTGAAATCATTACAGCTTTCTTTATTTGACATTATATGAATGTCACATACAGTGTTATACTGTTATTGGTATACTTTAGTTTTAGCACTTATAGTATAGTTACTCAATATTTACAGTAGAAACTGTTAATCTGGTCTGAGAATAAGAATGCTACCTGTGTGTCAGACGCAAAAAAATACCTACATTCACAAAATAGCTACATAAAATTGCCTCAAAAACCATGCCAGATGTGGCATGAGGGAGATCAACGTAGCTGTACACCTCAGTCACACCAGAAGTGACACAGAAATTTATCCGTGCATATTTTAAAAACATCTGGTTGTAGAAGCTTGGTGACATATGGGCTACTTGCAGGGCCACTTGGTAAACTACAGTAGCTGCCGGGCTAATTATTAACATGCTAACCAGCCTGGAACTTGCTTGCGCTACTTAGTCAAAAAAGCTCTCAAAGCTTCTATTTTTTTAATACTGTTCTGTTTGCTTCCACTGGCCTTTTGTTGTTAGTATTGTTTATCATTTCATCCAGTAAAGAATTAATAAAGGAGGATTTCAAAAAAAGTAACTGTCAGTGGCAAGCTTGTTTTATCTTTGTCTTCATTTCTTGGATATGACAAATGTTAAGTTGACTCAAGTCAACTAAAAATGACTTGATGGAACCATCATTGTCAACAGATGTGCACATCAAAATGCCACATTGACATTCACCTCCCCACACTTGAAAGAAATGTGAAAAGTCACAAATATATTCCACACACGTCATTATTGAACACAATTTTTAGAACGTAAACATGAAATTTCCAATCTCCCATGTGAAATTTAGTATATTTTCCTATAGTATACCATTTGACATTTAGACATTTGTGAACCACAATTGTGCCCCACACGGGGCTGTGCTTTGAGCCTTGAAAATTTAATGTTTTGTTCTAACATACCGAGTAGTAACTAGTAGGCAGTGAAGGCATCACAATGCCAATGCTACTGTAGATGCTACCATAGTTCTGGCACTAAATCATATCCAACCTGAGTAGCATATTCTGAGTCAAAGGAGAGTTAGAAATATTGCTTAGCTAATTATCTGTAAAGTTCTATTTTCTGAACTTTGTATGCTCTATTCATAATTCATTTATCCGTCTACCTCAGTGGATTGTGGCTTTAAAGAGCATATTTAACGTCTCATGTATCATGTATCTGCTACACTGGATGAAAGATAAAACGTCTCCACTCACATCCAATCATCATCATGGCCACCGCAAAGATTTTCTCACAGTCTGTCGTAGGGGCAATGTTGCCGAAGCCGATGCTCGTCAGGCTGGTCATGGTGAAGTACAAGGAAGTGATGTAGACAGAGTCTTTGTTGGGCCCGCCCTCCCACTTGCCTAAACTGGCGTTGAAGCGGTACGGCGTGCCTGCCGTCTCAGCCAGGATGTAGAGCCAGCTGTCCATGCGCACAATGTTTGTTTCTTCATCGATAACCTCATAATCACCGATGCTGAACCTGGAGAGCCAGAAGTGGTGAAGAAATGAATCATCAGTTATGTATTAGAGATTGCATTTCATTACTATTAGTTCACATGATGGTTTAACATTTCCCAACTGAATGCTGTTGCTCAGAGTGTGACTATTTTGGGAGCAGCACCAGCTTCAATTATTAAATATCATTCTACACTTATTTTATGTAAAAAATTACATTTTACTTTAGGTATTTCCTTTAAATGTGCTTTCTAATACAAGCCATTCCAGGTTTCTACCACACCTTCCCATGTGTTTTATATTTCTTCAATGTGATTTGCAATTGTGTGAGTGAAACAAATAAACACAAACAATTACTCACGTTTGATTATACTGTCTGGGCAAATAAAAAGTGTTTATTATATTGGTTAGAGCCTCCAGACTCCTAGTTTGCTAACCATGAGAATGAACTAATATGAAATCTTGCATATTGACATTGTTTGAAATCTTTTAGATGGACATGATGTTGTAGTTAAGAATATTTTACTTGAAGAAGCCTTCTAATGGTTATTTTTTGTTGTTGGAAGTACAACACAACACAAACCTGCAAAGGGAAAATTGGTGTTCACCAACTATCAAACACATTCTCTCTGTTTTTATGTAGGCAGGACATTAAGTTGTCATGGTGGTATCTGTGTGAGTGTGTTTGTATTTAAAGATTCCCATAAACATAAGAAATCAACACATATTGGAAACTCAATGCTTCCACCACACTTGCCCCCTGAAGAGTAGATGATCTGATTAGACTTTGGAGGCCTGCGCCATAAATTTACATGCTAATGAGTGAAAAACGAATTCTCTAGAAACTGCTACAAATCTTTCTGGCTTTAAGGTATTAAAAACATACTGTTTTGATGCGTGAAAACAAGTATGTTGACAAAACATAGCTGCTAATTAATGCATTAATTAGCTCAATCAATGGCCTCATTATATAAATTGACTTGGCTGTTAATGTATCACAGTGATGACAGCAGTTTTTCAGAATGTGTTATGTAATTTATAAGCAAATACGGTAACCTCAACATTGCATTTTTGTCTGTTTTTAGTCTCTGTTTGACAACTGTAAAAATGTACATTTGAAAGTCTATATATTAGGTTATGTTATGTATATATTATGTTATATGTTATGTTACATACTGTATATATATATATATATATATATATATATATATATATATATATATATATATATATATATATATATATATATATATATATATATATTATGTTATATATAACTATATATTATGTATTTGAAAGTCCATATTTTATGTTATATTGTTTGATGAAAACTACCAAGTAAAAATTTAGAATGAATTGATTAAAAAAATACCATGAACATACCAAATGCAGGCCAGCCAATGAGCGGCCAGTCCAAAAACACACACCAGCAGGACCAGTACAGCAGCCCCGTACTCAATGTAGTGATCCAGTTTACGGGCAACCCGACCCAGACGGAGAAGCCGGACCACCTTAAGTGAGCTGAACAGACTGCTGATCCCCTAAAACAGAAGTGAACGAGGAGAGAGACAGAAAAAGAGGCAGACATTGGAAGCAATATTTATACAACAAAAAGAATAAAACGTAAAGCAGAATGTTACCAAACACCTGAAAATATATTAATAAATCCAAGAATAATTCACAGTAACATTTAACTTTGAGTTCCCTCACGACTATATTAACATTTAACACATAGTTTTATAATACACTAATGTAGTTGTATGCAGTTATAAGGACATTTATAAAAGTAAAAGTGTTCATATAAGTACAGTATTTGTCATCAGTTGGGATTTACAAAGTGCAAGCTGGATAAAGTTAACTTTTTTTAACCTTTATTTGTTCAGTAACGGTTAACTGAGAAGAAGCCTCTCTTCTGCAGGACCGCCCTGATCACATGCACACGTTACGTTACACATGTTACACATTATACCTGGAAGCTGCCCAGTTTAACCACAGTCTGATCTACTGGCCACTGAGCAGCTCCACTGGAACTATTCGGGTTAAGGGCCTTGCTCAAGGGCACCTCAGTGGTGGCAATGAGGGAGGGACAAGCACAGTGCCTTCAGTATCCCTACCTAGTTTTATATATATATAAATATATATATATGATAACCGATGACCTCTCAGTCACAAGCTTGCTTCTCTAACCTTTAGGCCTCCACTGTCCAAACTCTGATGGCTTTGTATAAAGTAATACTGGGTGAGAACTTATACATAGTTCACAATATGATATGCAGTATTTGGTTTTGCTATTTCCTTATTTGTATTGGATTTAAACCAAACAAAATTCAGATTTAACAAACCTCAAGGAGTATAAAGTGACTTAATTCACAATAATCTGCCTCAATCTGCATTCATACTAAATGATCTTTTCTATCCAACAAAATAAGCAATGAAACCCACTGCGGACATAAAGTCTGATGTGCAGTGAGGGAAAAAGGCATTTGATCCCTTGCTGATTTTGTACATTGGCCCACTGACAAAGAAAAAAAAAGAAAAGATCAATCTAAAATTTTAATTGTAGATTTATTTGAACAGTGAGAGACAGAATAAAATAAAATCCAGAAAAACAGATGTCCAAAATGTTATAATTTGATTTTCATTTTAAGGAAGGAAATATATGTATTTGACCCCTCTGCAAAACATGACTTAGTACTTGGTGGTGAAACCCTTGGTGGCAATCACAGAGGTCAGACGTTTCTTGTAGTTGGCCACCAGGTTTGCACACATCTCAGGAGGGATTCTGTCCCACTCCTCTTTGCAGATCTTCTCCAAGTCATAAGGTTTCAAGGCTGACGTTTGGCAACTTAAACCTTCAGCTCCCTTCACAGATTTACTATGGGATTAAGGTCTGGAGACTGGCTCGGCCACTCCAGGACCTAATGTGCTTCTTTTTGAGCCACTCTTTTGTTGCCTTGGCCATGTGTTTTGGGTCATGGTCATGCTGGAATATCCATCCACGACACATTTACAATGCACTGCCTGAGGGAAGGAGGTTCTTTCCCAAGATTTGACGGTAAATGGCCCCGTCCATTGTCCCTTTGATGCGGTGATGTTGTCTTGTCCCCTTAGCAGAAAAATACCCCCAAAATATAATGTTGCCACCTCCATGTTTGACGGTGGAGATGGTGTTCTTGGGGTCATTGGCAGCATTCCTCCTCCTCCAAACACAGCAAGTTGAGTTGATGCCAAAGAGCTCCATTTTGGGTCTCATCTGACCACAACACTTTCACCCAATTGTCCTTTAAATCCTTCAGGTGTTCATTTGGCAAACTTCAGATAGGCCTGTTTATGTGCTTTCTTGAGCAGGGGGACCTTGCTGGCACTGCAGGATTTCAGTCCTTCACGGCGTAGTGTGTTACCAAATGTTTTCTTGGTGACTCTGGTCCCAGCTGCCCGGAGATCAAAGGTCCTCCCGTGTAGTTCTGGGCTAATTCCTCACTGTTCTCATAATCATTGCAACTACACAAAGTACCCTGGTACTCCAGTGGAGCACCAGGCCAAGGGAGATTGACAGTTCTTTTGCGTTTCTTCCATTTGTGAATAATTGTCCCCTTCTCACAAAGCTGCTTGGCTAAGTTTCTTATAGCCCATTCCAGACTTGGGTAAGTCTACAATCCTGTCCCTGACATCCTTGGAGAGCTCTTTGGTCTTGGCCAAGGTGGAGAGTTTGGAATATGATTAATTGCTTCTGTGGACAAGTGTCTTTTATACAGGTAACAAGCTGAGATCAGGAGCACTCCCTTTAAGAGTGTGCTCCTAATCTCAGCTTGTTACCTGTAAAAAAGACACCTGGGAGCCAGAAATCTTTCTGATTGAGAGGGGGTCAAAAAGGTATTGCCCTCATTTAAATGCAAATCAATTTATTAAATTTTTGACATGCGTATTTCTGGATTTTCGTGTTATTCTGCCTCTCACTGTTCAAATAAATCTACCATTAAAATTGTAGACTGATCATTTCTTTGTCAGTCGGCAAAAGTACAAAATCAGCAGGGGATCAAATACTTTTTTCCCTCCTGTACTGCTGTGTTTGCTCAGGGTCTCACTTCAACATTACATAAACAAAACAAAAAATATATCAAAACACTTGAAAGCATTTTAAAGAATAACTAAGACTAAGACTAAGTCCATGAACCTACAGTAAATGTGATACAAAGATAAAAGCAAACAAAATATACAAACAAGATGAGGAAAAACCCAATATTCAAAGATTTAATACATGCTGAGTTGCTTTTTAAAACATTCCTGTGCAATGTGATGAAATTTTACAACTTTTAGCGGTTCCTGCCGCCTGCCTGGCAAGCAGCTAAATGTCGACTCAGCTTAACTGACATCCACTCAAACAGACAATTGCAGTCCCATCAGTTTGCTGCTGGTATTCAGTGCTTGTGTGTGTGTGTGTGTGTGTGTGTCTGTGTGAGACGAATGGGAGGGGAATTGATTTGCTAATGTGCTGTGGTCTGCAATGCGAGTACAACTGCAGTGCTCGCTGTCACTTGATCTGATCTAGCTGCATGCCAGACACCTCAGCTTCTCTAAATTCACTTTACAGACCTGAGCTCCAACACAATTCAATCATCAGTGCAATCGTGTTTTTGAGTTCTGCTGCAAACTCTGAAAACACAAGTTGGGAGAAAAGTGAATCACTCAATAGATATGAAAAATATTTGATTAAAGAACTGGTTTATCATTTTGGAAAAAAAAGCTTATTTGCTTTCCTGCAGAGGGCAAGATGAGACTCTAGTGTCCATATGCCTAATGTGAATAACAGGGCAAAACAAGCCTCTAAAACATTATGAATGTAAAATGATAAACTTGCTGGTGTGCAAGAATGCTGAGTTAACTATTTTATGTTTTGTTCGCCAACGAGTTCTACAATATCCAATAAGGATAAACATCATAATGAACAGTCATACATTTCAGCTTCCGACACCCAATGTGACAAGTTAGCCAATTAGAAAACTCAAGAAAAGATGCTGTCAGGGTGTCTAAAAGAAAGAGGTGGTTCTTATAATGCACAAAACACTATGTTCAAAACTCTATTAACGTATATTTTCATTGTCATATCGCTACAGTCAATTTGTCAAAATTTACAGTTTGTTACTGCTGACGTTAAGACTCGGCTATCATGCAGCTTTAATGATGCTGTTGTTCCTTTTCAAATTGTACTGTAGAACATTATCTGATAGATGTTATCTCCTAGCAACGATAAGCTTTAACAGGAGAAAAAAAAAAGCATCAGAAAGTCTCACTTGCTTTCTGTGACATTTATTTCACGCATTGATGCTTCTGCTGCCATACGCTCATCGAGCGTCAGAGCTGAAATGTTGGTGCAAGAATAAATGTCACAATGTGGAGAGTGTGTGACTATTGCTGTTAAAGCTGATGGAGAGGTTCTCCATCAGGTCTTGCACTGATTTATTTATTGACTAGTGGATGTGTCAAGCACAATGACAAATGAAGGAATCTTGAATATGTAATGTGTTTGTCAAGGGTGCATGTGTGCAACACAAAACTGTTCATAATCATATTCTAATCAAACTGAAGCCTACTTGAGTGACAGCTCGGTGGTTCCAATTCTTCCCATCACGTCCCATGCATGAATACAGGCAGAAGAGGAAGGGGAGGGGAGGCCATGCAAACAGAACGGATGAAAAAGAAGAAAACAAAAACGAAGCACAAGTAAGAGAGGAGACACTTGATCAGTAGTAAGCGATGAATAAAACACATGACAAAATCAATTTTCAATAAAGGCTTCAAATAAAAAGAAACATAATAACCTCATTTAGGTTTTGTAAAGTGTGTGCCGTATGACCAACGCATGCACTAAAAGCTTGGTTAACTTTGTCAGCTTCTGTAGCAACATAAAGTGAATCATTAGTGTTTTGGGGTTATCAGTCATAGTTACTGAAATGTGACAGGCGGTGCTTTAAGATTGCAGAGAACATTTTTGACAGCCATTCCTTGGTAATGATCGTCCCTTCCCTACTTGGAAACCTTTTGGGGAAAATAGCCATCCAAGTTATTCATGTCAGTCGTTAGGGTCTGTGGCAGCAGCAAGATGTTTCGGCACCTGGTTTAATAACACGGGCGATTGTTCACCCACTCTCATTTACCCTTGCCATGGATTGCCTCAAAGCAATTTGGAGCAAATTGGAGTCACTGAGTTGTTGCAGAGACACACTGGAAGATGATCCTGGAAGTGGATAGTCATCTTTCATGTTAATTTACCACCAATGTGTCCATAATCTTACCATAGGCTAAATTTACACTTGAACCTCACGTATAAAGTATGACGCAGTACTGTAAAGGGTAGAGCTTGAACTAAAAATCAGTTTCACTGTTGTTAATTCTTTTTTTTAAATTAATTGATTGTCATTAACTTCATTAAATGTCCCAGAGTCCAAGGTGACACTGACAAAATGCTTCAGTCCCAAAATGATCAATGTAGAATTACATAAAACTGAGAAAAAGCGTCATATTCTCACATCTGAAAAGCTTTGTGAACCATTAGATGTTCGATAAATGACTTTAATGACTACAGCTTTAATAACTGATAAATCATTTCTCAACTAATGACATGAATGACTTGCTTCAGTGGACGAAAGCCACTGCCTGACAGAACAATGTCTAATCTCTTTTCATACAATAAGAAAACATATCTTATTGGATGCAGCTGATGATTAATCTTTTATCTTTACCAATTTATCATTAAAAAAAAGACCAAACCCCAAAAAATCTATCACTGCATGTAGTCAAAGCCTGAAACAGCTTAATATTCTGTGACATAATGTCCAAAACTATGCTAAAAAGCATTTAAGAGCCATACTGTTGGACTGGGTGACATGTTATTTTGTTACAATTACCACATTTGTATTCTGAACAATGCCATGGCTGCAATTTCAATTTCAATTTGCAATTTCTGGAAACCATTGATCATATGACATGACATCTGACATGTGTTTTGAACATATCAAATCACTGACCCGCTCATTTCAATTAAGAAACATTGCCAAACTTAGAGCTGTTGCTTAGCATTCTGAGCTTGAGATGATCATTCATGGTTTTATATCATCCAGGCTTGATTACTGCAACACCCTTTTCACCTGTCTCAACAAGTCGTCCCAGGACGGTCTACAACTGGTTCAGAACTCTGCTGCAAGGCTGTTGACCAGGTCCAGCAGGATGCAGGATCCCTCCTGTCTAATCCTTGGTACATTGGCTTCCAATCAAGTTCAGGATCCAATTTAAAGTTCTTGTTTTGCACCTGTTTATATGTCTGACCTGCTCCATCCGTGCACTACTAACAGGTCCCTCAGGCCTTCTAACCAGGGATTACTGGTTTTCCCACTCGCTTAAACCTTAAAAGGTGACAACCTTCCAATTGTGTTGCATTCTGCAGTCTCTATTGTCAGCTGAGGACACACTTTTTTAAATTCTCTTCGTGTTTGTAACTTTGGGTTTTATGTTTTAATCCTTGATTGATTTTTTTCAGTGGTTGTTTAACTATTTTTTAAATGCTTAATTTCTGTTGGATCCTAAACATTCTTTTACAAATGTTTATCATGTGAAGCCCTTTGTGACTTTGTCTGTAAAAGGTGCTGTAGCAATTAAACTTTATTATTGTAAACACAAGCTAAACAGACAATGCTTTTTTTCCTTTTTTCTTGATAAAACTAAAAGATCAAATAACACCTGCCTCATCTTTTAAATTCACAAGAGCTTGTTGTTTTTCCTCCTTCTGCTGACCCCTGACCGCTTCTGCTCCGGCCACTTGAACTTGTCAGCGTTTAGGATGCTGAAGCATTGAAAGACTAGAAAGAGGCTAAAGTGCTGGTCCTGCAAATATAACTCATTGCTCGCGGCCAACCAGCAAGCTTCTTTTTCTAAAGCTGTTCCACATCATTATATATTATCTTGTACCGTGTGAGCTAGCTGGCAGTCCCTGAGAGGCGACATACAGTGTGCTGCTCGCTGTGACGCGTCACGTTGTTTAATGCTTTCACAGCATTTTACTAAGTAATAACACATGCACACACAACATGAGACATGACACATTTAGGCACACACAAGCACACAATGATGAATTATTGAAATGAAAACTTGCAAGTGCAGGGACCTGAGGCTCCATTTAATCAATGTGTGTGTGAACATTTGGACCTGATTCAAAAGCTGTGGTTGCATCTAAAATATATTTTCAATCAGACGCAGCTAGAGATCGATGTCTGGTAACTAGATTTTATCTGCCGACATACAGTATTTTAACATGATGTAAGCATTGTGTAAGGTATTCTTCTCCCTCAATGAAACAAATTTAGGTTAGCATGGTTATGCCATACCTGAACAACAAATAAACAACCTATTTTAATGTACCCTTTGTACAAGAAAACAGAGTTTCAGTAAACCTTAAAACAACCTCATACAGTTATGTACGAGTAGAAAGTGATAGAGTTGAAAGTGACAAACTCACAATGCTGGTTTGGTAACACAACATGCCTTAGTTCACAGCATGATTCAGTCCCTTTGTCAGCTGTCATTAGGTGTTAATGGTTTTAGGCCAGTGACACAGCAGAGGGCTGTGGAGCGCCTGGGTTTAATAATGTAACGCTTCTTCCCCAATTAAAATGTGCCAATTATCTCAAGATTCTGTGATAGCTCTAAAACAAACACTCCTTATTTTGGTGCAACATTTATAGATTCACAAACAAGCCTATTGCAGTAGTATGTTGCTCATTCCCACCTCCTGAACAGGATCTGATCGCTATTGCCATGATTGTGCCTGTGTGGAAACCTAATAACTTACTAATACCCAATAACCTTAGAAAGGATCACCTCGAGTAATTTTAACGCTGTCTCAATTCATTGGCAAAAAGACAAACAACGCACATGTAAAACACATGTACAAATTTTCTAATTTGTTAGCATTAAGATACATCTTTTTTTTCCATTGTAATTGTAAAAAGCAACCACTATTTGATTTTGACCTTATGCAGCCCGTCCTTTTTGTTGTTTGGTCCGTTTCTGGCTTTGTCTCTAAAACATCCACTATTTCTAGTATAAAAACGTAATAGTCATGTTTGCCCTTTTATTTTTTTAAACAACCACTCAATTATCAAAATAGTTGCTGAAAGTGATAAATTCTAATTTCTTGTTATGTCCCACTAACAGTCCAAAACCCGAAACTATTTGGTGTACAACCACTTAAGATAGAGAGAAGCAGCATATCCCTACATCTGAAAAGCTGAAAGTAGCAGACATTTGGCATGAAGGCTTGAAAGATGACAAAAAGGAATTACACATTATCAAAATAGTTGCTGATTCTGATTTCTTTTGACCAACTAATTGCTCCAAAACAAACACAGAACCACCGCACTCACCTCATCTACATTCTCGAAGGCGTTGATGACGTCGTACGGCAAGCAGGACAGCAGGTCGATAACAAACCAGGTCTTCAAGTAGTTCATACGGATCAGCTTGGGGTCTGAGATGACCTCGCCGGCGGGTCCGACGAACGTGGTGTGGAAGTTCAAAACAATGTCCACCAGGAAGATGACGTCCACAATGCTGTCCACCACCAGCCACGTCACATTGTTCTGCTTCGTCTTGAAGGAGACATTGTAGGGCACCATGATAGCTGTGTAGAAGGTGAGGATGAGGATGACCCAGTCCCATGTGGTCTTGAAGAGGCAGTAGTGCAGGATGATGTGGGGAGGGGTTTTGGGGGTCTCCTGTTTGTATTGAGGTAGGATATCTGATCCGAGCTGCAGTACCTGACGAAAAACAGCAAGTCAGGAAAACTCAAAAGACAGATCAATGTACATGAACAGCAGAAGGCCAAAAATAATGTAGCTTGGAGTTTAAATTATGGCAGCCTGACTGTAACTATAGCTCATATGCAAGTCATAAAAGTTGACCTGATATAAATGACTTAAAAATTCTCACAGTACATAGTTTGTTCCCTAGTACACATAACTGGGTTTTACTGAATTAAATAAGAAATAAAAATAGTGTGCATCCTCCGTACCTCAGCTAAGCGGGAGTGCTTGTGGACATTCTCTCCTTTGTGGACTGTGGGCTGCAGCTGTTGTAAGACTCCTCTACTGCTTGTCAGAGCTCGAGTCAGTCGGGCAAACTTTCCCCAGCCTGAGGATTAGAAACACATACAGTATGCACGATCTTTAACATGGTGTTTTGTTAAGATTTTTTTTCTGGTACTGTATATTTCCTGGGGCTACAGCATGTTTTCAGAACTTGAGAGAGTTGTGAAAAGGAAAACCTCTCAGAATCAGGTCTGAAAATACTTTTTTTAAAGTATTAAACAATTGCTAAGGACTCCAATCTGTAAAGCTTTGTAGTAAAAAAGAATACATTGTAAATTATAACAAAAGGAGAGTGAAAACCTCACAGATGTTAAAGGTGCATGTTTTTATTATTGTTTGATAAGGTAGAAGTAAAACAGTAGTATGTATGTATTGTTCAAAATGGTCTGTTTAATTTATCTTGTTGGACCTGATAAGCTAAAGTCTTCTACCTATCCTGAGGGTCTAGTGTTATCTAGGCTTTTTTTGTTGTTTAGTTTTTTTCTTTTTGCTATACTTTTATAATCTTTTTATATACATATACTGTTTGTATATATACTGTATATATATACAGTATACAGTATATACATATATACACACACACATATATACATACATATTTCAATCATAAGTAATAAAGATTTTATCCACTAATTTATTCGTTAAAGAGGCAATAATAAGTCAACTCTGCTGTTGTAGTTTTACACTGCTTTTTGAGATGAAAGACAGAGTGTGAGCATTGGTTTACTGGACGTTGTACAAAAGGCTATCGTTATGTTTCTGATGAGGAGTCCTAAGCTTTTCTGGGCGACTGCATTTTTGTCTTCTTATGATTCTTTTCCTACATTCCCCACTCTCTACTCAGCACGTAAACCCATGCTTGGTATTGTTGCCTGCAGGCCATGTCCCATGGAAGATAGAGGGCTAAAGCTAAAGTCCTCACTGATGGAACAGCCTTCACAGCGGAGCTCTGCCTGTTGATGCAGAACTACAATCTAAATTTTAATCTAATTACACATCCTATTTTGGGCAATTGTCCAAACCTTACGGTTGTTCTACTTTGTCTGTCTTCATCTTTTTTGACTGAGTGGATGTTTGCCAGAGCAGATGCACAATGCAAAGGGTCTGATCATGATCGCTGGCGGACTAGTGTTACCTCTGCCTCTCAATTTAAAAATCTTTAAATCGCACATGTCCGTCGCGCAATTGAAAAACATTTTAAAGTTTTTTTTGGGCCATTTAAAGTATGAAGTATCTGCATTTTTCCTAATTTAATCACTCCGGCGTACAATTAACTTTCATTGGCATCTTCAGAGAGACATCCTTTTAAGAGAAGGAAATAAATGAAATCGGTTGACTCTAACCTTTTGTAGAATCGTCTTCAATTGGCTGTTTAAAGGCTGTGATGTCACTAAACGTGCAAAGAAACAGGACCACTTTCTCTTGTTCATTTCGAATGGGAGCAATCTTCACAAAAAACCAAACAGGCGTCCCTGAAAGTATAAAAAGAACAACATACATATATTTAGCTGCATCATCTGCTTGTTTTTAGAAGAAATGGCAATGAGTGCACATAGAGCAGAAATCTTGACTGCATGGTGTAAACTGTTCTTTTCTGGGCTTTCAAAACTTTCCATGTTTTTCTGTAACACCTGCATGCAGAAAGGAAACAAACATTGCTACCTTTTTCTGGGGAGTTTTTTTTTTGTTCTGGCTCTACCAATCAGCACATTTTTACAGAGGAAGAAAGGTTCTAGGCTGCCTTTAAACTCAACTGTACGTTACAGGAGCTCTGAATACATTTGCATTACAAGAGAGTGGAAGACTTCCCATTTTTCCCTTTTCCTCACATAATATGGCATTGCTACTCACGGTTTTTCTTGTACATTAGTATTTCAAACGAATTCATCTCATAATTCTCGAATGTTAGTCGCACTTTTTCCGTTGTGTCCTTGTCCGTGAGCTCCCCGTACATGAAGCTGGAAGACACAAAGGGAAACAACAATTTGAACATTTAATAGGCAGCGGCACATTGGACAAGCGTGCTCGTTCGTGCACTAAAAGAGTGTTGATCTGATGAAGGCTCAAATGTGTGAATGTCTTATTGCGATAGTTGCCAAGTATTCCCTGGTTACAGTGTGGTACTTTGTTCTGTTCTTCCATTTCTTTGACCACACCTTTTTACGTCTTCTTCATGTTTCCCTCCTAAATGGAACTGTATATTTTCTAAGAACCAAACAATATGCCATTTATCAGAAGCAGACAAGTAAACTGTGCAGACCAGCTACTGCGGGTTATTAAAAGATCTCTAGAGACCTACAATGCAGAATCAAGCTGTATTAAATATAGAGCAGAAGTAGATTAAAACTCATTGAAATGTGTCCTGAAAGCATAAAAATGATAAATGTAGCCTGATGTCTAATTGGCCGAATGCAAAGTACCTCTCAAAAACAAATGAAACCCAAAGATGGGTCAAGCGACCGTGCCCACATTAAACCGCGCTGCAGAGACATTCATCTCACTTTGCTTGTTACTGCCACCCTCAGTAACAGCTTGCTCCAGCATGATCTAAATATAACTCCCGAGTTTGTTGTGAAATGAAAAAAAAGAAAGGCTAAATTTAATGAGACTACATCCTGATGCTGCAGAGACTTTTCAGACCAGTGCTTGATGTAATATCGCTGAAGAATGTCCCTTTTCTCTTCTTCTCTCTCTCTCTGAGTCAGGAGAAATGTGACTTGCTTCAAAGACAAAACAATTCCTCCACTGACTTTCTTGTCATGCATGAAGAATTCCTACAGGTATGTCACTGTATGTTTACAAGATCTAGCAAAGGACAAAAAAAATGCACATTTGAGGAGACACAGAACATAGTAAGAGCAGATGAGATGGAAATAAGATCTTTGATCCACACACATCTGCAGCAAATGAGGCTCAGATTTTAGACTTAAACACTCTGGGGAGATGAGCACACATTTTATGTTTGAGTCATCCTCAAAAACATCAAACATCCCTAACCCTATCCCATCCACACTGTGAATATTTAATGGCCTCCTAATCAGGCACTTGGAGATGTGTTTTGACATTAAAAACAGCTAAAAAAGACCAAATGATTAAAGGTATAGAAGTGTATTTAAAGAATATAGGGAAGAACTGACACTGTAGCACAGTTCGTAAGTTAGGCTTTGAGCTAAATAATAACATCACTATCTACAGCTGAGGGTGACACCATTAGTTCTACAAGTATTTGGTCATGAATCAAAGTATTTAACAATTTAAAATTTTGACCTGATGATGCAGCTACATGGAAAGTTAAAGGATCACAAAATGATTACCATTTATCCTCTGGGGAAAGATGGAGGCCCATTCTCAATCACTGCAGATACATTTTAACCTAAACTAAACAATTAATACAGTAAACTATGCTTAAATAATAAATGTATTTTGTACATGGTTACAACCAGCATTTAATCAAATCTGTTACAGTGTAAATATTGACACACATCTCTTATCAGCCTTGCAAAATGCCATTGTTGGATTATTATCTGTATTCTAGTCATTACAGAGGTTTTGTGACGGTTTTGTTTTCGATTTATAACTTCATTTTTTTAGTTTACTGCTAACCAAGCTAGCCTAGCTCTACGGAGCTAATGTGTTGTTATATAACAATGGAAAAATGAAATCTTACTGTTACTATCTTAATGTACTTTCAATATTTTACTCTGTTTACTTGTGGACTATGTACGCTATATGTTTATTGATTACTGTGTTGTGCTTACATTGAAATCCTAATATTGACCTTTCCTTCATTGGGTCTACCGCTTACTTTAGAAACATCATTGCTTTCCAATTATAATCAATGTCAATGAATTTGCTGTCCAATACTGTTTCATTTTCACTGTTTCTTTCAGTAAATACAACAAAGGCTTGTTTGGTCACTGCATAGCTAATTATCATTTACTGAAATTGTTGGTAATGTTCAGCCATACATAGGATAAAACCAACTGCATATAAACTATTTACATGTAAACAAAAAAGAGACAATAGAATTTTCTCAATTTGGATCTAGAATACAGTCAGAAGATTTTAGTTCTGTTTTCATTTCTGTTACAATGACGAGACTTAATTTCATCTAGCATCCTAAAAATAAACCTAAAACAGATCGTCACACACTGTTCAATATTTGTATTGGCAAGTGTTCTAAAGCTTATGCTTAAGGACCTGAGGATCTAAATCAGTAATAGCCACATTTCTGGCTGTGACAGACGCCCTCTCCCACAACACAAGAAATGTCCCACGGCTTTCAAATCTGGCAGCACCAACTGTTTTCATGTGATCCCATTAATGTAGTGCTTACTGGCATGCTGTAGTGCTTACTGGCATGCTTATCATACAATAAACACAGGTCCAGAAACTAGTCAATCAAATATGTACACAAATCATTTAAATCATTACTTTTATGTGAACAGTTTTGGTGCTCTCCAAAATTGTTCACTTTAACGACTCCGGGTACACGGTTCCATGGATGCAGTCAGTCATGTGGACGCAGTTTCAGTTATTACAACCTGATATTATTACAGATTTGTGTCCCAGGTATGTGGTTTCTACCCTTGCAAGAAGTCTTTAAAAAAAAAAACATATTCTTAAAGCCATAGTGCATAGTTTCTGTCTCCTCCATGAGGAATTCTAAGTAATGACAACAACACTGTCGGCGCGTCCACATGATATAAGCCTTATATGACTATGCACGCACCCCCCACACTCCTCCACGCAGTTGTTAGTAGCCAATGAGGAAACAGAGGATTAAAAAACATGATGGATGAATTACCTTTACTTAAGTTTCTGCGAGCAAAAGTCAACTTACAACACAATCTTCTGAACATACTGAGAAATACAGAGAAGACTTGTGGGGAGCTGATAGTCTTAATTAGCTTTGTGTCAACTCATTTGGCAATAGCTTCAATGTAACAGACGTTTATTAATATCAAAAAGTTACGTAGTAAAGCTTTAACTGTCTTAAGTTATGGGAACATCCGTTGAGATGCTTTGCTTTAGGGATTCGGAAGATGTCGTTGATCCAGGATCTCCTCACAGTTGGATCTAGTATAAACAAAGGCCCCTGAAACTAGAAAACTGAGCTCCTCATATTGACCATGAGCACAGCAACCCTGTGGAGGAACATTGCCTGTATCCATGTAATTGTTTTTTAAGCTTGAAACGATAGCATGTTAGCATTTAAACACACTTAAGTAAGATGTTACAGCATAAAATGCTTATCGTTATTTCTTCTAAACATCAGCATGTTAGCACTAACATTGTGAGCATGCTGCATACAGCTCAAAGGACCGCTGTGCATAAGTACAGCCTCACAGAGCTGCTTACATGACTGTCCCTTAACCACAACAGACTGATTCAAGGACCACATTGCTTCAGCCAGTTCCCAGAAGCACATCTCGCTATTTGATTGGAAACTAATAGTTAAAATCTTTCTGTTGTACTGCTGATGCATCAACTCTCCCTCTCATCCTGCTAATTAATAAGGAATTATGCAACAGAATCAGAAAACATTGCACACATGTTGAGTATTTGCAGCATTGTTTCTCTTTCTCTTAAAAATAATTTTCCACAAAAATGAGCATGAACTGTACACACTGTACACACCTGCAACCGATTACATTATCCTCCTCAAATAAGCTTCTCCAATTAACACAGAATAAGGGTGCTCTGCCTGGTGGTAGCTACAAAATACAAATAAACACAGGAAGATACAGTAGAAAATAGCTTCTAGACTGGCATAAAATAAATTCATTGTATTGTCAGGTAAACTAATGTCAAACCACTACAAAAGGTCCAAGACTATGATGGATGCAGGGATCTAAATGAGAGCTCCACACAACTTTTTACTCCAGGCATATTTAAAAAAGGGAAGTCCTCCTTTCTCACAATGTAGTACAGTATAACTGCAGGATTATTTTAGCTTTGTCAGCCAAGATGAAGCTCATCTGAACTAGTTCTTGCATTGTATCTGTAAAAAATAATCTGTAAAATCATTCAAATTATGCCAATTCCACAATAATAAGTATTAGTCTTATTTTAAAATTGGTTAGGGATGTGTCTGTAATCAATATACATACACACACATATGTGACTATACAGTATTTATATGTGTATATATATATATATATATATATATATATATATATATATATATATATATATATATATATATATATATATATATATATATATATCTTACCCCTTTAGTATTTGAGAACTGTATTATGCTAAGACACACAGATCCTCTTGCCTACCTGCAGGTGCTGCTTTTCTGCATCACCTCTGCTCTGTGGTAGCCCGACAACTTGCAGAAACCATCATTGCTGTAGACGATGGGCCAGTCTACTATCTGAGCATTTCCCAGAACAAAGTTGGTATCTGATGGAAAGTAAACAGGGAAATGGTTGAACACTTGAAAGGTTGCAGTTTTTCTTAAAAAACAATATACAAATACAACTACTTAAACTAATATACTACTATAGCTGGGGTTAAGAAAAGGTTGAGGTCTATCATATATCTACATTAAAGTCAAGGATTGTTGGAGCTGCAACTAAAAAGGAAATTGCAAAAAAAGTTACAGTTATTCAAAGAGCGACAAGACACATAACAACAAAGCAAATGTTAGGGCAAAACTAGATTTGAAATTTCATTTCTAAGTGTCCAACCTTGGAACATTGTATTGTAAAGCATACAGTTGTTTGTAGATTTCTTCATAGATTCTCAACACACATTTACAAGGAAGAGAAACATTAAGGATATATGTGCTTCAGCAGTTTTACATGGCCATTATGGGCTGTTCAGTGACAATACGGTGGAGGTAATCTCCTCATCATGGACACAAAAGTATGACTTCATGCTGTATATGTCTATTTAAAAGTTTTTTGTGAAACATATGTCTTGTTAAAAAATGTGCTTTGTCTTGTAAGGTTCTCCCCAAAGACTAAGTAACCCAGCCTTCGGGAGTTAACACACTTTGAAGATTTTCATTAGTGTCCATAATGGTCTACAGCCCTTTACACACTCCACACTTACACACAAATAGGCCAAACACAAATTCTTGCTTATGTAGAAAACATCCAAATGTCTGCTCACTTTACTTCTTATCAGTAGTAAGTTGCTTGTTAGGAGTGCTATTCACAAGAACATTTTTTGTAGATTCTTTGAGTGTTCAGACTTGGTTAGCTGTTTTAGAGGTGGCTGGGTTGTGTTGTGGTTATGAGGATATATTCCTTATTGGCAAGTACACTCTACATATAGTAATAGCTGTCACAGCAAACAGAATCCTATTTTAAAACCTTAGCGATTTTATAAGTAGCAGTCACATACTGTTACTCAGTGTCATTACTTAAACTCCAAATAGTCCTCATGTCACAATCCATAAAATGAATAGATAACTTAGGTGTTTTTTTTATTTTAAAAGCCAGCTTTTTGAACTAAGAATGATTGTAACAAGCATACAAATGATTGTAACAAGCATACAAATGATTGCGTTGTGCAGTAATTGCCATGGAACAAATCTGCAAAATATTTGCCTTGGCTTTAAATAAATGGCTACAAAATGAATGTTTGTTTCAAATGTGCACAAACTTTAAAAGCAAAGGAATTTGTTTTGATATTTAAAAATGCATAAGAGTAAAACAATTCTAAATCAATCCACATCATTTTAGCGAAAAGCAAATAAAAAGGAGCAGATGCAATTGGTTTTAAATGGCCCATCACAATGATGATAACTGGGGTTAAACTCTTAAAACATTCAAATCTCTCTGTATGGCAGATCTCAAAGCAAACCACTCTGCCACAGTATGCATACAGACTACAGCAATGTGACGACAGCAGTAAAAGAACAGGAGAAGAAATAAAAAACACCTGGCAAAAAAACAAATTTATACCACATATGAACACACCCACACAAAAGATTATTGATCAAGTCAAAATAAAAACACCTTGAAATGAAAACTCAAGGCATGAGAACACTGACAAATACGACGCACAAGATGTTCCATGCCAACGTGTTATTTTACAATGATCAGATGAACATTAATCTTGCGAGTAATAAAAGTCCAAAGCTTCATTATTGTTATTAGGCCTAGATTTGCTTTATGCAGCAAATTTTCCCAAACATTTTGAATAATCTCAACATGTCTAATTCGTTAAGTGCTTTGTAAATAAACAGCATTTGGTATAGAACATTTAGTGGTACATTAAAAAGAGATAGATAGTGTAAAGAAAACAAGCAGCACACCAAACTAAACTGTATTGTACCTGTCTGTCTATGTGACAATGTCCAAACTGAAATGTTTAAAAAGGAAAAAAGGTTAACGGATTACAGTGAGAAACATCTGTTGAACCTGAGTGGAGGCTACAGGCTAAAAACAATGCAGCTAATTTGTGAAGAAACTATTACATTACAGTTATACAGAAATGGGTGTGATTATTACTGTCGACTCATGCTAATTAAAGCTGCATTCATCCATTTTTGGCCACTAAAGGAACAGATAAACTCAGAACCAAGCTAAAGGACACACAGCTGGCCTTAACTGTTGTGGATAACATATTAGCATACACTTTACTTACACATGCAGCAGACTTATAATCACTTAGCATTCATTTGGAGTCATGTTTCTGGACATCATATAATTTACTTGCAGCAGAACCACAGTGGCCAATATGGTGCACAACTAAAACCAGTTGTGCACTATACGACTGCTAGCATTATTGGGCTAGCAGTTACTTCACCAGCTAAATTAACTGTGTCTACCTGCCTACATTTTCTTTGCTGCTCCGCACCTCAAAACATTTAAACGTGCAAATAAACTTTATAATATAGCTACGTAGAATATAACTAGACCCAACAAAACATTTGACTGAGGATTTCACGGGTTACTGTATGTGTCAATTAAGTGGTTCAAGAACCCCTAATTTTGGATTATTGGCTACATTTCATGTCAGAGTCCTAGTTGCAGCCAGGTCTATGTTTTTGTTCATGTTTTTAATCATCGACACTCAAATGGAACAGAGTCATTATTAAAGTTATTAGTTGCACCTGTGCATTTCCTGCTCTGACAGGTTTACATGTAGAGAAGAATGTTATGTAAAAACAGACTTCTGTATGTCATTCCTTGTATCTGAAGTTCAATCTGACGTTAACGTCAAATCTGAAATAGAGACAAAAAAGTACACTCTAATCTTTAACATTGAAAGTTATGTAAAAAAGAAACATCTCACTGATTATGAACACCCCCCCACCACTGTGTCTCTCACAAGTCACTGGGTCTCAGTGGCATCCTGCACATTATAGCCTCTGCTCTTTTCTTCCTTGTTTGGGAGAGATTAACTGTTCGCTAACCCAATTTTATGTATGATACACCTACTGGATCTAGATTCTCACACTGTTCACCTAAAGAAAGCCTCACTCTGGAGAGATGTATTCACCCTTTCTGAACAAGTTCCCTTTCATTACAAAACATTTTAATGTTGTTACATGCTTCATGGGGCAGACTGACAGCAAGGCCCAAAAAGGGCACACACCAACACACAAGCTGGTTTGGCATACCTCTGGGGGAACTGACCATAAATTATAGGTGGCAGAAAGAAAAAAAACTTGTTTTAACCAAACCCATTCTCCATTAAAAAAAATGAAGTCATTACTCAAATCCATTAGCTGGTGTGTAGCCAATGTTGTCTTTAAATGTGGTTTGGTACAGAAACACAGCCAATTATGCTGGTTCTGTTTTACAGCTAGCTGTCCAGTGGCATAACTCTCTCCTGTCTGTCCTGTCACTTCCTATTGGATCTAAGAAAGGCCAAATGTTTAATGACACCCAGATGTCCAAAATACTGTAGGACCTACATGAGTTTCATGAGCTTATAAACATGGTAAACTTTCCTCACACCTGTACAGCACAGTGTGCCCTAAGTGGTTTGGTGAATCCCATTTTTCTCACTAACAAAAGTTATAGACTTAGCCAGTTGGAGGTTGGCCTCCTGTTCAACACTTATTCAGATACTGTTGGTTAATATTAGCCATTAAATGCTCTTTAAGGGCTAAGACATTAGCAACAAAAATCTAATAGTTTCATTTCAAAACTAATCTGTGGCTTAGAGGGGAATCGTGCTGATGTTTTCCCACCAGAGATCACGCAGGTCTGACTGAATTCTATGTCTTTAAAAATGCATTATATTTACACTTCGTGCTCCTGCGTTCGCAATAAGCCTGTAGAAAGTATACAACAAGATACGTCTGGTCAATATCCTTTTTAAATTAAGACTTTCAGAAACCTTTTGACATCAGTAGACTACTGCACGACAGTAACCTGCTGTGTTTTTCGCTCTCCATGCACTCCTGCAGGGACTGGCTACTGGAGCACGGTCGGAAAATGAATTCAGTCAGTCTGAAAATTATTACTAGTATAAAGTGACTTTTTTAACACGTTTTTTTTGTTACGTCGCTCAATGAAAAGAGGAACTTTTTAACGAACTAATTAGCCTCCTTTGTTTTTTTACGTAGCCTAGTTGATTGGCTTGATTAGACAGGCTGATGGTAAATGAACGTGCTCATGTTCTAAATACAGCTTTAGTTTGAATGTTTCGATCCTTTAGTTCCATGTAGGATATCAATCCTCACCCTTACCGTTCGACCGTCTGACAATGTTCTCCAAAAAAGTATTCTGCGGGGCCACAAGTCCCCTCCGACCCCCCGCCATCCTGCCTCTACTCTCAGTCGTCTGCAGGTGATCCTTTACTCCTCGGTCTTCCGTTTGTCTTCATGGTCTCTCCGGCTCTGAGATGCTGCGTGGATGTCTCAGTAGGAGCTGTTTGTCTGGTGTGCTCATCGGTTACCTCCTCAGCCCGGTGCAGCGGCGCCTCCTAACGCACCTCATCATCCAGGAGACAAGAAAATGCATGGACGCACCGCACAGGAGGGGCCGGGGCTCTGCTCCTCCGCATGTGCCACCAACACGACCTGGAGCTCCATCTGCTGGATCAAACCATGTGCAGGATCCTGCATGTATGGCCCTCAGTAGAGTCACTGTAGGCCTACATAAGTACAATTCTGAGGTAGCCTACTTGAGTAATTTCAGATCTACTAAAGTAATTTCATTTTGCTACTTTATACTTCTACTCCACTACTTTTATTAAAAACAATATAGCCTATACAGTATGTATGCCAGGTACTAAACTTTACAAAATATACTGCACATACCTTTGTAAAAACACATATAAGCTTATAAAATGCATTGTTAAAAAGGTTTTTGCCATTTTCTGTCATTCAAGGGCAATTTTGATGCGGAACAATTAGGCATACTGTACCTTTTGATAGTTTAAGTACATTTTGCTGACAATATTTCTGTCTATTTACTTGAGGATGATGCTGAAGAGAGAGGTTAGGTTTAGGACTACTTGTCAACTAGATCACCCCTTTTATAGTGCTATATGCATAACACTGATGCAATAATAATAATAATACTCAGCAGAGTGGATATGTAAAACCAAACTGAGAAAAACAGTAGGCTACAGGGAACAGGGAGAGCTTCCTGCAGTCGACCCAGGACGAGTGTTAGTTTTATGTATTAATCGCTTACAGTCAGGCCTTTGAAATGGTTGTCCCAAAGGAGCAGCAATACTGAGACATTGAATTTTTACCTTTTGACTCCTGCAGTAAATTGTCTCTTCCAAAGATTACATTTCCCCGCCCCCAGCTTATCCTGTTCAATTATTATGGACCCTGCAGTTCCCATACTAGGACAGACCTCAAATAATTCTTCCAGTAACAAGACTTCCATTATAATCAAAGAAATACACAAAAAAAGACTGAGAAAAAGCTAAAGTAGAAATAGGTGTCTCACACCTATGGTTTCTCTGCTTGTTTTCTATCCTCTGTTTGTTCATTGGGTTCATGTGTTGACAAATCAAACTGGATGGCTACTATGGAAACCAGCAAGGCTCTGTGTGCTGCAGAGAGGAACAGGATATCACAGTTTTATGCCTAACCAATTAAAAAGGTTAAAAAAAAATACCTGATGCTGTTGTTTCTTTGTCCACTTAGTCGTAGAGCACACATCTGTTATGGCTCGCAAGGGGAAGTAAAGTGTTACCACTAAAATACAAAATAGCCCCATGATAGTGGCTCTAATTAATGGATGAGGATGGCTGAGTCAGTGTTTGCTCTTTGTTTTATTGCACACACTTTCTAACTTTAACCCTAAAAGGTCATAAAAAAGTGCAAAGGACGACTTTAATAACATTCCATTAAGATGACACTTTTATCCATTGCAACTTATAATTGCTATATATGTCAGAGGCCGCACGCCTCTGGAGAAACTAGGGGTTAAGTGTCTTGCTCAAGGACATGTTGGTTGAAATATCACAGTGGGAATTGAAAACAGGTCTCCCACGCCAAAGGCGTGTGTCATATCCACTGTGCCATCACCACCCTATACAATAAAACTACCTGCTGCTTAACTTTGTTATTTAATGATATATCAACTAAGCAATCTATGCCACTGAATATACCCAGCCATTATGTTTCTGCTGCCCAGTAAGGATCCCAGTAAAGGTCATTCTAAATGACAAATTTCCACCCTGTATGTTAAACAATGACTGTAAGCTATTTAGTACAATCCTTGCTATGCACATGGAGTATCTTCATTAATTCATATTGATCAAGTAGGGTTTAATAAAGGTTGACTTGCCTCCAACAATGTGAGATGACTCCTTCAGGTAATGGTGACAGTCTACAGCATCCAGCCATTACCACATCGCTGTATCCTGAGAAAGCAGATAAGGTAGAAAGGCAATACATTTTTATGGTTTGCCTAAATTTGGTATTGGACTAGTCGTTATCAGTAGAATGAAGGCCCTCTTTAATAACCCTATTGCTTCAGTTAAAACTAATGGCATTATAGCTGAACCTTTTCAACTCCTCTACCCAGCAGGGTTGTCCCACTTCCCCATCCCTCTTCACTTTGGCCCTAGATAGAACCTCTAGCATTAGCAATCAGAGCAGAGAGGAAAATCGCTGGCATCAAAATTTGAGGTTGTGACTTTAAGGCCAAATAGATTTACCAATGACTTGTTATTAACATTATCACAACCATAACAGTCAATTACACAAGTGATGAAATTAGTTGAGGAGTTTGGAAAGTTTTCAGGATATAAGGTGAATTTCAGTAAGAGTGAAGCCATCCCACTTAACCGCTTGACCTGTCCATCACCTCTTGGTTCTGTTCCCATCCAACGGAAATCACTTCACACATGTTGGATTTAACACTGAGACTCCATAGATGAGATTTTTGATTTGCATGGTCCTCCCCTTCTTCAAGAGATGGGCAGTCCTACCCCTTTCATTCTGGGGCAGAATAGAAATGATTCAAATGAATATTTTACCTAGACTGTTATTTCTTATATTAGTGATACCTCTCAAATTCCCTCCTTACTGGTTGAAAGAAATTAATAAATTATTCACATATTCCCTGTGGAAGAATAAAAAACCCAGAATCAGCTACAAAAGATTAACCAGACCTAGGAATAGTGGAGGACTGGGAGTTCCAGATGTTATTTTCTTTTACCTTGCTTATAATGCTAGGTTTCCTTTTGATGTGGGCTTGTACATGCAACAGTGAATTAGCTAGTTGGAAAGGGATTAAGGAAAGCATTTTATCTGAAAAAACCAAGTCAATCTCATTATGTGCTCTATGGTTTTACCCTAAAACCAACTTGAAAAAGGTCAACCCTCAAATTTTTTCAAAGGGCCTTCCCTACCATCATGCCCTATATGGAATAACACCTTATTAATAGCTGGCGGTGGAACACTGGCAAATATTGCATTGCAAGGTCAATGTATAGGCCTATTGGGACAGATATTAAAGGATGGTGATATCGTACCATTTAAAGGTCATGCTTTTTGGATGCTTTTATATAGACCTTAGTAGTCCCTCTAATACAATATCTGAAGTCTCTTTCCCACTAGAGCCAGTCCGACAATGAGCGTTGCTTAGTATGTGCCATTTCTGAGTCTCTACCTTTTGAGGAGGAGAAGGGGGGGGGGGCAAGGTGGAGTCTGGGGGTGTGGCCATGACAAACTGCCACTTTACTCTTTTGAAAGCCATGACTTCTCTCTCTCTCTCACATAGATGGGACAAATTCTCCAGGCGGGCAAAGCAGAAAAAGGGGAGGGGAGGTTTCAGCAATGGGACTTTGCGGGGGCTTCAAGCTGATAGCTTTGCTTCACATAGCCTTCTTCGGACTGTAACAGTACTCAGAGGTAACTTTGAGTTTTCTTTGATTTTCCTGGAGTTGATCATTGGTTGAGCTTTTGCCATTTTGGATATTCTTCAATATTTTCTAACGGTAGTTGACCGTTTTTTCCCACGTCGTTCAGGCTTTGGATGCCATTTCAAAGCATTTGAAATTATTTTGGCTGAGCAGCCTATCATTTTCTGCACCTCTTTATGTTTTCCCCTCTCCAAACAACTTTTTAATCAATGTCTGGAAGGAACTATTTTGCAGAGTATTTCAGTGTGAAATGCACTTTAACCAGCATGCACCACATTTGCTTCCTTCCTTTCTTAAATATGGGCCATAATTGACACCTGTTTCTTCCCAGACTCAATCACCTAACTAATTGAACACAGGGCAGCTATAATTTTGAACATGCCCCCTTCAATTACAGATTCAAGTACACAGTTGAGCAGCATGCATGTCATGACTGTTGGGTCTGTTGGTTTTCTATGACTCTAAAGCATTTACTAGTAAATTATTAGCCATGTAGAAAAATCACTTCTACCCAAAAATATGATTTAAGAGGTTAGTGATGTTGGAGTGGTAATATTTTAAACACAAGTGTACAGTATATACAATATTGTCCACTGCATCTTTTGACAGCTTGCATAAATGGGAGAGGGACTTGGGCATATCTCTGACTAATGCAAAGTGGCAAATGGTTACTCAAAAGCCAACAGCTTTATCTAAATGTGTAAAATGCTACATTCTTCAAATTAAAGTACTAGGGAGAGTGTATACAACCCCAAGCAGACTTAACAAATGGACAACTCCCTCTCACATCTATGTTGGCATGGTTGCAGTGAGACAGGGTCACTGATACAGCTCATGTGGCAGTGACCCGCAGTGAAGAGGTTTTAGGAAAGAAGTTATATCTAGATTGTCTTCCATTGTAATTGTAAAAGTACCACTATGCCCACTCATCTGCCTTCTAGAATGGGCTGCATTAGACCACTATGAATGTGAGCAAAGAGATGAAGGACCCTGGAGCTTAATAAGGCTATACTTGGATGAACTGGACATATAAATGAATGCCATAATGTTTCTGCAACAGCAGACCCCCTTGTTGAACTTTTTATTGTAATGTTTGATGAGTTTGTGGTCTTGTGTTTTATGTGGTTTGTGTTGTCAGAAAATAAAAATCCAAATAACAAAACAAACAAAAATTAAGATTACCTGCTCGCTGACAGTTATGTATTAGTGTTCAAAAAGGGTAATGTAATAGCAATAACCTTTATCAGTCAAGTCATAGACCCAGTATCTTGCATGTGAACAGATTGCAGATGTAAACTGAGGTTTAATTGAGGGTCAAATTCCTGCACTATGCTCTAATAGCCACGGACTAAAAGGTATTAAAATATCATCCTATTTTTCCAAACAGAAGCAAATTATTAAGATTTAAGAGAATCACAGTGCTCCCTGTACAAAGGATTTACATTTTATAAGAATCCATTAATGAAGTGAAAGCATTTCCATCAACCTTGAAATTGTATTCCTTCCTGCTTTTTCTAATTTCAAAGATTCATAAGGAATTGAACACTCTAATTTCAGCTACACATGGGCTTCATGACAGCCACAACCCTTTAATAGATTCAACGTAAAACAGCAGAATGCATATTACAGTGAAATTAACCTTTCAGAAAATGACAATTTTGCCCCAACCTCTCTTGACTACTAATATAACTCCATCAACATTTACCTCATATAACACACTTCAACAGTCCATCTACTTACAGAGTTTTTATAACTGGTGGGATGCCTGGTTTTCTGAACTTGAAAGCGCATTTTGTTAAGGCGAGCGAAAGTAAGGTCCCACAGATCAGGTGAAGAATGTTAAGCAGTTTTTATCCAATGAGTTGCATTTCAACTTTTCACGGTAGCTTTTCAGTTGACATACAAACTCCTGCACCTATAAATACACATAAAGAAATCAAACTTTCTTTCACACAAACGTGATATTGTCACATTATGAAGATAGTATTTGCATGTAATTTCTCAGCTCACATTAACTTGACCATGTCTTAGTGATATTCAGATGACTCAAGTGATCTTTGATGTGCTTGTGTTCAGGAAAATTAGCAAATTTGGCCTCCTTGATCTTCAACCAGTTCTGGGCTCTGCGCTCTACGGCATGGCAGTACTCCTGCTCCGGAGTCATGTATGGCCGGCTGATCCAGTATTCGTTCTCAGCCTCACGCTCCAGATGCTTAAGCGTATTGCGTGTCATCTGCCATGTGATCTGTCGTGGGCGCCGATACTTTCCAATCCACTGCTTCCCGGGAATGCCTTTCCGTAGCAGGGTGAGGGTGAGGAACATGGTGGCAAATTATTTCTGAAAAGTCAAACCAGTTTAAAAAAAGATCAGAAAAAAAGGTGTTCAACACAGGTATTATATCCTAGTCATATCCCCAAATGACAACAGTACAGACGCGTTCGGTTTTATAGACCTTATTTACAGAAGACATTTTGACTTCTGCATTAATCAGCAGCTATGTGACAAGGATCACATGATGTGATGTATAAGAAAGAAGTGTTCCAAAAAAATTCTGCTGGCCCAAAGTTGCTTTAAAAAAAAAATGTATATATATATATATATATTGCAGATTAAACAAATAGTGGGAAAAAACTGTGGCATTGTTAAATTCAATTGTAACACCGTAGAAAACACCTTATACAAAAGTAATTCTAACAAAGTACAAAAATATGAGCTAATGAGTAGCTAAGCATCGAGTTTTTAAACCGGTTTTAACAGCAGACATTATGACTTGTCATAGCAGGAGAAGCACATTGTAGTTTCTTTCCTCCACTGACACAGCAGACAGCGTGAGATTTATATTAGACAGTTATATTCACATATTAAAAAATGTGTACATTAAACTTAAGAAATACATAATTTAAAAGGTACAATGTACGTTAGTGTTACTCCCATTACATCTTGTACTCTCCCAGAAACGCTTTGTTTACCTCCGTGAAGTCAACATATGACCCCGATATGACAGCTCGTGCGTGTGCAGCGGGCTAAACAACAATGTGAAGCTAGTAGGCTATCTTAGCCGTAAGCTAACGTTACAAACCAAGGGCAACTTAAAATAAGGCATAATTTAATACTTATAACAGATACACATTTGTAATACGTACATTTTGTTTGTTACTTCACCTTCTAACTATGATAAATGCAGCTCACTTTACGACGAGAAGATGCGAAAAGAGTCCCAATCTAGACGAAAATCAATGGGGAAATGAGCCACGGGTGGTTGGGGGTCATTGATTGAACATCCGGGTCATCTATCTACGGTGAAAGAGGAGGCTCAAACAGGTTCAAAACCAAAACGTTTAGCGATTCTTTACCCCCAATTTAAAGCGCTACATTGTGTGTATTAGCGTTTAATTATTACAAGGAGGACATAGTGCGGTGCTTTGAGCCCCAACATTAATTTATTTGTATTTTATTTTTCTCTTAATTGACACAAGTCAGGATGAACCAGTTGAACATAGTAGCAGAGAAGGTTTAGACGTATAAATCTATATGTTCAAGCAGTAAAAAGGAATCACAATAAAAATAAAACAATAAAAACTAAGAAGAAATAATAAAATAAGAATTATACCAAATGTAAATAATAAAAAACAAACAATATGATAAACAAAAATGGTCTTCAATTTAAATTAAAGGTTGTAGGCCTACATTCAAGTTCTATTCATGCACTGTTACACCTTTAGCCGTTATTCAGTACATTGCAGGGATTTACAACCGAAATGTACAAAAAGCATTAAAAACTATTTTTGCATATTAACAAACAGTAGGCCTTTAAGCATCAAACATACATTATTGTAATTATAGCATTCGTTTTTAATTTAAACGTTACCATTTAAATAAACTATAAATGTCTTTTGTTTGCTGGATAATCATCTGCATGGTCAGAAAAGAGATTATATTAGATAATACATCCATGAACCAAACTAAGTTGTTGGAGTGTGTTTGCTTTTCTGACTCCATCTGAGTGAATTTAACAGTCTTCAGTTGGAGTCCACCCATCACCGGGGCAAACAGTTATACTTGTTTTCCACACTGACTGTATAAAACACACCAGCACAGCCATGAAATGTTGTCATTATTCATGCAGTGTAAAACCCGAAGGATTACGTCATAATACAAGCCTCTATATGCGCACTTTGGGAAACTTCCTTGATTACTCCGCACGTCCGCCCTGAAGCCTCGGCACAGCACAGTTCAATCGGCAGTCAACATGGTTGTCTTTACCTTGTTTTCAGCAACCACCTGGACTTTGCTGGCTCTCTTCTTCACCATGTTGATACTGTGAGTGGTTATTTCTGTAACTGTCACAGTTGTAGTGCAATCGAGGTGGTCAGTTTGGCGATTTACTGCACCCTACCATAACGATTGCTTCTTAAAATGTTGCAGTATATTGCAAAATGCCTGTTCGAGTATAACTTTTTTTGTTCTTTTTCCATGTTTATAATGTAGGTATGGCATTTGGCCATATAGGTTTTTCAGAAAACTGGGAATACCAGGACCAAGACCGTTGCCTTTCATTGGAACAATTCTAAACTTCAAAAAGGTAAGGCGCACACATGCAAACACATCTTAAAGATTGGTGTGTGTGTGTAGGTTAAGGAGTTGATGCATGTGTAAATTAGCTGACAATGAATTATTTTATTTTTTTATTACTTCGACATATCTCTGCAGTCCCCGTAACCTGCCCTTCACTTTGATTTTTCTTATCTTGTACATTTGAATGATGCAGGTCACCTGTGGGAAGCTCTGTGGTCCTGTTGAACATTTTGTAATGACATTTCTTGTAGGGAATACTGTCTTTTGACCGTGAGTGCCAAGCCAAGTACGGGGACGTCTGGGGGTGAGTCAAGGCCAACACCTACGGAAGACGTCAGTGGTAAAGGTTGTACTCAGATAGCCTACTTTACTTAAGTAGAAGTACCAGTAGGCTACAAACTAGGAGCTGGGGCCCCTCTCAGGGTCCCAACATAACTCAGAAGGGTTGTGAGATGATAAAGGGGACAGGACAGAAGAAGTTTTTTAACTTGAAATATTTCCTCTTTGGGCTGTAAATAATTAAATTAAATGATTTGAAAGCAGAAATGTCTGGTTTGCTGGAAACGTGATATGACTACATGTTTGTTCTTGAACATATTAATGTTCAATCAAAAGCTTACAGTTTATACTATGATGTTGTGTTTTTCTGCAGGCTGTTTGATGCACGGTCACCACTTTTAATGGTGGCAGACCCTGAGATTATTAAAACTGTTATGGTGAAGGAGTGCTACTCCATGTTTACCAACCGCAGGGTAAGAGAAGCATCTGAGAATTTAGTAAAAAAATGTACAACCAAAACTGAATTGATACACTGTCTTTTTATTTGAAACTACAGAAGGGAAGTTAATTTTATGTGCAGTATGATGATTCAGCTCCTATATGGGAAGTTACATAATTAGAGCAGAGACAATTAGGTGTATGATATGATAAGAGGATATATTGGAGGAAGCAAACTGTAAAATTATTTTGTACAAGAATGTAAATATTCAATGTAACTGATGTTGTGTTCACAGGAAACTATAATCACAGGACCTTTGTCTGATGCAATTACAACGGTTAAAGATGAAAGGTGGAAAAGAATACGGAGCACTTTGTCACCGTGCTTCACCAGCGGAAGACTGAAACAGGTCAATACTGTGTTGCTGCAATCTGCTCCCTTTGACCTAGTGTTGGCAGTCATACAAATGTGTTTTTATTAGGGTTTCAAGATATGAGGACAATATGCGATAACATTGTTGAATATGACAATAGGAATATAACTTGAAACAAATAAACCAGTTTTTAAGTTACATTTCATGTCTGAGGTCACGCAACTCTGGAGAAACTAGTGTCTTGCTCAAGGACACATTGGTAGATGTATTAGTGGGATTCAAACCCAGGTCTCTCACACCAAAGGCATGTGACGTATCCACGGCACTATCACCCACCCGTAAAGCATACTCAGTTCTGCCTTGCATTGCTTGTTGAGTTAAAACATGAAAGGAAATTATGTCCAACATTCTTTTATTAAATAACTTTCAAAAAGGCTCAAAAAATAGAATTATAGGTACATTTTTAAGTGCCATTTTCTACTGATACTCACTTGCAAACAATTAAAGAAATCCCTGAGTGCAATATCACAATCTTTCAGGATATGTTTTATTGCGCAAGTTAACATCGCAATGACAATAATAATAACCTTATATAATGTGCAGCCTAATTTATGTCAGTTGTACATGTCTACAGTATGTTCCTATGGGAGAAGTTGACATCAGTGACTCAAATACTCTCGGTATATGTACAGTACATTAATAACATTTCTACTTTTTTAAAGATTTTTCCGATTGTTGCTCGCTATGCAGACCAACTCACAAAAAAACTGGAACAAACCAATTTGGATGAACCCGTCGATGTCAAACAGTATGTTGCCTAATCTATTTTATGCCACCATATCATTGCATTGTTTGTCATAAAATAAATAAACAGTATTGCACATAGTCCATGTCCTTAAAAACCCACCTCTCTGCTGTAGATTCGTGGCACCTTATAGTTTAGATGTTGTGACCAGTGCATCTTTTAGTGTTGAAGCAAACTCCATAAACAATCCAGATGACCCACTTAATCTTCATCTCAAGAAGATTCTCAACTTCAGATTGTGGCATATTATTTTCCTAAGTATGTATTCCTTTTTACCTCTTATATACGCAGAGATACTTTAACAATACGAGTACCTTGGGATCACCATTGTGCAAATAATGGCAAACAACCCTTCTCCTTTCAGTGATGTTTCCCTTTGGTGCCAGCCTGATGAAGCTCCTGAAAATTGACATTATGCCCAGACTAAGTGTGGATTTTTTTTACAATATCATCAAGAGATTCAAAGACAAGCATCGTGAAGAGACATCTGTAAGCATTTGATCTGTACCAAAGTGAAAAGAAAGTTAAAGCAATAGCTGACATTTTGAGAAATATTCTTATTCGCTTCCTCGTCAAGATTAAGATGAGAACATTGATACTAATGTCCAGTGTTCTCTCTGTGCTGATCTAGAATCAAGCAGACTTCCTGGAGGTGATGATTCAGAATGAGATACCAGAAACAGAGCTGAAGAGTGAACACGATCAGCCAAGTAAAGGTATGTTTGCATCCCAGTTGTATTTCACAAAAGTCAAGGTAAGACTGAGTTGAAAAACAGTTTCCTCATTAAAATTGTTCGGTACCTTCATCAAGACATTACGCTTAAGAAAAATACATGTGTCTGTTTATCAAGGCCGTAAACATGAAGTGAACTTTTGGGGAGGGGGGGGGGTTCTAAATCTGCACCCAAATTTTCTAACGATTAGTCTGGACAGTGGTGCATTACACAGATACTGACTGACTTAGACTAGCAACATGTATTAGCCCAGTGTTTAACAAATGGGGTATGCATACCCCTAGGGGGTACTTATGAGTACTGCAGAGGGTACGTGAGATTTCTTTCTCTCAAAAATATGTTGTTGCATTTAGAGCACATTTAAAAAAAAAAGTGGGGCTACCCAATATATATTATGATTACTGCCTTGCTATTTATAAGGTGAATTATCTGACGGGCATTATTCCACAATTTTCTGACATTTTATAGACCAGGCAACTAATTGAGAAAATATCTGTTGGATTATGTGATCATGATCATTTTGACGTTGGCTTTGAAAGTGTCAGATGTACACATTCAATTTGTGCCTGTCAGTATATCTAAACTCTTTTTAAACTTCTTTTGACATTAAAGGTAAATTAATATTCCACAATAACGACATCAGTAGCAAGGTAGCTGTGAATAAGATAAGATAATTTGTTTATTAGTCCCCAATGGGGAAATTACTGCACTACACTCTGTGTACACACTTTTTGTTAGTACTCACACACAGGCCTGAAATACACACACATGCTCAGGGCCTATACATGCACTATACATGGAGAGATGTCAGAGTGAGTGGGCTGCCAGCTGAACCAGCGCCCTGAGCGGTCGGGGGGGGGGTACGGTGCCTTGCTCAAGAGCACCTGGCAGTGCCCAGGAGGTGAACTGGCATCTCTCCAGCCACCAATCCACGCTCCCAACTTTTTGGGTCCATACGGGGATTTGAACCAGTGACCCTCCGGTTCCCAACCCAACTCCCTATGGACTGAGCTACTGCCACCCCCAGAATAAGTTTGGTGCGAAAAAACATTTCAAAAGGTTTCCGCTTGTAAAGTAGTTTTCATGCTGAACATTTCACTCTTTGTTGTTGTAGGTTTGACTGAACACGAGATTCTCTCCCAGGCCTTGATTTTCATCTTTGGGGGCTACGAAACCACCTCTGTCACTCTTACTTACATCCTTTACAATCTGGCCACCAACCCTAAAGCGCTGCAGATCCTGCATGAAGAAATCGATGCCAGCCTACTGAGAGATGTACAGTAATTTTGAATGTGATGTGGGACACTTGTTACTTCATTTTTTTAATAGCTGACTTCATAATTTGTTCTAATCCTTAGGCTATCTGTTTTTATTTGTTTTGAAGCCTTCTTTATCTTTTGCCACCAGGCTCCCGTTTCATACGAGGATCTGATTGGTCTTCAGTACCTGGACCAGGTTATTTGTGAGTCACTGCGTTTGATTCCCACTGCACCTCGGCTTGAGCGAACATGCAAAAAAAACGTCACAATCCATGGCCTTACCATCCCTGAAGGAACAATAGTTGGGATTCCTGCGCACATGTTACACATGGATCCACGCTTTTGGAGCTCACCTGAGCTATTCAGACCAGAGAGGTAAATGCACACTGTACTGAGGTTCCATTCATTCCATTAATGAACCAAACACAAGGTTGACACAGAAGCCATTCTGTAGCTCTGCTTTCCCGACGACGACTTCATGACCTTAAGAGTATCTGTGTTCCCGTCTGTATGTGCAGGTTCAGTAAAGACAATGGGGATGAGGTGAACCCGTTCACGTACATGCCGTTTGGGCTCGGTCCTCGTAACTGTGTCGGGATGCGCTACGCTGTCCTCACCATGAAGATGGTTCTTGTCAGTCTCCTGCAGAGTTACACGGTGGAAACATGCAAAGACACTGTGGTAAGAATAAAAGCCCTGACACACCAACCTGTCGGCCGACGTTCGGCAGTAAAAGGCATTTGGACTCGCTGCCTCCCCGAGTTGGTCAAAAAAAGTTCCTCGAAACACACCATAGCGACGCCGACCTGAGCGTATGTTCTGCGCATGCGCAAGACGTAATACGTCCCCATAACAGCATGTGGCGCTAATCTGTATTGTTGCCCAAAAGAGTTAAACCGCATCATGTGGGTCTGGATGCTCCCGGATTTAACCAAGGGTTAATGTTATAGATGATAATCAGATAATGTTTCGAGGACACTGCATGAGCTATTCCACGCTCGTAGTTGTAGCGGTCTGCCGTTAGCTTGCCGGTGGAGGCTAACATTAGATTAGTTAACAGCTAATTTGCTAATTGCTAGTCATTTCTTTTACTGTCTATAGATTTTACAACCAAGGATAATGGCAACTTATTTGGAATCCTATCTCATATTTTACTAAGATATTTCACCAAAATGTGTTTCCAAAAACATTTTAGGCGAGAAATAGGGGGCGGCTGTGGCTCAGTGGTAGAGTGGTTGCCTGCCAATCGGAAGGTTTGTGGTTCGATCCCCGCCCCTGCAGTCATTGTCGAAGTGTCCTTGGGCAAGCCACTGAACCCCAAGTTGCCCCCGGTGCTGCGCATCATGAGATGTAAAAGCGCTTTGAGCAGTTGTTAAGACTGGAAAAGCGCTATATAAATACAGCACGTTTACATTTACAAATAGGCCATGCAGTTGCTGAATGTGTCTTAATTTTTGATCGTCAAAGGTCAATTTAAAAGATTTTTTTCCCGCTCATCCCGCTCGTCATTTTCGGGTAAGCACTCCACCAATCAGATTGGTCATTTAGTCCGACTGCCCGCCTTCCGATTCAAGATGTCAGGTCGGCCGAAAAACATTTTTCCCAGAGAAAACTTCATCATTCACGTCACTTCCTGTGGGAATTTGAGGTGGAAAACACTAGATTTTGCTAACAGTGACACGTTGTTGACAACTTACGTTTGATGTACGCGACACCTGTCGATGTGCTGTGCGGCAAATTTTTGGTATTGTGGCCTGTTATATGTTTTCACACACCTGATGCTCTAGGCTACAACCAACAGTTGGTGGCAGTCATGCAACAAGTTGTTATGCCAGACGGCAATATAACAGAAGAAGACCACGCATCATGTAAGTGCTGGGAGTTGTAAAGTAATACAACGTTATCGCGGGGGCAGTCCCTAATATTCCCAGGTGGCATGAATGCACCATTAGTCACTGACCTTGCCAGATTGTCCGACGGCCGATTATCGGGTTGGTGTGCCAGGGCCTTGACACTACACACACAGCAACACACACATTA
Organism: Etheostoma cragini; assembly: GCF_013103735.1. Classification (NCBI taxonomy): domain Eukaryota; kingdom Metazoa; phylum Chordata; class Actinopteri; order Perciformes; family Percidae; genus Etheostoma; species Etheostoma cragini. The sequence goes on along the minus strand of NC_048423.1, from coordinate 5,377,962 downwards.
ATGTGCATTCAGACTGGCATACTTCTCTGCTCTCCTGTTGCTGATTTTATTTTACATTCCCCTCATCAGATTCCGTTGGAGATGGACTGGCTGTTTCGGCCGAAACAGCCAATAAAACTCAAGTTTGCTCCCAGACAACAGTAGTCTGAGAGAGCATCTCAAAATATACCTTGCTTCTATTATAAGATAATTCCTATCAAACTCAGATGTTTTAAAATGTGGCAAATGCTGACAAGTTGAGATTTAATGTTTTGTCAAGTGTTTATACTACTGACACTCATATACTCAGTACTTAACTCAACGCATCTTGAAAAGCAGATTTTTCTTGCAATGTTAATGAATCTCTCTTATTTCCTTAATTTCTCTGCTTTTTATACATTTTCTTGAATGTTTATTTTTTACTATAACTTTGTGTTTAAAAAGCACATTTTCTTTATCTTTTATGGTAGGCTTTTTTTTTTATTATATACTCTCATCTGTTGTTTGTGTCAGGGTTGGGACCTCAACATTCCATACGTTAAACCATACTCCACAATGAACTTTAACACAAACTTTAAAGGAATAGTCAAACATTACAGTTTTTATTTAACATGTTATCCACCAGCGGGTTGTATCTTCAAAAGTATTTTCGTGATCTCACAGTCACAGATGTATAGATGTATAGATCCGGAACAAAACATTTGCTCATTAGCAATAGTTCCACGGACACCATTATATTGGAGAGTTTGAATTCAATAAACTAATTCATCATAACAGCCATGGCACAGAGTAGGAGTCACAGATTGTATACCTTTCTTTAATATTTTTACAACAGGTTACAAATCGGATCCACTCTTCAGAAGGCTTTGTGAAAGTTCACTGTAAAACAGCTGGAGTCAGTTTTTATGGGGTATGAATATCTGAGGTTTCCCAATCTACATTCATAGCTTAAAACAAGTGATGCAAATGGCCGACAAATAATTATTTGAAAGGACATTTACTATAACGATACCACATTTAATCAAATAAAGTGGGTTTCATTCCAAAATGACACGTGTGATGACAATCCAATGGCTGTTAAAAAAAGATTGTTGAAGTTATAGATCTCTTTGGCCTCAGTAATGATTTGCGGTAATTTCAATGTTGAGATGTGAACATGAAGTAACTATGTTCTCCCCCAGCATTTGGAAGCTGGTAGAAATTAGCGTTTGATGAGATATTTTTAATGTGTGAATAGAAGGAAATGATTCTGTAAAAAATATCTGAAGCTGTAAAGGGTAAGGGAAACCCCGTTGCCTGTGTGAAAAACCACAGACAAGTAACAGTACAGATAACAGCCAGCAGAGGGCGCCAACATGGGCTCTCTGTGTGTGTGTGTGTGTGTGTTTTAAAAATAAAGTTGACTTTTTCCTTATTCACACTTACTAAACTGTGTATCATTTAATATTATTGAATTCTTTTACTCCAAATCACCAAATACGCTAGTTGTGTGAGAAATGTCACAGTCCTTGCTTTAACACTGCATCTGTCCTGTTTCTTTGTTTGAAAACAGTAACATTTTAACCAGTAGTTTAATCTGCAAAAGTATCTGCCACCAAAATAATGTTACTAAAAATGTAGCTTAAGGACATAAAGTTTACTTGGTTTAGAGAAATACAATATCTTGAAGATGTGGCAATGTTTAAAAACACACACACACACACACACACACACACACAGAGGAATTCGCTACATTTGTACAATTCTACATTCTCTCTTGCAGACTGTGTGGTTGATGTAAGGAAATTTGGCCCAGTTGGCAGCTTGTTAATACTAACCATTTATAATACAAGTGTACACACACACACACACACACACACAGGTTGTAAACAAAAGCTCTTTTTTTTATCAAAGAGGTGTATAAAACTGCACTTCCACAGTGCGTTCTTGAAAAGCTCCATGGAGTGACTACTGCATTAGAAAAAGCAACAAAGCAAACATAAAATGTGGGATAAAAAAGTTAAAAGGATTATATTACAAAGCCTTTTAGAGTCCTGAGTTTATCAAACGAACAAAACAGAGATAAAGGCCAGAGTCCATATATCATAGAAATACAGAATAACAACAAAAAAAAGGAAAGAAAGTGACAGTTTTCCTGCTTGTAGTCTTCAGACAAAAACAGGTAAATTCTACTTTAAAATGTGTTTTCAATACATCCATTGCTCTTGTTTTGGACGATACACATTATGCAGCACATGTGTTGTTGTTGTTGACAGCATATAAAGAGTTTTTAAATGAGGTGCTCATCACATGGGAAAAACAGCATCTTCGTGTAAACTTTACTAGAAGTTTAGACTTGTAGATCATTAAGGACTGAAATGTAAGTACAAATGCTTAAAATAAAAGCTAAAATGTGTTGCTGCGATGATGCTCCAAATAACACCAATATGCATCATCCGTAACTGAACACAGATGTGAGGAAAATGACTGTCAGGACTGCAGGCTGATGGCAGGTCAGTTAAAGAGGATTGGAGTAATGGCTCAGTTCCCATTTAAGACACACTCTTCCTCAAAATCGCTTCCTTGGCTTCAACGGCCTGTCGTCTTCAGACATTTATGTAGATTACAAACCGCTTTGGGCTGACATCATGTCCTCAATGTAAACTTGATTGCCTTGATTTGCTCTGGTGAAGATAAAACATTTTTACTTAATGCTTACAAAGGACACAATGACAACTGGGAACAGTCCAGTACAACCCCAGTCTTCTACTGTTGGCCACTGAAACACTTGTGGGTTAAGTACCTTGCTTAAAGGCACCAAGGCAGTTGCTAATAAGAAATAATTCACTCTCTTTTACTCCGGAATTTAAACCAAGAACCTTTTGATAAAAAGTATTTTCTAATCTATATGTCACTGCCTGCCCTGCAACCTAATTTCTAAAATATTTAGAATTTCTTAAAAAATATTACATTATTGGTTAGGAAATAACTTGCTTTTTTGATGCATTTAAAAATCTGCTTCACTGGGTTTAAGTTTCTCAAATTAGCGTGGTTATCCCATGATGGGCAGAAGGAAGAGCTGCTACAGATACCCCACAACCACTGATACAGACTTGACATAAAAAAGAAACAAAGAAAGGGCTTGGGAAGCAAAAATGACCTGGAACTGAACCCATCCACAGTGTGTCAGAAATGTTCACCCATTTAGTCGCTGGTTCTGGATGCGTATGGTGTTTGAGGAGCGTGAGGCTGATGGTAGTTTTATCTTAAGTCTATCCAGCCTGCTGTGAGAGAAAAATAAAACAAAAGGCTGAGGCCCTGATGCGCACACAGCATGTTGAGGCAAAGTGCTCCCGAGCTCCGGCTGCTGCTTTCAAAATTTTACCAGCCAAATATTTAGGACATCTTATCGACATGTTGGCTGCAGTGTGGACATGTACCAGCCACAGATCAACCAGCGCTTGGCTAGTGATAATTAGCACCATCCACCAACTAGCTGCTGGTTAAAATCTGGATGTGGCTGGTAAACTTTGAAACACTTTGATGGGTGAACAACCGACGTTAGTGTTGGCTGGTAAAATAATGAAAGACTTTGGATGGGATGTTAAAATCCATCAGCCATGTTCAGAGAGATGATCCTGCCTTTGTCCTCCCACTGCTCTAGATCACTGTTGAGATTTGGCTGACATTTAGAGCAGGTAGCAGTTCAGTGCCTTGCTCGAAGACAGTCTGACAGGACTTTTCACTGACTCGTCAGCTGCTGCAGGTATTCTGTTACCTGACAGTCTCTATAACCAAAGTCCAGCCCGAGTCACCCAGCAGACCTTGCAGCTTCTAACGGCGGGGCTGGTGGCGGGAATGACGAGGCAAGGAGGAGGGGCTGGAGGAGGATGAGGGTGAGCAGGGCGACATGGACGCCAGGGAGGCTGTGGCAGCGGCGTCCTCGGCCTCCTCCAGCTCTCCTCCTCCGTGGAGCTCCTGGCTGACGCTGGACTGTAAGGCAGCCGGGGTCAGCCACTCTTTGGGCAGGCAGCTCTGGAGGAATGGCACGCAGGAGCTGAAGTAGGCCAGGCGGTTGACCCAGCGAGGGATTTCCCTGCCACACAGGATCTGAAGAGAGGAGACGGAGAAAAAAGGATGTTGTAGTTCCTTTAACAGCTATCAACAGCTTCTACTGTTTAATTTTATCCTTATCATTCTTATTTAGCACTTTTATCATTTACCCATTCACACACAGAGTGTATTTAACAGACCTATTCTGCTAGGTGGCACATTGGTATTGCTCTTAAACCAAAGACATAAAGTGTAATTCATTCAAATGGCTTTACTTTCTAAAAACAAATCTTTTGCTATGACATGGATACATACAAATTAAATGTCCCCCTTTGTGTGGCTTTAGCCTCTTTCTATGAATTTCAGATGCAATATTCTTGTGGAGGGGAACATATTAGATATAATTTGGTACCTTTTATATGTATAGGTTTTATTTTATTGTATTTATGTATTTATTTTTAAACAAGGTAATTACAATTACACAAATCTTTACTATTGGAGTCCATAAAGAGAGGTTAGTAGCATCAAGGAAAAATAAATAAAAGTGATACATTGTAGAGGAAATCTGTTTCAAATGGCAATTGATTCTTCTGCTAATGAAGTTATAGTTCAAATATGATATAATCAATATTAAATGAATGTTAAAATGAACATAATGTGTGTTGATAAGCGTGCTTCTCCATTTCAACGTTTTTTTGCTTTGCTCTCTAAACTAAAAGGCTTTTATAATCTATGCATTTTACTCTTCTTTCTGATGCGTTAAGGTTTTAAGGCAGGAAAGCACAGAAGAGTTACACAGGGGCCGTAACACTAGGTCAGAAGGAATCTGAGCGGAGATAGAAGAGAAAAGACATTCAGAGTCTTTCCCTGCATGGCTGAGCTAGCTGTGAAATAAATTTGAAACAATGAATGTGTTAATTGAAAAATACATCCTGCCATTCTCATCTGAATGCGTCTAAAATGTCTAAAAATTCCCGGAAACTGTATTACAGTTCCTGACTTTTCTATGCACACAGAAAAGAATAGCTTGTATTTACCTTCATAAAAGTGCTAGTTCTTTCACCAACGGGTTCAGATTTATATATAGAGTATATTTAAGTGTCTGACAACATTATGGAAAGGACTTCTAAGGAGGTGAACCAGAAAGTGATGTTCTACCTTCTTCTATACTCAACACACACACACACACACAAACAAATACACACACACACACACACACACACACTCACACACACAGACACACACACACACGTTTTATGACTCTGCTATTCCTGTCTGTCTCTCAGATGAACAATGGCGGTGGGAACAGATAATTTACTTACACAATGAGACAGAGCCAAAAATGTGGATTTGCCTTAAAAAAAAAAAAAAAAAAAAAGGTCTCGCAGAGTCATGCACTTCAAACGTTCTCTCTGGAGAATTAATCGTTATGCTTGATCTATCAAAGCTGCAAACACCATCCATGTGTCAAATCATGTTTTCCTCTGTCTCTCTTTAAGTCAACCTTCCATCATAATGAGGTTACAGTAAACATGAGAATCAAATCCTGAGGGCAACACTGCCCACCTATGGAACCAGCTGTGTTTTGGTTTCTCCATATTCTCAAGTATATGTGTTTGTTTGATTTAGTGTGTCATCATATTGACGGGATTTACTGTATGTGTGAATGTCCACATCTTAAACTATCTTTACATGTTGTATGTACTGTACATCTGTGTATCCGTAGTATCGGTGTATGTTTTGCGTGTGAGTGTTTACAAGTTGGCTCTGCATGTCTGGGCTTGTATCAGTGTCTTAATCCCCATCTCAGTGCTAGATGCTTACTGTAAGACTCCCTGCTCATTAGTCACACCAGGATAAGCTGATTGAAAACACACACACACACACACACACAAACACACAAACACACACACACATACAACTAGTTCAAGTGATTACACTCAGAGCGACAGAGATAAAATCAAGAAACAGTAGTTTAATCTAGTGAGTTTTTTTTTCTGTCCTTCATGTTAGGTAAGATCAGTTAATAAGCCATCTTTGTGTACACACACACACACACCTACCTCTGAAAGTGCTGAGGAGAAGTGGTTGCAGTTCTTGTGCATGAGGTGGTAGGCGTTGCCTTTGTACTCCTTCCCCATCTCCTCCACAATTCGTTCCACATCCTCCTCTGTGAAGTCTGTGCTGCCCAAGACTATGGCTTCTCTAGAGAGACAATGGGTGCAGAGGCAGGTGTTACTAGACACTATTAGTCACTGACTAAACATCAAGAATGACTTAAGGGCATTTTGTTTAAACCACTTTTGTGCATTCAATGGGCCTCATCCAACAACAGCTGAAACACAAAATCCAGCTGAGGCTGAAGAGAATATTATTAGTTTTGCAAGCTAGTCATGAAACAAAGTATGGGACAAACAGAAAAAGGTATTGCTATCTTCAATGTCCTTAGGGTTCATCCTCTTGGGACCATGGATCACTGCACCAGATTTAATGATCCATCCAATAGTGGTGGACCCACAAACGTACCTTGCATAGAATCAAGCTGCTAGCATGGCTAAAAAAGTCAATTTACGTTGGAAGGGGATTTACCGGATCTATTCAATAATGTGTCACAACTTCTCAACTCGATGATTCAACTGGTTTGTCTCTTTGAAGTGTAAAGGAAAGAATATCTTGATAAAATGTTTTGCCCTGGGAGAGCGCTTGATTGTCTTTGCATTTGGCAAAGAGACATCTCAGTGGGTGATATGCCACCATTGGTCCCAGATGATCCATACTTATGGTCATGGGGCCTGCTTAAGGACACCAAGTGTGTTTGTGTGTGTGTGTGTGTGGTGCGTCTGTGTGTGTGCCAGAGTCTGTCTAAAGCCACAGGGCAGATCAACTAGAGCAGAAGTAATACACAGCAGCACAGTAGCTCTGTGTAGACGCACACACAAACAGACCCTGGGCTGATTCTGGGAATCCAAAAATGTATTGAACTGACTGGATTCTCTGTTGTCTCGCTACCACAACATGCCTGAATTTAACTGCAGTAAAAAATAATAATAAATTACACAACACAGCACTGGTGTAAAAGGAATATCATACATTTGCAAGCCCTTTAATTCCTGCAGATAAGCTGTTAAAAAATATAATAAACATCAAACAATATACTGCAATCTAGTATGACACCACAAACCACTCATCAATCTATAACATCCCCTTAGAGTTGCATCAACACCTGACTACGTGAACAGAACATTATAAGCTTTAAAAACATCTGGTTTATTGCAGTAACATTTCCACTTTAAAAATTACAGCATGCAGTATCACCACTTCTGCTCAATCTTCAATCAATTCAATCAGTCTGAGACAAGTAAGCTTCCATGAAGCATGATGACTTGTGAAATCATAAAGTATCTGTCACATGCTGTACTCTCCATACATGTATTTGTGTATCTCTTCTGTCCAATAGCAGCAGCAACCAGTAGCCATCATTACACGAAGATACCAGCTCACTGCAAAGTAGTTCTATGTTTAATGTCAAGCAGACTGCCTGCACAGTCAGAGTGTATCCAGCAGCTTGTGACTGAGTGAATAGCTTGCTGACTAGATTACTCGGTATGTTGACATATGTTTACTTTTGTGTTGTAGAAGAGAGGACAGGCAGAGCAAAGCTCTTCCTCACAGCACCAAAAAGAATTTAGTCAGATGTTCAGCAATGGAAATATCTAGAGGCTACTTAGTGTTTGTTTCAATTTAAGTCAAACTTTATTTGTGAACTGTGACTTGCTGACTGAACTACTTAGTGTGTGACTGTCTCACTGATGAACTGACCAACTGGACTTTGAATAAATCCAGCTAGTGGTTGTATGACTGACAGACGGAGTGACTGGTTACAGGAACAATTAACACGCAGACTCACCGTAAACAGACTAACTTGCCCAATATCTGACTAGCTCTCTAGTTTGTTATGAGCTGTCTGACCAGTTGCTGACAGGCTGGATGACTGAATGAGCTGGCAAAATGCTGAATGCACATTTGGGAAACCGAGAACACATGTATACAGTACCTGTGATTCTGTGCATTTAAAAACTAAATATTTCCCACTTACTTGAACTTAAAGGTCTCGCCAAGTTCGGTTGCATCACCTGGTGTAATCTCAAAGATCCCTGAGAATGGGTATGGGTGTCCGCCATAGGCAAATTCTAAACACACACATACATTTAAAACACACATTTGAGCACCAACAATTCTCATGCAAAGTCTCTCTTTGCCAAATACAATTGAAATAAAACAATAAAAATATTTGTATAGCCAGACGTGCTTGACCTATGCATTTTATTCTGAGTGTGTTAAAAAAAGATGTCCTTTCTCAAACACCATCCACAGGAAGTCAACTGAAAAATGTGGTGTCATATTGCTGGGTAATCTTACCTCTTCCATAGATCTCAATCCCTGAGTGAAAGACTCCAATGCCCAGAGTGCTGGTAAACTCATTGATCCAGTACTACAGACAGAAACACAGGCACTAAATGAGATTTGTTATTGTCAACACTGCCTGGACAGACAGTTTTAACAGTTTATGTTGCATTTAAATAATATACTAAAGTACGTAGTGTACACAAAATGTACAGTATGTCTCTGAAATGGGTCAACACAAACAGAAACTCCTGTGTATTTTTGACACTTAGGGCTTTAAGCATTTTGGATTGTTCAACAAAACATATCCAAAATATTTATGGTGTCCACTAATTTCAAGTGTTATCCAATTTTATCTAAATTAGTAGTGGACTATAAAAAATAATAGTGAACGAGTGATTGAAAATTCACTAATCAACAACCACTATAATCTGAAAAGCGTTCAATATTGCTTTTTGACACTAATACGCTACACGGTCAGTCATCATTAATCAGATTAGGTCTGCAACTAAAGATCATTTTCATTATGATTAATCTGTCAAAGAAGTTTTCAATTAATCCTTTAGTCTATAAAAAGGCGTAAAACAGTGATGCCCATCACAGGGTCCCAGAGATCAAAGTGATGTTGCTCATTTTGTCCAAAAAGTCAAAAGTGCAAACTTATGTAAAAAAGACAACATCAGCAAATCCTCACATTTGAGACGCTTTGACCAGCAAATATTTAGTATTAAGTATTGAATTTTCTGTTGATCAACCAATTGTTTCAGCAATAAAGCAGACCACCGCATTAATACAAATTCTTATTATTTTTCTATTAACATAAGAATTAATTCGAAATGTATGATGTAACCTTTACTTGGAAACAATATTATTACTGTAATTAAACAACAGATGGAAGCTGAAGAGGCAATGAGATCTATGAGACCGATGTTTATACGCGCAAACAATAAAACACAGGCCCACATACAAACACAAAAAAGGGCACACAAAATCAATAACTGCAGCAGCAATGATCTCTGCGCCATTTGAGTGTGTCTGTATAAAATCTAGTGGCTACAAGGTGATTGGTCAGGCTGTTGCTAGGCGGAGTTCATTTGTGTGAAAAGCTCTGTTGTCACAGAGGATGGAGCAGGGGAATGTGTTAGGGAGCTTGATTTGACATCTGAGGAAGGACGCCAAATAATAACAACAACAAAAAAAGATTCACAGTACTTTTCCCATATACACTATACTACTCTACAATTTTATCCATTTCATTTATAATTTCCCTTTTGGGATCAATAAAGTATCTACTGTATGTATCTATCATGTGATTGCAGTAGACATACAATAAAAAAATAAAAAAAATAATTTAAAAAAATGAATGGATTTGTGGAATTCTATCAATCGATTTTGAATCGGTAGAGCTTTAATCGGGATTTTAATTGATTTTTTTGCGCATCCCTACTAGCTAATGTTTGCTTGCTAAATGACAAAGGATACATAGATTTTCAAAATAACTTCAAAAAAATCAGTTTTCGGTTGATCAACTAATCAATTCATTGTCTAACACTTTCAGCCCTAATGATGATTGAAGTGTCAGAGAATAGGTAGTGACAGGTTTACAAGGTAATAATTATAATGTTCACAGTTTTATTTTCCTTCTTTTACAGTGCCACTGAGCCACTGCACACCAGAAATCCCAGAATATGATCCTGATGCAGACAATTTAACACCAAACTGATCAGTTTCATCAGCAGACATCTCTCCTTGGTGTTCATGGATCATGTTTAGCAGCCTGATAACCACAGCAAAGTATTTTAAAACTAGTATCATACTTCCTGTCTAGTGTTATGTATTACAGTATATGGCGGCACACAATCAGTGGTGGAAGAGCTAGCAGTTATCTGCGTTGCAAATAGTTTGCTGCACACTGTAACACACGCACAATCTGTGATCATAAGGTTATGAGGACTCTGGCTGCTTGCATTACATTCTTCTTTTACTGTATGAGTTCAGAGTACGGTGACTTGTAAACTCTTAACTACTTGTTGCACATAATGTTAGGTAATAATAAACTGTGTATGCTATTGTACTTTCAAGTGAGTATGTGATGCTGAAGGAAAGTGTCACCTTCCTGACTTTCTGAGCAGAAACATGACATGCAAAGTGTGATGGGTAACATAATCAGTGTAAGCAGTAAAATGAGTTCACTGAATGGCAAGACTTTGACCATTGGGCGGGATTATTTATCTCAAGTTTTGAGTGTCGGAATTCTTATTTTCATACTATATGGATTAATGAAAGGGTAGGGAAGGCAATCATTGATCTTAAAGCAAAAGCAAAGACGTGATGCTTATATTAAGAACGTGCAGTGGGGCTAAAGTATGCAGAATATATGCGTGTTTGTTTCAGTTCATCACACCAAGCATCAAAACGTAAAGATCCCTGAAAAAACAGTGCCTCTTGAGCAGTGACCTCACAAGTGGGTTTAAATGAAAAGTCTAATCTTTCTACCCCTTCTATGAACTCAAACTGCCTTTCTCTAAATATTAAAAGTCCATTTGTTTACACTTAAGATTGAGCAATCAATGATCTGTTTCAAAAGAAAATACATTAAGATATAATGCCGACAGAGCTATAAAAAGGGAAGTAAAATCAGTAAAGTCATTAACAGTTACAATTTGCACTAGTGTTTTGCATTACAAGAATGACACACTTTTGTTAACTGTATTATCTGTATTTTTTTCTCAAGTTTCCAGAACTAAATTGTACATTAATTTCACTGAATGTGAACACAATCCTTTAAATGATTAGCTTGGTTGACACCAGACGCTTCTCATTTGTAACTGAGAGTGGGTCTGGCCAAGCTTCAATTGCAGTCCGTTTCCAAAGTGGCGCAACCAACGGACATCGCTCAAATGCCTCTGGGCGCGATTGAATAGTCATTCAATCAGTTAGACCAATGACCCGGGTGACGTAGCAGCGACAGCGGCATCACTGCGTCGCTGTGCTTGGGTGGCCGTCATGTTGAATGTAAACAAAAAGCTACTCGCTGCGCTATCGTCATTGTGTGTCAACGGTTGTGTTTGGTGCCTCGATTTGAAAAAAAATTAGAAATGGGCTTGAATGGGCATTTGGCCAGACTGACTTGCAGAGCAAATCTCAAATTTGCCGGAAGTTCTTCAGAGTTTTCTCAAGCTAGTAAATAATTTCTTTCTTTTTGCACGAATAGGGGCGGCTGTGGCTCAGTGGTAGAGCGGTTGCCTGCCAATCGGAAGGTTGGTGGTTTGATCCCCGCCCCTGCAGTCATTGTCGAAGTGTACCTGGGCAAGACACTGGTACCCGAGTTGCCCCCGGTGCTGCGCATCGGAGTGTGAATGTGTGTGAATGTTTATCTGATGAGCAGGTGGCACCTTGTACGGCAGCCCCGGCCACAGTGTATGAATGTGTGTGAATGTTTCCTGTAGATGTAAAAGCGCTTTTTGCAGTTGTTAAGACTGGAAAAGCGCTATATAAATACAGCACATTTACATTTACATTTACGACTGAATCCTGTTCATTGCCTCCAAGCAAAAACAACAAGCATGGCTTAGAGTCACAGTAGGTAAAGGTAAGTCTGCTGAGTTGACTGCTCAGCTTTCTTTGTCCATTCGTTCCAAAGAAGAAAGAAAAAAGATAAATGTCTGTTCTTGGTTGACTGTACTTCTATTCGGGTAATGTAATGGTAAAGTACTGAACACATACCCAGACACAAGTTTATTCAGGATGTTTATCCCCCATTCGTATGTCATTTTGACAAATAACTGCAGTAAACTGGAAAACATTAGAGACAACAGAAGACTGCTGAGCTGAGGTAGTTTTCTTTCTTGTGCGACAACTCAGCTTAAAGAGTACGTCTGTTTCCTGACCTACATAAGGTCGAAAAGTTGCACAAAAAGCTACTACAAGAATCAGTGAAAGCCTTGACTTCAAACAGGGTAAAATCCCCTTTCAGATCCACTTTAGTGGACTTAAAAAAAAAAAGAAGATCAATCTCAAATCAGCTACCACTTATCATTTTACGTAAACCAAGCTTGGAAGACTCACAAGAGGTGGCCAAGTATGCATCACAGAATATATATACACATACATATACACGTACATATACATACATTCACACACACACACCATTGCATTTAGATAAATCAAGTTGTTGACAATTCCAGGTGGACCAGCATTTCACATCTAACCATGACATTTCTGACATTGCTTTTGGCAGGGTTTTTCCAGCGGAGATAGTTTCTCACATCAGCTGATCTCTTTTTATAAAAGAACTCAACAAAACAGCGTTATCTGAATGCTGCTTCCATCAGTTTTGTGGTTGTTTCTCTGAGCCTAGTGATAAAAACCACCTCTGTGTTTACAGCTGGTTCTCAAAAACTGAGGAGAAGCCTTGGCTGCTATAGTCTGCTGGCTTAAGAAAGTCTGCTCAGAAGTTCAGACACTAAGTGTATCCGCTTTTCCTCACTGCTTTAAGTCTATGCACGGCTTTTGCTAAGAAGCGAGAGCTTTAAGTGGATCCTGTTCAGAAATCTGAAGACTATGAATCCATTTAACAGCATTTAAATTGCAAAATAAACCACAACTAATTTTATACAAACGACCACCAATAAACACGTATACAGGCTATCTCTGTAGTTGCACTATATTTAAATTGCTCTGAGTGGAGATGACCAAACATGTATTAGCAAAAGCAGCCACAAGCTGAGTCACTGTGTGCGTGAAATATTTTAAGTAAACTCATCTGCTAGTTTAGTACGCTACTCCCCCACCTTGGTGGTGCAACAAAGACTATTATCTGAGCCCTCTTTACTTCAAAGCTCATTAAAACCTGCCCCGCCACAACTTAGAGAGCGGGCTGAGTGTGTGTGTGTAAGCATGCACATTTGTGTGTCTATGAATTAATTAAAGGGGAGGGAAGGAGGGAGGGAAAGAGAGATGGATGAAGAGAAACTGGGTTCTGCAGTTAATGTCTGCATGCTTAATCATCCCACCATGCTGTAGTGCAGTGCTGTATTATCAAATGGCCTTTCAGCATGTGCAGTGCATCACTGCTTTGAAACTCTGTGGTGGATTTTATGCTGACTGAAACCAAACTGAAAACACAAATTGAGGGAAGGAAACACAAAGCCACAAACGGATACACTTTTGCTGTGCGGCAATTAATAGTTTGCTCTAAAGTCTGCTCTGCCAAATCTTTATTGCCAACTCTGTTCCTAAATTGTTAATCAAAAAACTTAGTTTTGGAAACTGCATGGTTAAAATGACAGATGACTACCTTAATAAGGTGATTTACTTCAGTCATTGCTCCCAAAACTACACAGTGGACATGTTATATCTATTGGAGTCTCGCTTTGCCCGACCTTCCTCCACCGCGGCGCTACGAGGAGCCTATCGCTAGTCCACACAGCTTTCTGGGATGGGAGAAAAACGTGCTGGGGTATATTGGCATTTCTTTAAACCAATCACAAGCGCTAAGCACCGGGAAAACCTGAGGTGCCTTTGCAAAATAGCCACTGGAGGTGGAACTTTTTTTTTTGGTGGAACGTGTACAATCAAAAGTTGTTTTAGTCACAACAGAAAACTCAAATTGGACAGATAGTCTAGCTAGCTGTCTCAATTTAAGCTGCAGAGATCTGAGAAGCAATTAACCATAGTCCTCATAAAACGACCGGAGTTTAAAATTCCAACAAAAAGGAGCAGACATCCGGCTGAAAAGAGAGAAATCCGGCGGAATTTCCAACGGCAACAGAGCAATCCCGGAAGTGGAACGCCGTGGATATAGACTATGTCTGTGAAAGACTACATTAGCTTGGGTGATATAGATACAGTCTTCTACCACAGTATGTATATTGTTGGATAGTTATATTGCTATATACACATGCGTTGACCACTTTATTAGGCAAACCTGTACATCATAATGCAATCAACAGCTCTGCCATGAATTCTACCTTCAGAAAGCTTACTATGTTTGGGTTCTAGGGACATTGCTGAAAATGTGTTAAGTCTATGGCTGATGGATTTTTATTGGACTGCATTAGATTGTACAGGTGTACCTGATAAAGTAGGTACAACTACACACCTACACACAGGTACACTGAGTTTCTATTGTGATATAGCAAACGTTCTAGAAATACAACTGAGAAATTGTTAACATAATTAAACCTGAGACTGAATCTAAATATTGAGAAATGACTATCATCTTAAAGTATATAAAGTCTTAAGCAAACCTTAGCCTATAGTACTAGGGTAAGGGGTAAGGGGTTCTAGCAGACATATGTTTCTGTATTGTGCAAGATTTTGACAGACATGCAGGGGCTCCAACTATTTTGCTACATGATACTACACTGTCTTGCGGAGGATGCTGTGGTGTCCCAGAAATAGCACCACTACACTGTTCACTCACCAACTTATTTGTCATGCCTTTACCCACATTACCTTGTAAACTATACCTCACAAAATAACTGGATTTATGACTGATGCATGTCTCTAACCAGAGCACCAGTCACAGCCAAAACACAGAACCTGCTCTGCTGAGTAGGCTATCTGATGCTGCTGTTAAACCCAATTGACACACACACACACACACACACACACACACAGAGTAAACCTAGGTGGCGGCTGGCAGGCAGACAGGTGGTGTGCAGATAATGCTGTCTCATTAGAGCAGCATGCTAAAGCACTCAGAGCTGGCCAGGAAATCCACTTAACAGAGATGGGAGCAGGACGGCAGGGAGAACCTAAAAGAGTGGGAACTGCGGTAGAATAAATGGTGGTGGTGGGGGTCTGTACTTGTGTTTGCACAGATATTCCTGAAAGTCACGTGACAGCATTGATCGTCAAATGCAAAGGGGAAATAGTTTTTTGGAGTAAATGTTCTGTGTCTTACTTAAACCACAGTGCAAGCAGATTCACATGTTGCCCAAAATGACAGATACTCTCACCATGCTCCCCCTCAGCCCCCAACCAGGCTGCACTTCAGTTAGCACTCGCTGCCACTGTTCATTACAGAGTGTGAACCGCTGAGATGGCAGTGCGGCTCCTGCAGCGTGTGTCGCCACGGTCTTGACCTCTGCCATTATCTCCTCTTTGCTGTTTCCCTACTTCCTCGGCCAATCAGCTAACCAGTCATTCAACCGTTCACTAAGCCGATAAATAAGGCCCTGTTCAGATCGTCTGATAACAGTGAAATCTTTCTAAAGTTTAGTGGAAGCGCAGTTCAGCGTCAGCGTGCTAACTCTACTACATAGTAGAGTGGCATCTAAATCTCTGCGAGAACGTGAATACGAATATTTCCCAAATTGTCAAAAAGCTCCATTAACCATAGTCAATAAAGAGTCAGATGAGCCAAAATTAAAAGATGTTTAGGCATCATCAATCCCTGCTCTTTTGTTTTCTGTAAGTCAGTTAACCATATAGCCAACAGAGAGTCTACCAGTCAGTCAGTGAGCATGCAGCCAGTCGGTTGCTCATCCTACTCAGTACTCAGGTCAGAACAGCTTAATCAATAGACAGAGGAAGTGTTTGAGGTAGAGGATTGAATGAATGGACCGCAGCCATTGCCTCAATGTCTTCAGTGAGCAGAACGCCATTGCAAACCAGCCCAAACCTTGTTCCCACAGTAGCAAACGCAAAAATGCACAACACCAAAAATATATATGGGTGTGAGTTGATCTGCAAAAAAATACAAACCACAAAATTCTAATAAGTAAAATGTGCACTCTCCCACATACTCTTTACACACTCAAAATCCTTTACCTCAATATACTAGATGACAACTGAAGCCTCAATAAATCAATGAACAGAAAACACCAGAGTGCCCATAACTGTAAATTCAAGTTACACATGTGTGTGTTAGAGCAGCTTTTGTAAGCCCTTGCTTGTGAAAGAGTGCCAAGCGCAAGGCCCCTGCAGCCATTTACATGGATGGACATCATACAGATAAAACCTCTTTGGTCGATTACAGAGAATAAACTAATGTAGACTGCAAGTCAAGTGGAAAACTCAAGTAAGTGAAAGAAAGGGGGTGGAGAGGAGAAAGAGATGGGAGGGAGAAAAGAAAAGGAGTAGAGCAAGACAAGGGGATGACAGAATGTGAAAAGGAAATGTAGGAAAGATAGGGACGAAGGGAAGAAGAGTGTGACTCAATGGAGGAAGGAAGGAGAAAAGAGTGGAACGTATACAGCAGGTATGGGGATAAATATGAGTAGGAACAGTCCTTATGCTTTCAAAGCCAAGTTTGGATTTCACACAGTGTTATGCTACTATAGATAATGTGCACTGTACTAATGTACACTACAAGGAAACATCTTTGTAAAGAGTCAATGTCTGTTTAATGTATGTAGATCTCAATGTAATCCATTTAAAGAACCTTCAACCTTGGCCTGAGGCATGTGATGATATGTACCATCAGCTGGAAGGGAACACAACAGCAATAAATCAGATTAAAAACGAGGATCTTTGTTGAGTCGGGAATGAAATGATCTCCCAGATATATCTTCATATCTTGTAGACTTTTACAACACATGGGGAGGGGGGAAGCCATCGAGTAAACTTTTTTTCATTCCCTAACCCTATTATGCCGAAAAACACTCCCTTTGCTTGTTAATCTATCCACAACAGGGAATCCATATCAATCAATGATTCATCAACAGATCAGCCGATTTCCACTCCCCCTCACTGCTGACTTCAAGCCTTCAAGGTGACTACATAGTGACTCAAATTTAACCTCTGGCTCACTCTGTAACTGTTACAAAGAGACTGCTATGAGTTTCAAGTTATTTTTAACTTTTTTAGAGCGGATTTACCTGGTGGCCCCATTTGAAAACACTTTGTTTACAGATGTCTTCTACTGTACTGTATGTGGTTTAGTCATTTCTAAAGGTAAAATTGTATTACAATAAGCAGTCTGTTGTTGTGGATGTTTGACGAATTGAAGAGTGGTTCATATTTATTTGAAAAAAACCTCTACAGTCTTTGATTTTCATATTTAGCTGTTGATAACTAACGCTGCATTATAACGTATTTTGTGTGTATATATATGGAGTTGGGCGTTACGTCCTGGCATTGTCGAGAAAACAATACACGATTGAACCAGTAACGTCTCTTGGATAAAGTATAGCTAAGAAGTAATACAACATCCATCTTTCGTGTTCTCTTGACCACTTACCATATCATAAACGTTCAGGATGATCGGCTCGTTTGCCATCACTGGCATCAGGCTTTTGTCCCCCTACGTCCCTTCTTCTCTGCGGGTCTTCCTCTGCACACCCCTAACGTTAGCCCTTCCTTCGGAGCGAGCTCCAAACTCTCACTCCTCCTCTTATTCCTGGCACTTTCACGACAGATGATCAGCTTGATAATTCAATTTCACAACACGGTGTTGAAACGTTTTATTTCCTAGGATATTTTTACCGTCCAACATCTGACTGGCTTTGTCCAAATCGTCCCCGTTACGGAGCAGCAGCGGCGGACAGATGAGCCACTCGTCTTGTCAAAACGAACTGCTTTGCTATAACGTTACCCGTTCGGCTACCGTTACCGAGGTCGAAGTGAAAAAGTAGACTTTACGGAGGAAGGGTTGTCTTTTTGGAAGCGTGTTGGCAGAGAAAAGATGAAAATTCATTTTCCCAAACGATTTATTCAGCAAAATGACACAATGCTGAGGTATCAAAACAGAATTTCTCAGGGAGAATGAATTGCTACTCCCCTATTAGCTAGCTAACGGTTGCGCTGGAGCTCGCAGACAGGATGCGACTGCTGGAAGAAAAATTGGACGACAAGACGAGAGTGGACGAGTGAGGCGAGCAGAACGGTACGATGAATCCACACTCATTTAATCAACCTTGGTGCTCTGAGCATTATGGGTGACGTAGTTAAATAAAAACAGCCTCCTTTAATGGTCTTACTAAACCAAAAAAAAGAAACTACACGTTGTAGCCAAAAGTATGTGGATATACGTTGGCGAACATTTGCTCTGGGAGTGTTGGAACAGGTTCCTTAATTGCATTAAGGGAAATTTGAGTAATTTATTATAGCAAAACTTCCAAATCATTCTGTGGTTCCAACGTATTCACATGAGAATACTTGCTGGTTTTATTAGTTTAACAGTTAACTTGTGGGCTGCTGCTGGGGAAACAACCAATTTGAATAAGTCACTTTGGGCAACTTTTTTCTTCTTCTTAGGTTTCCTGATATTTTAAAGACACACAAATTAATCTATTATTCCCGAAAATAATCTACAGATTACTCTATCACAAAAACATCAACAGTTTCAGCCATACATGACAGCTTGGACATAAGCATGGTTTCAACTATCCCCTTTTCTTAGTTTAACATGACAGAATCAGAAGCACAATACTGGCATTATAAAGATATGGTTTTTCAGTTTAGTTTGAAAGAACTTAACTGTCTTGCACAGAGCCCTGAAGTCAACCCCATCCGACACCTTTGGGATGAACTGGAATGCTGACTACGAATCAGTCCTTATTACTCAACATCAGTGTCCGACCTCAGTTTGAGTGTCCATGTGCAACATTTGCAATATCTGACGATATTTAATAAAGGCTCAATAGCATAAAATTTGTCTGCATCACATGCTGCTGAATAATTGTAAACAGAAACAGATAATCAGGTGTTGGTAGGAATTATCAACTAATGAGACATTATTACAGATCATGTGTTCGGATCACTCCATAGTTGGGTCATTTTATTAACCACTTTTGTGTTTGTGCTGACATTGCTGTCACTGTCACACCCTGGACATGCGTACAGACATTAAAGTGGCTATACTTGTTTTGTTTGGCGGAAGCATTAAGATTTGGTCACCCTTTTAATCCATCATGGTCCTTTATCTCAGTTTTTCTTGCAGGATTTGAAGCGGCATAGGAATTACCAATGCTACAGTGTTTAGCATGCTTTGCTAAAACATGTAGCAAGAAGTTTCCATTCTATCACAATCCATATTTGTCAGATCCAAATTCATCAGCTGTCCTGGTTGTTTTCTCCGAGCAGTTCTGCGAGCATCTCCTGGTTGGAGAATTCCTGTAGCGCGGAGTTCATCTCGTCCAGTAGATCCTCTCCCAACAGGAAGCTCTTAATGTCGTGCACTGTCATGCCGATTCGGTGGTCTGTTATACGGTCCTGGGCAAAGTTGTAGGTTCGAATCTTCTCTGATCTGCCTTTGGTGCCAATCTGGAGGTGAAAGATGAGGGTGAAGAAGAAAATGGCTAAAGTGTCCAGGGGGCCAGGGGTTAATTAAAATTAAAACTTCAATGTCCTAGATGTTTCACAAATAAACGTTATTCATAATTTGAAGAGAAACCATCACTTCCCTCAAATGCATTTTATATTGTACTTTAATGTCTCCACCTGTGGGTCACATTATACTGTATATATCTTACTGTGTCTTACCTGTATTTTACGCTGGTTGTAGCGTTTGCTAGTCTCCTCCTCTAGCTTCATGCTGTACAGTTTTGCTCTCAGAGCCTTCATGGCTTTCTCCTTATTCTTTATCTGTGACCGTTCCTGCTGGCACTCTGCAACCACGCCTAACGAACACACACAAGTATTAAAGTACTATTCTTATGTGGGTAAGTTTTACTCATTTCATACCCACTCTTCAGAGAAAGACAGACCTATGCAGACAGACCGCATTTAAACTAACTTTGATTGTTAAATATATGACATAGAACCTCATGTGAAGAAACAACAATATTATAACGCTTTATAAAACCTCCAACAAATTTGTTTAGCTGAAAGTGAACTGACCATGCTTCAGGCTAGGGCTGGGACATATATTGATATTGATATATGAGGTTAGATATTGACTTAAATTTTGAATATCAGAGTGTTCTACATGTTGTATCATTTGCCATTACCCACCTAATCATTATATCCACATTTTCAAAAATCTCAATGTGTATTTTATGAAAGCACCAATAGTCAACCCTACAATGTCACCGCATTATTAATATTAAGGTATTTGTTTAAAAAAACAAATGCAAGCCACATCAAGCAACTCAGACATGGCTTTGGTCTGTATCTATTTCCTACATTTATAAAAACAAAATTATTGTTTAAAAACTTAACATTCAGGGAAATGACATGGGAAGAGAAGGAAGTAGCCTTTTCATTTATGGAGAAATTTAAAACAAATCTCAATTACAAATGGCTTGGCCTTGGCTCTTTGTTGTGTTAAATTGCACCTTTCCACACAATATCAAGTTTTTTTATTAACAGTACTGGGGTGCACAGAGTCAATATATAACTTAACGATCATAAATACAATCTGTCAAGCTTTATAAGCTTAACGTTAAGTAGGAATGAAGCCAACAAAGGCTAAACATGTTTTTCCACTTGGGAATGGGCTAAAGATCTGTTCTTGTCCCACTGTGTAATAAGCCAAACTGAAATGTATGTTTTATCTATTACAACGCAAGGTGTTATTTACCTGTAGGCAGATGGACTATTCTGACTGCACTGTCTGTGGTGTTGACATGTTGACCTCCAGCTCCACTCGCTCTCTTCGTTTCTATCCTCAGGTCCTTTGGGTTAATAGTGAAAGAGATCTGACAAGAAAACACAAACATTCATAGTTTATTTACAGGACATCTAAATTAACAGTATATGTGCAGAAGAACAAACCTACTCCTATACATCCTACCCGCATGATAAATCAGTGTTAAAATAAAGAAAGGAGGCCAAAGCATGCATCATCACTGTACAAAATAATTTTTTTTGCAGTTGGATTTCGTAATGCTCCCAATAACAGATTTAACAATAAATGTCAAATATACAACAACAACAACTAATAAAACCTCAGAGTAGAGTGCTTTCACACAAAGTTATACTCACTGTGGGATATGTGATATGTATATTCCATTAGTGCGAAATTCAGATAGAATTCCATCCAACATCTCATTTCAACAGGAAATATTCATATATGTCTCAAATTAAGGAAACGAGATACTCTCCAAATGTTTTTTTTGTTTGTTTGTTTTTTTACTTAATCTGTAATGATTCCTGTAGGAAAGCTGTTTTTTTAAAACTGGGTTGCCATCCATCCATCATGTAAAGCTGTACCTCCGTGGGTTGGGGCAGTACAGCCACAGTCATGGTGCTGGTGTGCATTCTGCTCTGTTTTTCAGTCTTGGGAACCCGCTGAACTCGATGGACTCCAGACTCAAACTTCATCCTCTTGTAGCTCTGAGGGCCGCTGATGCTGGCCGAGGCGTGACGTAGTCCACCTGGTCATAGGTTGGCAATCAGTACCTACTAAAATGTTACTGGTGACTGGTAGCAATTACATGTAGTTATTTCAAATGTTTATTTAAGTGTATGCATTACCAGCCCCCTTAAAAAAATACATGTGACGCTTCTACTGCTGTCTCTTTTTCACACAGGGTATACCTTGATGGCCAATCCAAGTCTGTGGCACAGGATTACTTACTTATTATTTTCAGTCACTAGATAAGACACTAAAATGTGTGTTTGTCCACTCTGATTCACCATCTGTCTTAATCACACTCCAGTCCAGTTAAGGTGTTAACATACATAAATAAGTTTCTGTTTTATTGACTAAGGCTTTAAGATAGCAACCAATATGATGTCGCCACCTCGATACAACTGAGGGGACAACGGAAATGTGTTGGAAAACTGTTTGGTATGATCTGGGTAACCTGAGACCTTAATGTGGTTATAATTACAAGTGTCTGTGTCCGCTGACCTATTTCGCTGGTCATGTGCTCCAGGATGTCGAAGGACCAGCCGTGGTGCTGAGCGTAGCCCTGGTACATGTCAAACACCTTCAGAGGAGACAAATCAGCATTTAAACACACAGAAAATTTAGTTTTTTTTGTGTTGCTTCATTATGAGCACTCTCTTCTTCACATCTTGAATCCCTCTTGTGTTGTCCTGATGTAAAATCATATGGTGTTCTGAAGCAGAGGCATTCCCAAGAAAACATTCCTTTCTGTGGGTTGCAATTACCAATTTACATGGGTACCAATGTGTCTAACTTATTTTGTAATGTATTGATTTATTTATTGTTCTCTCTCTGAATACATATGCATTAACTTTCTTTTTCAGGTATTATTTAAAAAAAGTCCATAATCTTAACAAGAACTGTTTAACATGACAAACACTATAAGGAAGTACTCACGGACCTCATCAGTAAACAGCATGGCTTCCTGACCCCCAACACCTGCTGTAACTTCCAGGACAAGGTCACTCAGATCCGCCTCTTCTTCAGGAATCAACAGATCCAGGATCTGATAGTTGAAGTAGGTTGATTTAACAAAAACAAAAAACAAAAAAATACAATATGTCAATACCTGCATGTCTGAAGTGCAGCCAGTACAGGGACAAAAAAGAGCAAATGGAATGACCTGGAGTTTGCTCATTGGTTTAACATTAGCTCTGGTAAATTCCCTATCACCCTACTAATTCTTTTTTATGCATTTTGCTACTTTATGCTTCTACAGCTTGTGGAAAAAGATTTAATGTCACAATTCTACCTTTTGTCTAAGATGTTGAATATCTTGCAAACATCCTTCACTTTCCAGCTCAGCCAGTTCTCGCAGGGCTGGGTCTTCATCTTTGAGGGAAATCACAAAACATACAGTGATCTAGGGTTGTATGATATGACAATAATACACAGACAATATCAATTTGCAATACATTTTCCTGAAAAACTGACTGTGCCACTACTGTATATATCACTATGTATCAATATAGAGTGAGTAACATCCGTGTTTGAATCCTGTCTACTTTTATTAAAAAAATGTATTGTCTTTGTGTGGCAAAAGCAGAGCAGTCTCACCTTTCAGGAGTGTCTCGGTCTCAGCCATCTCTTTTTGTTTGGTGTCCAGCTCTCTGATGCATTGGATAAGAGGAGCCAGCAGGGACACTTTGGTCCTCTTGACCCTCAGATCGTCCTCACCGAACTGCTCCTCTGTCACATTGCTGTTGACTGCTCTCAAACAATCACTGTACTCTGTCTCCATCTTCTTGAGGTATTCCTGCAGAGACCTCTTGGCAAAAAGCTCATCCACAGAGAGTAACTTGGCCACCATCAAAGGTGTACCAGTGTGAAGACTTCTTGTAGTTCTTCCACAGTCGTTATTGGCGTGTTCATGCGAGCTGACAGTTTGCCTGATGACATTTGGTGATTTTTGCAAACAAGGCATCCACAGACTAAAGACGCACTCATTTCCTTTCGAAATGAGGTTTTTGAGTCTTCTGTAAGCCATTGTGTAAGCAAATTTGTTTGGAAAGTTTACTGTGTGGCAGAATAAACATATCCCGATATGAATTGGCTTTGGCACGTGTTCCTTAAATTCGGAATAAACAGTCGGCCAAAATCCGTTACAATTTTTTATGATTTTATATATTTTTAATTGTTTAACAAAATGTTTGCCACTGTAATTGCTATATTAAGATATATTATGTATCTGACAAACGCATTCTTTAATTCGGCAATCCGGCATATATGTATTACGACAAGTAGCGCTTTATTTTGATTAAGTTTTAAAAAATGTTTTGCGGGCTTAGCTAGCTACATCACCAAGCACAATCAGTTTGTGCGGTATTTCTGTTGAAGACGACTAACATAACCTAACCGGATTTTTTAAAATGTGGAATCACAAAATCCTAATATATATTTGGGCTGCATTTCAGCCCAATAATTCAAAAGCATTTGAGAGCATTTGAGAAAATAAACAACTCACTGAGTGTTTCTAGCTAGCTAGACATGACTATGTAATCTTGAAATCAAAAAACTAACCGCCAAATGCCTCCGTTAGCTATGTCTTGTTATCTAAAAAAAATCTATATCGCTGTAACAATAACTAAACCTGTCCCAGTCATACATTGTCTAAAGATTCTCTAGCAACCAATTATTAATGCTTGTAATACAAATGTTGTTCCTTTACCACCTTGTTGAAGGGCGCAGACATTTTGAATGTGACACGCATGCGCAGTATAAAGAAATCTTATCTTTGTGGTATTCAAGTCATGTATCTGTTTACTCACTGATCTGATCTGATTCCGGTAGCCTAGACGCCGCTAAACATCAGAATCAGAATCAGCTTTATTGACCAGGTATGAAGACACATACGAGGACTTTTCCTTTGGAGTATAGTTGCTGACAATGTGCTTACACATTCAAAACAAACCAACAAACCAACAATATATACACACTAATATATACACACTCTAAACAGAAACAGTGTAGATAGATGAGTGCAATGAAGAGTCCAATAAAAATTATTTAAATGTGGAACATAGTGCAAAGGGTACTGGGATAAATAATATTAAGTTATTATATTAGAATATGAACAGTCTGAACATAAGCGTATAACTGCCCTCCAAAGGTTAAGGTTTGAACTACATTCTTACAGTCCTGTGTCATGCATGAACAATATATTGGTATGCAAATATGTTAAATGTCGGTGCTCAGAAGGTGCTCCCTCCCCACATCTACATAAACAACCTCACACTTTCTCTGTCTCTGCCTGTCTCATTGGCTTCAAATAGTTTTCCTATTTCCTTATTTAACTTTTTTGCAAAAAGAAAAAGAAAAAAAGACCTAATAAAGTTTGGTTATGTTTTGGGTGAGAATTCTGCCATTGTGTATGTTGTCTTTCCCTGTCATGCACAATATATACCATGAAATGAAATGTTGAAAGTGAAGAAAAAAAAATGTATCCAAACTAGCACATAGGCTACTGCAACTTCCCCCCTGTCTGGTTTCAGTGAAAGAGCCACTTCACACATTCCAGGAGGGGGTGGGAACTGAACTGTCCTGTGAAGACCAGTCTTTTAGGAAATTTTTTTCTCAAACAGTGGGATTCGTGACAGAAGTTTGAAGTGGACAGCTAAAGACCTTATGAAAACTCGTTATCTATAAAGCCGAGGCGAGCTGCGCGGATTCAAATATTGTTATTGATAATTGTTGATAATGTTTAGCCAAAAGAAAAAGAATAGTGGATGTGCACTATTTAAAACTAAAACTGGATCAGAAATATACACCTAGACTAGGACTATCTAAATGTTGCTGTGTATTTAACATGTGAACCCTGAACTCCTATAGCAACATTAAGCTATAGAAATATGATCTTGATGTCCACCGTTCACTATCTATTCAATAGACCTGCTTGTATTGTTGAGAGCCATTTAATAAAAACATTTACTTCGTGTGAGGTTTACTAGTTTCAGAAACATCAGTAATGTAGATATGACACAGTTCATGTAGGTTTTATCGGTTTTATCCATAGACATACAGTCTATTTATCCTTATCATTCGTGTTTCACGTCGGGTGGGAAATACCAGTGGGACCACGTTGACTGCGCGCTGACATCACAAACTTGTCGAAATCTCAGCGCCCATTGGTTGATGGTTTAAAAGGGCAGAAGCCCACTTCGTTGTGATTGGTTTGCACCTTTTGCGCACGGATTTCAAATAGATGCAGCAACTGGCGGATTCTCAGTTGTGGACTGTTTAACTTGGGTACAGCGGGTGTCACTCGAAAGTTAGCTCAGCGGCTAAAAGGAGGGAAGCAACAGTCTGTTTTGGATAACGATATTACCAAACGCCAGGTAAGAGGCTTAACCTAATATCTTCCATCCTTTGAACTGCTAATATTAATATATACAAGTTTTACAATGTTCTAATGTTAGTGTGCTTCTTATTTACAAGCTACCGTTACTTCCCATACACCCCACAGTGCGCGCGTAAATGCAGTTCAGTAACGTTAAATTTGGTCTTTTTAACAATGAAACATCATCTGTTAATGTGTAACAGATCATAACGACTGAGGGATTTAGTGGAAGAACCCACTTATTATGCATTTCAATACTGCAAACCGAAGGCTGAGTACTTTCACGTCACTGCTAGCATTACGTTTCCGCCAAATCTAGCTAGCTAGCTACATCGCGCCAAAATCAATTATTTGAGAAAATAGTTGGCAGAATAGGTTCCAACTACATTCAAAGTTTCTTTGTCAACAGAATAGCATTATTGTTGTATGTCATTTTCTCTTCATGTCAAGAAAACATACTAGCTAGTTTACTACGATTAGCGGTAGTTAGCTAAGATGGCTTGCATGAGAGAAGCCATGTTGCTTGACAGTCATTCAGTATTTATCTAACATAATCTACTTAATTGTCTCTTTCATCCAGAAATATACATACTGCACAGTGTATATGTTCCACTGTAAGAAAGCCATCATGAAATGCCCTCGATACGAGGCTACCATGGTCAACAAAATGGAGAAAAGCTCTGCTGCCGTAGAATCCAAGGTGCTTAACCTCAAAGCTTCCCCAGTAAAAGAGCCCATCCCCATCAAACCTCAGTGTCCACCTGCAGGAGTGACGACAGTGTTATCGCTCAACAACACCACTAGAGCAGTCCACAACAAGGAAAACAGCACCAGCAGGGAGCAAGACCGGAATCTGGATGAAGGGTTTGAGGACAGCGGCTATCTGTCTCTGCACAACAGTCACATTGATGATCATCATGGGGATACAGAGGATGAACACAGCCAGGGAAAACCTACAGTAACCCAGCCTTATGCTACTGCAACACACCAAGAAAAGACAATATCACCAAATAATTCTCCCTCCAAATATAAAGGGAGGACAGACTCTAACCCTCTAGCGTCTCTGGTGACAGCTTCCACTCCTGTGGATTGTCAAAAGAGGACAGCAGCACACTCCCTGTCATCCACCCCGTCAGACCATCACAACGACCCCAACCTGCCTATACTGAACTTCCAGCGGGCCGTGTGTGAAGAGCTTGCCAAGAGCTATAAGAAGAATAAAAGGTAGGATTATATTCTCAAGAAATTCTTTACTCAATGCTTGATCACACACAGGTATTTAGAGGTGAGGATACAATCAGGATATCTTACAATTCATAATTTTAAAAGAATTGTTTTTCTATCATTGTTCTATATTCATTGAAACCACATCAAGAGTTAGTTCTGTAAACATAATCATAAACATCCACTGTTCCTTTTGGTAGGATTTGTTAACATTAGACAGACTTAACACTAGAACACATGCTTAAGAGAAATGTTAGGCTCTCATTTTGCTGGGTAACTCTTAGGGCAATGTAGCCCAGCCCATTAAATAAGTGAATGATAATTGCGTTTCTGTGTTCTCAGGTATGACTGGAGCATTGTCTCAAAGGTAGCAGAGGATCATCTATTGGACCGGGTGATCGGAGGCCAGATGGGCCGGGAGTACGTTGACATATTTTCATGTCTTTTGTCCAGAAACATGAGAAGCATCCTGACCAACATCCTGGCTCTGTTGGGAGACATGGACCTCATTAGGTAAATTTACAAATGCTTCACTATGTGGAGAGGGTTTTCACTCACAAGTAATGACCAATGTGCAATTTTAATTCCATTTTAAGGGTGTGTAAGGTGGCGAGTTGTTATAGTCTGCTTAAAACACAATTAGCAATTGCTGTAAACAAATAAACCAGTTGTTGTCATCTTGTTGATTAAATGTTTGTGCTAGTTAGACAAGTTAGAGAAATGTAATGATACTTGTCAGGAATTCTACTTTCTCTTAATAGACACCCCTTTTTTTGTATAATAATCACAAGTTCATGTTTGCTTGCCTCACAGCTGTAGGAAAGTGAGTAAGACATGGAGGAAGATCATCTGCGAGGATACACCAGCTCTGAGCAGGTGTCAAAGAGCCGAGCGGGCACTCAGGGTGAGGAAACTCACACAAATCCACACAGTGCACTCACTAAAGAGACATAAGATGAGTTAGTTGTACAAGTCACAGCATATTATGTACAAGATTTGCAGGTATATTTGGTTAAAAAGCTTTAAAGTACTAAATGTGTCTGAAACGTACTCCATGTGTCCTTTCATGTTTTAATATGTAACCTATTTTCTATTAATTTTCAAGGACTCAAAGAGCTCTTTGAGACAAAGGAGTTGTAGTCTGACAAGGGATGTAGCCGTGTCCAGGGTGGTGCTGTCCTGCATGCAGACCCTGGCCTCCTCAGGTACTCCATCTTCTTCATCCTCATCCACCCCGAGCTGCAGGGTTAACAGACCGAATACCCACTCTCAGAAGCACCAAAATGCCAACAACCAATGTACACGATTCAATGAATACATGCAGGTGAGCATTTGTATATACATTATTATTTTCATTATTGATTATTTCCCTAATGAACCCATTAGTCTTTAATGCATCAGAAAACACTGACTGCCCATCAAAATCCCTAAAACCCAAGAGGATGTTTATTCACCCACAAACTCAAGGATATTCAATTCAGGAAAAGCTACAAATTCCAGTTGAACAATGACGAACAAGTAAATGATAGTTGCTTGCTGCTCCAATATATATATATATATATATATATATATATATATATATATTATATAGGTCTACCATAAACGCTGCAAATTTTGGACCCCAGTTTTAACAAACCTGCACGTTTTGCTCTTCTGTCCAGGCCGCCAGCAGGCTGAAGCAGCACGAGTCTCTGCGTCCCTGTAAGCGCTGCGGCTCACCAGCAACACATTCGCCAGAGGTTCAGAGAGCCACATGCACACGTCCCAGCTGTCGCTTTGACTTCTGCACCCACTGCCAGGAGGCCTTCCACAACTCCACCCCCTGCAGAGTGGTGCAGCCCCGACCCTACTTCACCACCCCTAAAACCACCCCAATCCTACCAGGCAGCGCTCGCAGCAAGAGGAACGTGAGGCGCCTGTGATGAAGCTTTACTGAGTTTTTATTCACGATATGTTTTAACTGGGTGGGTCATGTTTCTCTTGGCTGATGGCTGCTAGCTCGGACAGCGAGGAACGTTTTAACACGAGCTCAGCCTGGAATGGCTTCTGTATGTGCACTCTGGCGCTCCAATTTACTGAAGCACTTGTGGTAACACTGCTGGGACAATCAACCAGAAAGTGTCATCTTGCTAAAACTGTTGTCGTCTGTAAGCGACCAACACATCTGATGCCAAAAAAAGAAAAGAAATGCAGACTATGCTGTAAGTTGTACAATTTTATTATGTTTTAAAATGAAATGGATGTAAATATATTGTATTGTCACTTTTTAAATAGTGTGGATGTTTTTAAATAAATGTTGGTCCTTATGTTCATATTTACCGTATTTTCTGAAAAATAGACGTTTCATAAAACTTCTCTTGTGTTTTTGTGATTCTTTGACGTGACATTTATGCCAGAGCTGACTGCAGGTTCAATTTTACTTTCACCAGTAAAATGAGAAAGAACAAATCAGTCACTTTAGTTAGTACATTACGATATAATTTTTTTACCGTAACAAGTGATGATAATATATTTGCGACTGCAGTTTAGAAATTATACCTAAGATGCTATGCCAATTTCATATTTCTGAGGAAAAACAACAGCTGGATACCTCCTGTTATGTTATTTTCAAAACCTAGAGAAATTAACAATGTGTGACCTTTTGTAAGATATATATATATATATTCTCCTCTTATAAGTATATTGTCTGCAGCTTAAGAATTCTAACATGCAGGTTAAAGTGTGTACTGTTAGGATTATCTGAAATCACATTTTAACGTTAATATGACATGATAGATTTTGTAGCCTAAAGCACTCTGACAAAGTAGTCACTTATTCATCCTTTAATGAAGTGATTTATTCTTTTGCATATTTTATGGTGTAGATCCTAATGAATCTTTAAACTTAAAGGAAAACAAAGTTAATTTCCCCTTTAACCATCTGTCTGCATTTGCAACTTTTTGCTGACTGGATGCACTTCTGCCAATTGTTTGAATACTTTGATTTCTTTTTTTTCACACTATATAATGTGTTTTGCAAAACACTTAACACAGTGCAGACACTTCAAGTTAGTTTTCAGATAAGAGTAATGGAGGAAAAATGTTTTTCTAGTGTGTGAGAATATGCAGAGGTAAAATGTATCTTTTCTCTAATCAGTATGAAGTCACTTGTCAAGGGCCAAACTGTGGATTAGTCAAAGGGAGTATTTCAACAGCTGGGATGTCATTGTGTATGTGAACAAGAATTGTCCAACATATTGGACAGCGGGAGGGTCCATCAGACTGCAGTGCAGGTTTAAACGAATGCTTTAAATCCCTGTTTTACTGTCTTGGATGAGGGGTTATCTGTGACAGAATTTTCTTTTGAGATACAAGTCTGGGATTTACATTATTGTGTGAAGAGTGATTGTGTTACCCGTATTTCCAACTGTTAAGACAAGGTTTGTTTCTAAAACGAAGAAAGGAAAACCGTAAGATAAGGCCATGTCTTGATTTTCTTTAGCAGAGGGCAGCAGTTTCCTCCTCATCTCTTGATTAACCTGTACTGTGACTCGCCACCATTTTTTATATACAATAAATGAGCTAAATGTATGGTTTTCACTGCTGTATATTACAATACAACAATCATTTTATATGACAGACTGCAACCACTAATATCATTGAAGAGATCAGACCATAGACACAATGGAAACAATTTCGCTTTCAACATTTAGTCAAATAAAAAGATGAATTAACAAATCACATAATTAATTTGATTTAGTTATTTTAAACAAGGAGACATTTTCTTTTCTTTCTTTTCTAGTTCTTAGTTGCACTGACAGATTCAATTTAAGTGATTCAAATGTTGCTTCCATACAAATGCATTTCAGAATCAGAAAAAGCTTTATTGCCAAGTATGTTTTTTTAAACATGCAAGGAATTGTTTTTGGTGTTGTAGGTGCATGTCATACATTCTCTAAATATAAATCAAGTACTAGAATATAAACAATGTAAGTACAAATAATAATGTGTACATTATATTTATAATGCCCTTTACAAATCAAATGAAATCTCAAAGTGCCACAGTAGCAAGGAGTTAACAGTTCCCAGAATATAGCAAAATCAGCAAATAACAATAAAACACCATAAGAGTAAAATTAAGACTATGACTGTTAAAAGGCCTTTTGAAATAGGAATGTCCTTAGGCCCTTCTTAAAAATCTCTACAGTTTGTGGGGCCCTTAGGGTCTCTGGGGGTGCATTCCACAGCCGTGGGGCGACTGCCTAGAAGGCCATGTCTCCCATAGTGGAGAATTTAGTCCTTGGTTGGTGCAGGCAGTAGGTGGAGATGGAGGATCGGAGGTTTCGTGAGGTGGTGTCTGTGTGTGTCACAGGGGCGCTTGGGTGTCTCATCTGGTAGAGCAGGCGCCCATATATAGAGGTTTATTCCTCGATGTGGTGGCTGCAGGTTCAACTCCAATCTGCTGCCCTTTGCTGCATGTTGTTCCCCGCCCGATCTCCGCCTTCCATATCTTTAGCCGTCCTATAGAGATAAAAGCCTAAAACGACACCAAAAATTAACTTTGCAGAAACCCTGCTTGACCTCTGCAGCATCAATCTTTGTCATTCTTTTTGTCATGTGAACCCCTTAACTTTACAGAGACTGAATAGCTGGAACACTGTTTAACAAGCAGACCATTGAAAAAAAACAACTTTTCTTCCAGTAAACCATGGCACAAAAGTCTGTAAATTACAGTAAATTCAGCACGATATCGGTCCCTGATAAAAGTTTTTCACATTATATTTGATTTATTGCTCTCTTATTATAGGCTACTAGCTTGCATGCACTCACAGTGTGCTTTTCTGCTTCATGAGGAATTATTATGCCTTGTTATGAGCAGAACCAGCTTGATGATGTGATTTTTCATACCAAAGCTAATAAAATTGCACCTCTGCACATTGGTCATTTATTATAGGTTAGCTTTTATTTTTAGAAAAATACCTTTTACATGACTTGGAGCGTTTGGGAAAATACCCAGGTAAAACTCATCACCCTGTGAAAAATTCCTCTCAAGATAAAATTAGCCTCAGACAGTTTTACTTAAAAGTGAAGTTTGTATTTGTCATTACTTTTTAGAAGTTTAGCATCACTGACATTAGATAGTTACCTCTGACATTTGCAGGATGACCCAGTTGTTTCTCTTGTTGCTAAGTTTGTGTGTGTGTGTGTGTGTGTGTGTTTGTGCGTGTGTCTGTTTTGATGTGATGACACATATAAACATCAGTCAACTTTATGTGTTCCCTCTTGCATGAAAATTATCTCTGTTCAGCCGGACGTCCGGTGACGTAAAACACCCTCCTTGTTCTCAGAGCCTTAGAACAGAAAGACCTTGTATGCGCCTCTGTGATATTTACCCTTCTCTTCTGTCACTTTTTGGTAGTTTCAATTAGTGTGTCCATCGTGTCAATCAAACTACTGGCCCTGAAAATGTAAGTAAACAAAAAACATAGTGCTTTAAGAGTGACTTTGAATCTGAAAACATTTTGTGACTGGCTTTGATTACAACGGCAGGCTGCTTCTCTGGATAGCACACGGTGATGACAAGACTCCATAAAGAAAGTAAGTCTAGTTCCCAAAATGTCGAGCTATTACTGAATGGGCCCACTGGGCACAGGCCAAGGGGCCCAAGGGTCACGAGCTCTGACTTAGAAAATGTTACAATCTTACAAAGAGACATTAAATGGCCACAAAGATACACAAAATGACCACAAACGATGCAACATTACTAGAAAAAGACACAGAATTACTACAGAGATGCATGCGTGTGTGTGTGTGTGTGTGTGTTCATGTGGAAAAACTCTTTCAACACGCAAACATCATTCAACTGCAAAAATCCACTAATGTGCTCTTTTTTCAAAACAACGCATGCCACATGACTTCAAATGTTCAAATTTAAACCACAAATCTGTTGTCTAAAGAAGAGCTCAGACGTGTGGAGAAGAGCAGCAGCTGTACGCTTAAACTGTAAGAAAATGTCATGATGATGGAACCAAATGGACTATTTTGTAAAACGTCAGGGAGGCTGGTGTCACTGTGGTAAGCAGCTGCTGATTAATTTGTGCTATGGCCTTTTACTCCGTTAGAGACTCAGGATCATTTATCTGCAGATGTATTGATCGGCTGCTGAACCGTACAGGAACACAATCAGGATGGCTGCTGATTGTAAAAGTCATTAGAGCCGGCTTCCTTGGTGTGTGTGGATGTGTGTGTTTGTGTGAGTGGTAAAAAACACGTGTTTAAAGTGAAGTCCTTCCATAAAATACGAGACTATCCCCACATCTGATTAAGTTATTGTACATGAAAGGCAAGACCTTTATTTTTTTTTTAATTTCCTTTAAAAGTGTTTTCTTGACAGCAGAGTGGATCCATATCTTTCTTTTCCTCATCAGCCATGCTTCTCTCTTCTTTTCTGTGTCTAGTCTTCTGTTTTTTTCTGCTCATCCTTTAAAGTTTAAAGTCTTTTTTCTGCTTTTTTGCATAAATAACTCACTTCAGCCCACAGACAGAGGATGTGTGTTGTTGTAGGACAGGGCATCATCCGGACCATGTGAGCTGTGTGTGTGTGAGTGTGCGTGTGTGTGTTTGTTTTGGTTTGTGTGTGTTTCAGGTTGATGATCATGATGCACAGTGACTTCTGCATGTCGTGTGTCACCAAAGTTGAACTGTAAAAAAGCCCTGAAACGAAGCTGTCACTTGAGTGCCTGCAGAGAAATGAAGCAGGAAGTGAATACAGTCCTCAGAATGAGGCTGAGAATGGAAAATGAAGCCTGGCTAGTGACTTTATCTAAAAAAGGTAAAACAAATATGCCACGTGGCCTACTGCTGTGGGTGAAAAGCAACCTCTAGGTCAGAAGTCAGAAAACAGATTCTGTTCCGTAATGTCATTGGTGAGTAGTTTGAAGGAATGTTAAACAATAAGATGAGCTTAGTTTAAGATTGACATTTCATTTTCGTTTGTGCACAGTTTTGCAGCCTCGCCAGGTAAAACTGGCAGAACCTTTGCAGTCTGGAATAGGCATTAGTGATGTGGTATGACCTGAAGAGGCTCACAAAGCACTGTTGATGTATGGGTGTCTCCAGCAAGTACACTCACCGGCCACTTTATTAGGTACACCTATCCAACTGCTCGTTAACACTTAATTTCTAAGCAGCCAATCACATG
>NC_048423.1:5314331-5343423 GCF_013103735.1 Etheostoma cragini | reverse complement strand
ATATATATATATATATATATATATATATATACAGTATATATATAATTATACAGGAACTTGCAATGTCTTTCAAAGAAAAGCCTAATTGAATCCAAAGTAAATATTCACATCGTTTTCCATTTATTACATACTGCAGTGAGATTATAATGATAACTTGCTCGGACTTTTAATGTTGCGCCACCACCAGATCAACATTTTTACTTTGTCCAATACTTTGATTAATGAACTAATGCTTGCAAAACAAATGACATTTCCATTGGCCTCAGCTGTACTTTACTTTAGTTTTTTTTTGGTTAGCTTTTGGTGAAGTAGAGCCCCACAGAGCCGTGAGCATGGCTGTGGGCTCTTAGTTCTGTTTTACCACACCGGTAAATCACAACCACACTGTTTTTACCACACTCTGATTGCAAACTGGGAAATCAATGTGAGCTCATGCTGAATCAGCAAAGTATGTCATCCACACAGAGTGACACCTTGGCTTCTATCTATAGGATTGTCTGATATGAGTCTAGCCCTGCAGAATATTGCTTATGACATTTATGAGTCAAATATCCGCTGCCATTTTGACACTTGCAAACACGGTGAGTCACAACAGAGAGTGAGCAATTACATGTTAACATAAACACTAGAAGTGAGTCATTTGGAGGAGGAAATCCTGGTTGCATGAATTCGGTATTCGGAATTCGAACTGGTTGGAATTGCTTTTTTTTCAATTGTTTGTTATATTTAATGACTTTGAATTTTGGGACTCTAACATGCCTTGGGATAGTGGCCTACAGGTAAATGACCTCTACACTTCCAGAGTCAGGAAACGGGCAGGAAACATCACTGCACACCCATCTCACCCAGGACACAACCTATTCGCCCCTCTAGCAGGCGCCACAGAGCACTCAGGAACAGTTTCTTTCCACAAGCCATCCCTCTGATGAACAGCTGACTTGTGACTCACAGTGCCAGGTTCAATTCCTGTGCAATAACCTAGCAACCCTGTCTCTAATCAGTCTGTTTACTGGTTCCACTTATTACTTACTATTAATTTATCATTTCAGAGCTGTTTATACTGTTAATATTTTAATACAATACTTAAATTATAACATAATATTATATGTTCCAACACCCTTTGCGCTAGGCCTCATAAATGCACTAATAACTATCATAATTATAATTTACTCCTGCATACTTTGCACTCTTCACTGCACTATTGTCTCACCCTGTCTATATTGCTTCTGTTCATAGTGTGTATATATTGTTTGTTTTGTTTTGTTTTTTGTAGAGCAAGCACACTGTGAGCAATGTGATCCAAAGGAAAATTCGGTCTTGGGCTGAATATCTGAACTATGTTGTTTAAATTATCTACTGTAGACCTCCATCGCTCCAGAACATTTAGAGTTGGCCTCCTTGTTTAATCTGTTTAAGGGTTGTTTACAGATGTTTAAGAAGGTGAATATCATAAAAATCTTCAAGACATCAGCCTTACTGTTATCATAGACACACCAATCATCAGCAGGTAAGTCTAGTATTTTCTGAACTGAATTTTTTTTTTTTTCTGTAATTGTAGCCTTTACTGGATACAGTATCTTATGCTTCTCTGTTGTACACACTACTGTAGTAGCATGACAACATGTTTTGTTGTCATTCTCCATGTTGACATGGAGACTGATTTGGGTGTATGGAGACCAATAAATTAAATTTTCCTCAATCTGCAGCATTGGCTTTGTGTAGTGTTTGGTGAACTTTTAGTATATTTGCACTTTTGCTGTGTACTTAATTTGCAGTACTCTAATCACTAAGAAGTAGAATTGCTAAAAGTGTATTAAGTTAGCAACAGCAGTATGTGACTGGTTGAAACTGAATTAAGTCAAATGAAACTTGTGTTTCATATGGTAACAAAGTATTTTCTTTATAAAGTAGTGTATAGTTTTTGCAAGAGTGTTTCATTTTGCAAAGGATATGAAATTTTGAAAAACGGTCCGTGTTCTCAAAATAGTGCTTAAGCAATTGAAAAAAAACTGTAAAAGAAAGACAATGCTGCAGCACTAACATGCCAGTAGGTGGCAACATCAACATGTCTACATCTGCAAGAGTTGTTGAAGGTTCTTTTCCTTCATATAGCTAAAGTAGGTTGGCATGCGTAATACAGATCTCACAATAACCAAAGAGCTCCATCTTGTGTTAAATTTGAGTGAGTTCGTGACACAAGCCGCAAGGTGCCTCATGTCTAAAAAGTGTCCTTTTTTGCAGAAAAGGGCACCAAAAACTTAGCATTAGAGCAACTAAGGGAAAAAAGCTCTCATGAACTGCATATTTGCGGAATCACAGCAAATATAGCAGTAGCAAACAGCAAAACAGACCTTTATGTAAATGTCACAGATTATGACCTAAACTTTGCATTTAGGCATATGGGGTCCAGTGAGGTGAAATCACCCTGAGATGACATAAAGCAATTAATGACAGAAACCAAGAAAAACAATGTGTAATGTCACAAATATGTTAAGAACAGGGCAGAAGTAAAAAGTCCATTGGCACATCTTTTATCACCTGTTTCTGATAAAAACGTCCTATTAAAATGGGAGCCATTACAGAACAGAGCTGTAGAAACTGACATTTGGGAAACTGAGAAGTGTGGTAATGGTGTGAAACATGACATGACAGAAATGGGTACTTTCAGACCTTTAGACATCACACAACTAACCTGCAGTCCATTAGCAGCATCTAATGACATGCTTTCACTAAAACTGTGAAGGCTGGCTGAATGGGAATTACAGGTGTGATATTATACTGACTTTGAAGGCTGCAATGTGATTATGTCAATAAAATGTACATGTTCTGATCAATGTTTATTAACACAGATGTACCACAGAAAAAACATTCCATTGCACAGTCAGGAATGAAGACGGTGTAATTACAGACACCAAGATCAAATCAAAATCAGGGCCTCATCATAGCTGCTTACTAACTATTTATCATTAGCTCCGTTTGGTGTTCTCTGGATATGCTGATTGTATAATATCGTACCACATTGTGTCATGTTGATCACATTGTGTTGAAGTAAAGCCTAGGTTCATCTTATTGCTCTCTCCCTCTCTCTCTCTCTCTTGCTCTCTCTCTTTCTCTCTCTCACACTCTCTCTTTGGGAAATTTGGTGCACTAGTGAGTATTTACTGGGGAAGTTTGTGTATGATAGACTGTAACTAAATGATAGCAGTTTTATTCGTGGTACTAAAGAAAGATGTCCCAGTTATTTTTTCTATTTTCGTGGGATTTGTAATGTAAATATAGAAATCACCAGATGTATCCTTTAATTGGAAATGCACAGATTCAGGTTCCAAATCCAATTCTAACTTGAAGCTGACCATAACTTTAAGCCGTTTTGTTAATTTGTCTTATCCTTAACATTACTAAATTACATTTCTGTCACAGCTTTTCAGTGCTTTAACATCTGAAGACAGAAAAACATTGCACTTAAAAGTCTGGACTTAGTGTTTCATCAGTAGAAATGACAACCTGACGAAATACACCGAAAGATGATACTGAGAGATGTTGGGAGGGAGGAACAAATCTGCTGACTAACCTCTTAATCTCTGTTTCTTGTTTTTAACACTCCCCCGTGTCAGCTTGTTTTGAGGAGACAGCATTTAGTATTGCAACTTCACAGCAACCGCCTTCCACCCCACTCCCCAGTTGATTTGAGCTTTCCTTTAAAGGCAGCAGGTTTGACAGCAATTATGTCATCTGCAGACCTGGTGAGCTTAAACATTATCACGCATTGTTTTTCACTGGTCCTGGTTCAGGTTCCTGGAAGTGTTTCAGAAAGTCTTGAACTTTAAGTTGTTAACTCAACGTCATACAAAATCGATTTGAATAAAAGAAAACAGTTGGGAGAAAAAGGAACTAACCTGTGAACAAACTAAGCCAATATCCAACTCCTGGCAGAGTGTTGCTGTCCAGGGTGCTGAAGTTGTTGTGCTGTCCATTCAGACACACAATCCCTTTGTTGTGTTTCCTACAGCTCATTTTTTCTTCTCCCTTCACATTTTTTTTCTCCAAGAGTCCATCACAAAAAGGTTTACTCAAATCTTTATTATTTCTGAGTTGGAAACAGCACGACAAATCATCTACTGGCACAACTAATTAAAAAAACTGTTTCAAAAGGGATTTGAAACATGTACGGCCACTGCCTATACAACTATTTCAATAATATTATTGGTTTATACAACACTCAACAGGATCCTCTGAAAAACACATTCACATTTTTGTCGGTCATTAATGTTCACTAGTCTGTCTCTTTATGAATGTGATGTGATATGATACTATTCTCAGACAAAGCTTCCCAGGAGATCTCTAACCTACTTTAATGGGAGAGCTGGCAAGATGGCGGCGCTCAAATTTGTTCATATGCCAAAGAGGAAACAAGGAGGCATTTTAAGGGAAAAGAAACACACTCAGTGCTTTCATGTCAGTGTTACTGAACCTCAAGTCAATCATCTGACCCCCATGGGGAAGAAGTGAAGGTCGCTTGCTGCTTCATAGCCATATATGTCAAGATGTCACATCTGTCTATATGATCAAAGTCATGGCTTTCTCTTTTAGAAACTATAATTAGCTGACCTGGGACAACAATGTTTTTTTTTAAAACAAGTAATGCATGTTGAACCAATTAGAATAAATATAGCCTACATAGTAGCAGTTGATATGTTTGTATAAATTTGAAATTGGCATTCTCCTGTAAACACCCAAACATAAATTTCATAAATGTTGAGAACCTACTTAAATCTGTTTTATCTTTTGATGCGTTCAAGAAGTAAAACTGCCAAAAGCACAAAGTATCAACTATCAGCTTAAATTCTACATGTTATTCCTCAAAAAACCCACACCAATGAAACTCATTTCATAAAACACCAATCGGCAAACAATCAGTCAGACAAAAAGACTCAGCTTTGAAAAATAAAACAATATATTTTATTTGGTGAGTGGTGTACATCACTATATGTGCTAAAGGCAGGTCTATTCTCAGTTATAATGTATTTGCTCTACATATTGAATAGTACAAAGTGATTAAATGCATCTGTGTCCGTTCGTGTGTTCCTCTTGCTCTTGATCCCGTATCTTCTTTTTTATCATTAAATGACCATATTTGATTCTCTAAAGCATTCCGTCAGCACATAATTCATGATTGCACCATTGGAAAGAAATGCGACAACTGTTAATCTGAATTTAAAACAACAGATGATACAACTTCCCAATGCATTGTCCCATGTGTAATAGAACTATAAATCTGTGGGAAAACTTCAAATTTTGAGTTGTGAGTTTAAATTGTAATTTTATGCAACCATTGTGCTATTGTAGGTAAAAGGGCCAACTGAATTTCTACAAAGCAGTGATTCCACTGAAAGCCGATGGTGCTAGAGTTCTCTACTGAAAGATGATGGAACTATTGGTTAGCGAACATTAATCAGAATCCAATCAGATGTTTCATTTAGAGTTAATTGGACAAATGTTTCTCTGAAAGCTTACGGGATAGTAGTTAGACTAAAAACAAAATAGACAAATGAGAACATATATGTTCCAATGCCGTTCAACAGGTCAAATCTTCAACTGAAAGTTAACGGGATGAATTTTACTTGAATTCAACGTAACAGTTGTTCCGTAAAACTTTATTGGGAGAAATATTTCCATTGAAAGTTAACAGGACAACAGGTATCTTGAAACCAAATGGGATAAATATTACTGCAATCTATATAAATCAGTGATTTCACTGAAGGCTAACGGTGCTAGTGTCCCATTGAAGATTAACCGTTCAAGTGCTATATTGAAAGTTAATGGAAATACTGGTTAGTAAAGTGAGTCAAAAGTCAATCACACAGATGTTTCAAAAGCGGTGGTCACTTAAAGGAATTTAAATGGGGATGTTTTTCTATTGAAAGTCACTCAAGTGTAATAGGGCAGAAGTCCCATTAAACAGTTACTCAGTAAAATGGTTCCATTAAAAGTTTAATCTTGAAACAAAATGTGACAAATGTTCCATTGAATTCCATGTTATAGTGTTCTTGCTAAATGTAAATGAGTTACAGTTTGTCCCACTTAAATTTAAGCAGTGATACTCAAAGTCAAATGTTCTGGCGTTCCACTGAAGATAAGTTGGAAACGTTATCCATTGAAAGTTAATGGAACATGTTTGTGAGTGAAAATTCATGAGGATTCAAACAGACGTATTTTCCATTCAACGTTATCTGAACAAACATTGTCCACTTAAAGCTAAAGTTACAGTAGATCCACTGAAAACCAGTGGAAAAGGTACACTAATGAAAGTAAATGATGTTCTATTGACATTCAATGGGTCAAATTTTTAATTGAAAGTTGATGGGACAAATTTCGCTCAACTTGAATAGGACAGTAGTTTCTTTAAAAGGTTGTTAGGACAAAAATTGTTCCATTGAAGGTTAATGGAACAACAGTGGTCTTACAAAGAGAGTAAAAGTGGTACTTCTGTTTAACTGTTGCCAGTTGCTGTATAAATGCTGATTGATCAAACTGCAAATGGACACGCATTTTGCCCAGTGCTGCCTGAAGAGTCTATATAGTTTAGTATATATATTGTATATATACAATGTAAACATTAACTGTGTGGATAAATAGATAGATAACCACATTGGAGAACACATCATCATTGGCTGAGTTGAATGTCGAGTTAATACGGTGTTGGTTTTGGAATGAGCCGTTACATGAGGATGACTTGAGGTTTTCACTCGAGCAGAGGGCCCTCCTCAAAGTGGCTGCAAAAACAGAACAAAATGGACAGATAAGATGGTTATTGACTTTATTTCCCTTCTTCTACTTGTTCATAGATTTGCTGCAAAAGTCATGTATCTTTAAGTGTGTGAGTGTAAAATATTGGTGCATGCTCAACGCATTAATGTCCACATATTATGTTTGAGATGTTTAGGGTTAAAATATGAATTAGGTTTAATTGCGGTTTTGTTTGGGGTTAGGCATATTCTGTATTTGTGAAGGTTAAGGTCAGGTGTGTGTGTCGGTGGGTGTGTGTGTGTGTGTTTGTGTGTGCGTGTGTGTGTGCGTATGTGTGTGTGTGTGTGTGTGTGTGTGTGTGTGTATTCCTACCAGATTAAAGTTGTTTAGGAGGTGATCTACGTTGATGTCATCGTAGCTCTCCTGGAAGTTGTTGGGTTCGTCCCTGGACTCCTCCAGGTCGCTGTTTCCAGGATCTTCTAGGCTGTGTGTAAAAAGTCAATAAATATGAATAGTTTTATTGTGTGAGATTTTTTTTAATACAGAAGTGTGAATTTCTAAGGCACAATCAGACAAAACATGATGGAAAATTTAACAGAACACCTGCAAGTTGTTGTTTTTAAAATTACTGTATCTTGTTCCAATGACTTTAGTTATCATTTCTTGTACTGTTGTTCTATTTTATGTGACTACACTTGTATTATTAATGTATGAAGAAATGTGAGTTTACTTTCTGTTTGAAATATGCAAACTTACATATTCAGCAAAGTTGGTAGTGTTTTAACTGTCTGTTTATTTTTTCAAGCCAGGTGCCTTAAAGAATTGTAGATTTGCCGTGGTCTCGGTGCCATGGTCAGATGATTAGATTTTGTGTTGTTTTGGATCTGAAATTGTGGCTTTCTTGTCTTTTTCATCATTAGTTCATCATATAGTGATGAAAATCCCATGTTAGCTGTTAAATAACGTTTTATGTGCATGCTCTTTTGTCAGAAAACTAAACCTGAAAGACAAGCAATGAATAAACTCAAACTGTTATGGAGAAAAAAAACTAAGCTTGAAAGATTCAGGTTTGACTTAAATAAGAAGGTATGGTGTTGTCAGCAATGCCAAAGATTAATTGTTTTCAGCTGCTTTCACTAACTCATAATAATATTTATGTTACAGTCACCTTCAGGGAGAGAATGATACATAGATGTACAGACTAACGTAGGGAGGGCTGATACCTACCTTCTCTTCCCTGTTAGGACTGAATTCAGGTACTTCTTGACGGCCATCTGTTTGCGGAAGCGGCTGTAGTTGTCTGTAAAAATGGCATCTGAGTGGCGCTTTACTGGCTCCTCCATCAGCTCGTCACTGGAGAGAAAAGAGACCATGAAAGAAACAAAGAGTATAATTAATGGTGATAATGGTGTTAGAGCGTCACCACAGTTCAGAGGGCAGCAGGTTCCAATGTAAAGTCAGTGTGTGTGTGTGTGTGTGTGTGTGTGTGTGTGTGTGAATCCCTTCTGGCTGTATAACAAGCACGTAATGAAGCGGTAATGGCATAAATTAACCTTTAAAAATGTTTAGTCAATTACAAAATGCATCATCAAGCAGGTCGGGTCTTTTCATTGTAAATGTCAGTCGGTCCTCTGTTGTTCAAATGGGGTCAACATTAGGGTCAACATTTCCCAAAAAATCCCCTCTCTCTTCATAAAATAGTGAAATAAGATATTTTTTTGCCAAAGATTTCCCCTGATGTAAAAGTTGGAAAACGTTTTGACAAGAGATATCAAAATCTTTCAAAGAACTTTCATCTACTTCATTTGGATTTTACTTGTTTCTATAACTAAAGGAATTTAAGGATGCTGTTGATGTAATTCGGGAAATATAATCAACAGTCAAGTGGTGTCTACAAGGACAGTGCTTTTCAAATGGGTGTTTTCTTTCAATTTGTGTGAGTTAACTTCTGTATGAAAACAAACCCTGATACATTCTCCATATACATCATTATACTCTAAGTAGAAATTACACAAAGAATTTAAGCTGACTTGCTGAAACTTCAGACTTCTACTACATTTACATCTTATTTGCACTCTGTTTTTTTACTGTCAAGTATTGAACCGTAAAATCTCCAGTGCAAGAAGTCCCTCGGCTTTGGCTGTTAAAGTGATGAGGACGTGAACATATAATGTTTTTTTTAAGTGGGCCAAGAATGCATCAGGAAGAGGCTGGCTTTCCCATTTTTTCTTTAATAAAAAATAGAAAGAATTTTTCGTACATTTGAAAGCAGGTTTTGATATCTGGTTTTCTATTTCGACCAGGTTTAACAGGGTAACAAAACAGATTATAAAGCCTTCATACCTGGTTTTGGCTATATCTTGACTTTAAGAAAAGCTGTCAAGTAAAAATATATTTGAAATAGTCAAAAATCGTACTAAAATCCAAATTACAATTTGACAAATGAGCTACTAAATAAAAAGCGAAATTGATCCTCATCCTCTGCCGGCCAGCTCTCCTGTGTCCGGACTCTGTGGACCGGGAGGTTACCTACCTGACCCGTTTTCCGATCAGGGACTCCAGGTACCTCCGCGCTGAAAGCTGTCCGAGCAGTTTGCTGTATCCGCTGGTGAACAGACCGTCTGCGTGTCTCGTCGGTCTGCACAGCACCAAAGAAGAGAGAAATTAAGTTACATTTGTTACATAAAAACACCAATAAGGATAGAACAATCTCGAATAAACGCGCACAATTTACAATTCGGAAGGTATTGCAATAGTCTAGTGGGCATCGGGTATGATGTTACGGCGAATAAACCTGAGCAGGAGTCCGGAGACACGTTTTCAGATTGCATCAACAGGTATAATCATACAGCGCTGGATTGTTTCCCTTTTTAGCAGCTTTAGATGGAAATAATTCAGATTTCTCTCACCTCATGGATGTGTATGGCAGACTCAGAGTCCGGGAGTACAGCACACTGCACAGGGCTATAAGGAACAGCAGCTGGGGGCCGGTCCGTTGTAACATCGCTTTACACCTGAGGATGGAAACGACAATGGGTTATTCTCACTCTAACCCGACGACAACGCTGAGGTCTTTTCCCACCAGTTGGCCGGGCTCATGTAGGTTAATATATATTTTACTCATTAAAACTTGGGTTTTATTAGCTAATCATCTTAAACTAACGGGGAACAGTCAAGTCGAAGTAGTTAATTGCTCGGTGCAAATAATTGATAGAAGAGTACTTTAGCCACGAAGACCTGTTTGGACATTGTTTTTTTATTTATAAATCGCTCATGTAAGCTAATGGTGAGAAACAGAAAGCAGTAGAACCTAATGCGTATTACGCACGGCTGGC
This sequence comes from Etheostoma cragini, assembly GCF_013103735.1. Classification (NCBI taxonomy): domain Eukaryota; kingdom Metazoa; phylum Chordata; class Actinopteri; order Perciformes; family Percidae; genus Etheostoma; species Etheostoma cragini. The sequence continues at coordinate 5,333,341 of NC_048423.1, read as the reverse complement.
AAGGACAACACATATCTTTACATACCAGGGACGCACTGTTGCCCCTGCAGAGACCAGTAACCAAATTGTTGGTTATTGAGCTTCTACCCATAGAAACGTCCCATTCCCCATATTTTTGATTAATTTCCCAAAATATATCTAATGCGTAATTACGCACAACGCCAACACCAGCAAGTACTGAACATCTTATTACAGTGCGGGGAGGCTGCAATTCTGTTACCAACATAGACCACAAACCACATTTAATGTGTCGAGCTGCTGCTTACAATACAAAGAGCAATTTATTCGACGTAAAACTCAATATTCGGTTATATGGAAAGATTTTTCCCAAACCTGGCTGGAGCGCGCAAAAAGAACAAAATCACCATCAGCAAGTTCAAAATGACCAACCATGGAGACCGCCGAGAACGCACCATTTAAAGAAACTCTAAAATAATGTTTATGTTAATATAAAATCTTACATGTGGTCTAGAGAAAGTTGCCTGCTTTTTGTTCTGTCCGCTGCGCTGTCCAAAGTCCTGATCTGGAGCCGTTGTTGTATCTCCACTCTGTTGACCCGATGTTTCTTGACTCTCTTTCTGTTCGCCTACAGCTCTGCTCCCGTTTTATACACCTGGATGTTTCCCATGGAGCACGAGGGGACATCAGATTCGATCAGGACCTCAGACGTCAGTTCGCTGCTTCCGTCATCATGGTTTTGCTCATGGTTGGAACCAAACAGGCCTATGGTGAAATTAGTGGGAAGCTTTTTTTTCTTCTTTTTCTTCTAATTAATCGTAGGAAGTTTTGTGCCAGGGTTGATGGCTTTGACTCATCTGATTATTTCCCCTGGGCTCTTCTCCAATCACAGTGCAGGTCAGCTGCTGCAGGAAACCAAGAAGGGAGAAAGATCTGAGAAGTTACAACTCAAGAGTTAATCAAGGGCCACTCAACAGAACTGGTAAAATAGGCTTAACATAATGTGTAAAGCCTCAAAATGTCTAAAATGCATGAAGATGCAAAGAAAAAATGGCATACAGTAACTTATTATGTTGATTTTCTTAAGTACATATACTAATGATTGTGCTGTGGAGAGATCGTGAATTTGGAAGGCTCTCTTTGTCATGCTAACAAAAAGATCTTAAACCAAACCTGGAATGGTCCACTGTTTACTTTTGGGGAATGTATTCATTTAGAAAAACCCCTACGGAAAGGTTGTTTCTTCAGTATAGTATTATAGTAGTTTATAGTTGTCTCATTGAAATCTGTTTGAACCTTTTGTATTATTGCTTGGATATCTAAATCTGTCCGATAAGAATAGACTTGGAAGTCTTGTTGAAATGCCCATCAAGCTTTTAGGGAGGTGTTTGGCCTAGATCTTGGACATTCATGCCAGGCAGGTCCTTCGAAGGGCTACTGTGATATTGGACTGCCAGGACCATACGCTCCTGAAGTACTAACTTGCCTTCAGGATGTCGTTTCAGGGCACACATTAGGAGAACCAAGAGATGCCAGGTCTCCTACATCCCTAGTGGTATTGTTATGCTTGTAATAACACATAACACTCTGACTGCAATCCTTGAACCCTTGCACACTTGTACATTTGCCCTCTTGTACATGTGTATTTGGTATGGATTTCTATTTTCCTGCTCTAGCTCTGGGATTTTTTTGTGTTGTGTTGTAGATGTTGTCTTTTTATATTCTGTTTTTACGTGAAGCATGGCTCCAACACACCCGAATCAGATCCTTGAACCGCAAACCTTCTTCACTGCCAAACTTTTTTCCAGTTCCTCAAACAAATTAATATTTAACTGTGTACATGTAACAATCACCACTGTGCCTTGTTTTAGCCCATGACTAGAGACCATTTACCCCTTTCCAGTCTCAAACTAAATCCGCTTTCCATCTCTCCAGTCGATGTTTGACTGGAGATACATTATTTTAGAGGAAGTTACAGACAAGGTTTTTATGTTTCGGGTTGTGCTGGGCTTTTACAAAAGAAAACCACACAGGACTGAAGTGTTTTTAAATCCACCCACAGTGTCCCTGATGACTCTGAATCCTCTGCTGGAATGGCACAGTGAATTAACCATGACGTTGGTCGGTGCTCCATCCATCCATCCATCCATCCATCCATCTATCCATCCATCCATCCATCCATCCAGAACAAAAAAATAATAGTGGTGTTACATTAAACAGATAAAGAGTGTTTCCCCTATTAGTATCTTATAAGATGTCTCTCTGTACCTCAGTGGTGCCCTGATTTTGTCTTTTTAATGTCAAGTCTATAATAATTGGAGAAGAGCAGGGGCTGTTGGTTGGGTTTTGGTTGAAAAAGAAACCCAAATGGCACAAGAAGTATCCCAATTTATCAAAAGTCACATCAAACATTTCGCCTGCACAGTCAAATAAGGGGGGGGCAATTTTCCATTTTGGCAACAGAATTTATAGCTTTTTGTCCCCAAGTGGCAAACAATCAATTCAGTCAATTAATGCAATGTTGATAGTTTAATGTATTGTCCATTTCAGAAATATTCATCATTCGTTTTTAGACCTGATTTACTAGAGACTTTATAGTAAAATGTAGCACAGATTTAATTTGGTTTGGTTCAACTTAAAAGGTTCAGCTCATTTAAATTACAAACAAACAACAACAGGTTTTTGCTAACATTTTTGGTTATTTTTTTGTGTTCACAGTAATAAATATCATATTTGAAAACTTTAAAAAGGAATTTGAGATATATGATGAAAAACATGAAAAAAGGTCCTTTGAAAACTATGATTCAGTTTTGCTTGCGTTTGTGGTTGAGTACCCGATGATGATCACAAACTTTACTCACCACAACGTCATGACAACAGCATCTCTGGCCTTCCCGGGTCTTTGATAACCTCCTACCAGTCAGCAGATGACCTCCCCTCTCCTCCCCTTCCTCCCTCTCCTTAACCATGACGGCACCATCTGAACCCTAATGTGATCAGTCCAGAGAGAAAGTAGATTACGCAGAAGTCCAGGGGAGAAGGAACTGCTCTAATTGACAGCAGTGATTGGACACAGATCCCTGCAGGAAGAGGAAGCTGATGGAGGAAACATCAGCATTATTATGTTGATGGAATGTAGGAAGAAAAACGTTCCTATAGATGGGGAACAGGGCGCTTCACCTCTGTATGCAGGACAACACAGAGAACAAGAAAACAGAATGTCTTTACTCAAAAGGTTCTAGACTTCTATACCCAGCTTGTCATGGCTGGATTGGGGGTCAATGAGGTCAAAAAAAGAGGCCCATTAGTCCCCCACTATTCGCCATTCTGTTCTCTGTGCATTGTCTATTTAGCCGGTCACCTGCAAGCAGTGGTGAAATGTAACTAAATGCATTTACCCATGTACTTTACATAAGTATAAATTCAAGGTACTTTGGGTATTTACAGTTTGTGCAACATTGTGCTTCTACTCTACTTCATCTCAGATGAAAATGTTGCATTTTCTTCACTCCAAAACATTTATCTGCCGGCTTTAGATCATTTTCAGACTACACATTTTCATTTACTTTTTTTCCTATCCAAATTTGGTGAATGTACATGTTTGTCACAAACTGAAGGATGTGGTGTTCTTTTATCTGTTGAGAAAAATCTTCTACTTCTTTACCTAAAGAAAGACGTCAGCTGGAATATGCATCGTCTCAAAACTGAAAACAGGGCTGTTATTCTGTGAAACGTTGACTTTTTAGAGATACGTGGTTCTCACAGGACAACAATGCTACACACATATGATGATCTCATAGAAAAACTCTCCAACAGTGTATACACAAGTTAAAATGTAGCTCAACCTTAAATATCTATTGCAGTAAAATGCAACATACACATTAATGCAGCAGTGATGTTAATCAAGAATCATGTACAATAGTAAAACATTGACATTATGATGTATTGTCATAGTGTGGTATTGGTATCCTTACTTAAGTAAAGGATCTGAATACTCCACTGACTGCAAGTGCCAAACCATCATGTACAGTTTGTGGTAGGTGTAGAATGAAATAGACATAATCTCTGGTTCAGCTGCATTTGATTTCTTTTTTATTTCTTGGCTTTTAATCCGGCATGAGAACTTTATGTTGTATTTGTCTATTTATTGTTTTATGTCAATGTACAGCACTTTGGTCAACCTGGTTGTTTTTAAATGTGCTTTGGAACTAAAGTTTGATTAATTCATTGGTGAGAAGGACAACGTTACAGGAGTGCAATGATAATTCATTGGAGTACGCTTTAAAAGTCAGACGATATTGTGATTTAGTGGTGCAAAATTTAACAATTTGCATTTCTACCAAGGCTACTACCTGTAATACTAATGCTTCTACTACTACACCTATTTGAATAATGCTATTCATACAACTATTACTACTACTGTTGTACTATTATTTCTGATTTATCTTAAAGTCACTAAATACTTTTTTTCAAATAGAAAAATAAAATGTGGTGGAATATTCTTTTAGATCCAAATGGTGCAAACACTCACCAGTCAGTGTGATGAGGGGATTCCCTGGTTTGCTGAGTGCCTCCTCTGCACCACATTATCCAATTAGCAAACTGACTCTGATGGCAGATTACTGCTGGCAGCCAGACGGGACTCACTGGGGTCTCTCTATCTCTTACGTATGTACTGCATGTGTATGTGACATGTGGACATATGGAAGGATCGAAAGAGTGCGAAAGAATGACCGTATCAAAGACAGAAACCAAGAAAGAGACAAACAGAAGTAAAAATTAAAACAGGGAATCAATTAAATTAGACAGAAAATACAAGCAAGTTGTTCAAACAAAAGCTATTATTTATAGGCCGAGCTTGCAGAGGGCTACAGATGCCAAACACACAATAATATACTCAGAGAGTACAAAAACAATTTACATTTACAATAAAAAAAACAAAAACAAGGGGCGCCTGGGTAGCTCGCCTGGTAGAGCAGGTGCCCATATTTAAAAACAGAATTAAATTATCACCTTGATAAAAAAAAGTAATGTAAAAGTATGATAATCCAATCTTACTGGCACAAAACGACAATAGGCCTACATTTGTTTTTCATCCAGAACATTGCCTCGCCTTTCATGTCCAAGACTGACACGAAATGTGTGAATCCTTTCTATTGTATGTGTGTATTTGATACATATAATGGCTGATGCATACAGTATAGCAAAGTAAACAAAAAATTGTATATTCTTGTTTGTGTGTGATGGAGATAAATTCATGCTGTGAAATACTATAAAAATAGGGTTAAAAAGCACATCAGAAATGCATCAGTGTGTGTTAAAATGTGGATTACTTCTCTGTAAGAAGAAAGAAGCCATCATACTAACAGTGTTTGTGCAGTGGTGACTGTTTCAAGACATCCCACCACAGAAAAAAATGGCAGGCCTTTACACTCATCTGAAATGTCGTCACAGGTGCCAGTGTCAAACAGGTTTCGGTCTCCCGTGCGGGAAGACGCTTCTGCTCCTGGCTCAGTGAGGACCCAGTTGGGTTCGGTGATGGATTGCCATCCACAACAAGAGGAGATTACTCTGATAAATTACAGCTAAACTCCCCTGATGGCCAAACCTGGTTTACTGCAGCAGGAGACAGGCTGCATTCGGAGCTGAAAATGGAGACAATGGTCAACACAGCCGGATGAAATCTGGGAAATGAGCGGCATTAACGCAAATGATGTGTTTACGACACAAATGTGTTAACATAACTTTTACCCAGATGAACAGGATACTAGAATTTAATTGACATAAATGCCAGTTTTACCATTTTAGCTACTAGGTTTTCAGTTTTGTCAAAGTCAAAAGAACAATTCATCATTTTGTAAAATATACTTATTTGCTTTCTTTTCAAGCTGAGAAGATTGATATCAATGTCATATAATGCATGGAGCTGCAGTTAGACTATGGTTAGCCTAGCTTAGAATAAAGACTGGAAGCAGCTGGGAAACAGCAGACATAACGCTGCATTCATGCACTATGAGCAGTATGGGAAGAATACACGACTCACGTTATTCCTACTTGGGAACGTTAATGCGTTATTCCAAGATAGTTAACCCCACAGTTAACCTTGTGGTCACACCATGTAAACATCCTTCTTAACGTAGCTTCTTGCTGCTGTGTTACATATTTGAAGCAGTTTTTAAAACACTGAAACCAAACCAAACACACTCTGAGTAGTTAGCTCCTTTTAAATTAGCTGATTTGATTGAGAATTAATTTCATTCAGATGCAACTGTAAGGTGCCTTTGCAGCTATGTGGCATGAGGTAGAGATATGTAAAAACATCAGGGAGAGTAGGTATAATAATAAAAAGAAATAGCAAGAATACCAAAGCCTTTTCTGTTTATATACGCGTCTCATCTTTTTTACTAATTCCATTTGTTCACACACACACACACACACACACACACACACACACACACACACACACACACACACACACACACACACACACACACACTCTCTCTCTCACACACACACACACACACACACACACAAACACACACAAACACACACGCAAACACAATCCTAACAGTCATCAGAGCCCGGCTCCCTGGAGGTTCCTTTAATGGAGGCCTTGTTTTTGGTGCACGGCCTCCTGTACAGCTGTACAGATCAATTAAACGACCAGAGCTCTTCATTGCATCCTAAATTAACTAAATACATAAATACATTTGGCCTGGATTCAGCCCCTTGGCAGACATTACGCACAGCAATGCCATCTAGAAACTTTAATTAGCACATAACACACTCAAATACACAGTCACATTTCAATCATTAGCTCTCATTAACCAGCAAAAAACCTTCCCCTCGATGCACTTGGGTCCAGTTCTCATGGGGACCAATCAGATTACGTTGCTCTCTCTGTTCAGAGAAACAACGTCATCCGACACTGGAAGATATCTATCTATCTATCTATCTATCTATCTATCTATCTATCTATCTATCTATCTATCTATCTATCTATCTATCTATCTATCTATCTATCTATCTATCTTTCTATCTAATTACTGATTAACAGGATTGCTCGGTAGATGTCTTCCAGCATCATGTCCGCATCATGTGATCATGTATCACCAGAAAACTCTTTCTAGGGTAAGGGAAGGTGTCATAGCGTCAAACCAGAGAAAAGTCTTCATAAATGCTCGCACTTCTTTCTCTGCAGACATTCTAAGTCATGAAACTGGTGCCAGTAATACTGTAAAATAATAGGTGATGGCTGCATTCCATTTAGGTGTTGCCCTGCTATTGTGCATGCTGGGTCACCAGCACACCTAAATATGACAGAGCCATCATTAGCTGCAGCTGTGCCTTTCTACCATGTCATGTCAAAATGTCTTGAGAGAGGTCTTTTCTTGGTGGAATCACACAACTTCTGAGAATGCACGGTCACAAACTATGGACTGCGTGTTACAAAAATTGCTGTAGAAAGTTTTTTCCTTAATTCCTTAGTTGGTCTCAACAAATAAATAAAGGTTTAGTGCCTTATTGAACCAATGACGATGCATCTAATCCCAATTTTGTGAAGCTGACGTTTTCTATGTTGACACTGTGGTAAAGGTGTTGATTCTAACTTTGTGGTCATTTTTGTAAATATACAGTAATTAGTTAGTGGATGTGTTGTTGTTGCATTTTATTGACTCCACTCTCCTCTCACTTATCTCTCCTTTACTTGTTACATGTGTTTTACAGATTACACTGGAAACAGTGCATCTGCCCTTTTTGTGTTGTACTCTTGTGTTTGTTTTGATGACTACCTTTGCACTAGCCAACCTTACGCCACTTCCACTACTTCTCTTTTCTTTAGACTTCAACTTTACATTCACATTGCACATGTACTGTACTACTGTACTACTACATACTGTAAGCATTGAATATTTCCTTCAGTAAATGTAGTTTTTCTTCCTTGATACTTTTACTGTATTATATTGGTACTGTAAGTCTATTTTGTAATTATAGAACGGAAGGGCTACACCTGCATTTACAATAATAGAAATTCTGTTCTGTGCAATGACAATACATCTGAAGCAAGATTAGAGACAATATTAGAAGTAGCTTTTAATACAACATCACTAAGTACATGCTTGAAAAGGACCAGTGACGCTCTGTGATGCTTAAACGTTATGAGCTTCACAAAGGTAGGATGTGTTATATGGCTTAAGTATTGAGTTTGCATTGTACACGTGTTTCTGATGCTCATTTATAAACTGCATTTTTTACTTTGTGTCTGAGAAAGATCAACAATGGACTGAAACATTGCAAACACCATGTGAGCATAACCTCTGTGCAGTCTTCTTTTGCTGTTTGGTTGTGGAATTTAAACAATTTTTCTCAAAGTATGAATGCTTCCACCAGAGTGCGACTCTCTCACTGTCCCTCCCCAGTCGGGTGCAGTGCGTCACAACAGATAGTTGTTGCTCATAGATGCTTTAGCAGCCTGCAGTAATGAAATCTGAGCTTCTGTTATGGCAGGATGACCTCACCTCAAACAGCCAACCTGCTGCAGCTAAATTCATATAACAAGGTGTTTGTCATGGTTTGGTCTGGGCGTTAGTTGATGAGTACTGCAAGAGTACTGCAATATTTATTTATGTGTTTTCATGGAAAGGCAACATGAAACAGGTCAGTTTTACCCGAGATAATTACAACTTGTCCGACAATTATTGGAACATGTATTCTTTCTATTTTTCTAAAAGATTTGATGTTTTCTGACATTACAAAATGGAGATAGTATCAGTACACCTATAATATTTTTAGTTTACATTTTTTTTTACAACATCCATTATCCATTATCACTGCTATTTTGGCAGGTGTGTGTGAAGCAGGGAGAAGCAAGAGAACACTCTTTGAAGACCAACCCAGGTGGGACCTGAACCTGCAATCCCCAGCTCCAGAGGCTGATGCCTTGTCCATTAGGCCACTGGGTCAGATAAGTTGATAGCTCAGATAGAATTTCAAAAGATATTGTACCACTGCTTTTCATCCAGAAATTGATGTTAACCTCAATCACCAAATTAATTTTGAAATACAAAGACACAAAATAGAGGATAGGAAAGGGAACAAATGGGATTCAAAGAGTTAGAAATTAATGCAAAATTAGGTAGAAATACTGACATTAATGATCTGTTTTTATCCATTTGAGTCAGACCTCTTAAGGCACAGTTTTTGTCTTTTATTTTCAAAATTTTGTTTTAGATTTAATACAAAACGCATTGTCACCCTCCCTTTCTTTCTTTCTTTATGACACACACACACACACACACGCACACGCACACGCACACGCACACGCACCAGCGCACACACACACACACACACACACACACACACACACACACACACACACACACACACACACACACACACACACACCCACCCCACCCAGGGGGCTGCACTGATATTGTCTGGGAGAGTTAACTCAGTCAGATCATACCGTGTTGTCATGCAACATTCATCACATCCATTAACGCCCAGACTTCTCATTTCCCACTCAGGTATAATTTTTCATGACCACCTTTTCTTAAATTTAATTTCTTAGATTCAGAAGAAGTTACAGTTACAACACAGCATGTAGTCTGTATGTTAGTCAATAGCCTGACACTTTATTCTACAGTGGGCGTTCCTGTTGTACAGTAGAAGACATGGTTACTTTTTAAATAACATTGTTGCATAGGATAAACATATATTAAGTAATTAGAGAAAGTTAATGCGGAGACGTTTTCTAATTAATTTTTGTACTTACCAATTAAGGTAATGACTTAAATAGCTAGCATTCTACAAATAGCAGTATTCACGTAGGAAAACATATGAAGAAAAATGTGAAATAAATAAAACATAATCTAATATAAAAATAGAATCTATATTAGTTAAATTACTAAATGATTGATTGTTCTAAGTATGAATCTTGACTGTGTGTGACTTTAAACAGATGCTGGTTATTACTCACCACTTCCCCATATAAATATCATCTTATTTATTCCTAATTGGGGTGACAGTGCTCCTCTCTGCAATGTTCATTAAAATCCTCCACATTTAACCATGTTATGAAGTCGGAAAGTAGTACTAGCAAAAAACTAGTGAATAAAATACATAACTAACTGGTAACTTTGATATACAGCAGGAGCCCAGTAATCTTGCTTCCTATTCGAGTTATTCAACAAAAATATGTTTTTTATTATCATGTATACATGTTTATGTTTATATGTTTATCTATACTATATATTGTATTTATTATACAATATCTTCTATGTGTGGTGGTTTCAATGGAACTATAGTCAGTCAAAACTTAAACTTAAAAAATTAAAGTATGAGGACTTAATCTTAGTCTTAGGACTTAGCAGGATGTAGGGCCTACCTGTTTTCAGTTCAACACTTTTACAAAAATACAAGCAAAGAAGCTAATCACATCTATTAATGTTTGATTGACCAATACATATATATTCAAGTTCTTTATTGTAATGTGAACAAAAACTATCTAGAATTGAATCATAGAACATAAAATAGTTCAGCAGAAGCCCAGTTCAGACCAAAGATTCGCAACAAGATGAGTTGAAACCTGCAACTTTTTGCAACACCGCCAATAAGATGGGATGAGACAGTGTATTTGTCTCCATAGCAACCACTCTTTGCACTTCCATCCTAGGTTTCCGGCTTTTTTGTACATGGATTTGTTTCGTGTATATATGAATGTGGATAACGTTAGTTAAATTGAGATGCTTGGTAAAGTTGTATTTTTAGTGATGAATCAGCGAAAACATGGTTTGTTTCTCTGATTCACTGATTGTTTGTAATGCGCTCTCTCTCTTCAGTCACTCTCTGTCTCACGCTGCTCTGGTGGTGTTAGTGTGGGTGTAGCGTGAGACTAGAGCTAGCCTTCAGTAACGCTATTACTGTGCAAGCCACAGGCATCATTTGTACCGTTTCCATGTAGTTTTTAATTACTGATATGATCGTAACCACAACCCTACTCAATTACCTTTTTTTTTTGCGGGAAATAAACCTCAAGTTTTTGTCGCGGAGGCATGAACCTCTGTGTTTGACTCTCCTAGACTTTCCGAAAAAGAGGTAGGTGACAGTACAAACTTTGAATTTAAACATTTTTTTTTACAATATCTGAGTTGAAAATAAAACTTGTTGCCATGTAAGGCCCTGGTCATGTTGCACAGAAATTTCAATTGCATTTTGTGTCTGTCAACAGGCACAAAGGCACTTGTTAGAACATGCCCCCACAACTGCCGCTTTAGCTAACTGGGAGCTCTGGCCATTAGCTATAGCAACTCCAGTTTGCTAGCACAGATATTGGTTGTTGTTTTTCCTATCGACAGTACTCCGTGACATCTAATAATCAAGATTTAGGTAAAAGTCGACCAGATTTTTTCTTTAAACTGCCATTTTGACCAACTGTTTGTAACATTAAAATAAAATGGAATATGGATCATTTTATTTCTATGGTTTGTAGCTGACTTTCCAAGCTGAATTCTCTATTGGCTGTTGAAACTGTGGAAAAGCTGTTGAATTCCTTACGTTGTAGAGCGAACCTCTGCGACTTGAACAGCTGAGTCGCAGCAAAACCATCAGCTGGCTTGAGTAAGGCTGAGATGGGCAGGTTTAGATGGCTGCAACATTTTCCTGCAACGTTCTATTTTGTCTCGCATCTTTGGTCTGAACTGGACTCACTGTAGCCTAAATAGGAATGGAACATAATAGAATTTCAAATAAAATAATGATATTGTGGTATAAAGGTTTATCTTGTAATTCATGGTAAGAAAACAAAACAGTTATGCTACTGTTAAGCCAATGTATCAACATTTGACTATAACATTCACATACAAATGGGACTATCAGCTTTCCTACTGTATTCTTCTTCACATGATCAGAAGCAGATGTTGGTTTGAGAAAGTGTGCGATTGAAAACAGCCTATCAGCTCTTTCTTCCCTTCCTCCTCACTGCTGATTGGTTGACTCGTGGAGGAAGAGGATGCCGGGACAGCAAAGATGTCCGCGCTCATTTGAAAACCTGCGGTAGCCAAATCCGTAGTTTGGCACCTGATCTGAGTTGTCTTTATATTGGCACCGGTAACGACGTTGTGCTTAAGCAAGACTCATACTAAGGGAAGATAAGGACTCAGCGACAAGAGCCAGACTATTCCATACTATCAGGTTAGCGGCTAAATGTCTCCCTGCAAACTCAAAGCTAGCTGAAGCTAACATAAGCTAGCGTGCTAATAGAGCCTGTGAAAGCAACGGTACTCTGAGGATGTTTAGCATTCGAAGAGTACTTTATAGCTAGCCTTTCACTCACAGCTAACGTTCAACACTTTTATTCATATAACGTACACAGTCATAATGGCTAGAAAGTACTGCATTGTTTTGGGGTAATTTGTGAGTTTACAGCTAGCTGCTAGCATGCAGCATCTGTCAGAGTCAACAGTATACACACACAGTACATACAAGTTGTTTTTGTGGAATTGAATGTCGCATGGTCGTATTCTACCGGCTTCTAACAATGTCATTACATGTTGCGAGGAATAACGTTACAGATAGCCAGCCTACAACCTTGTTTGGTATTGTGTCATGCTACTTAACCTAGTGATATGTAAAATGAGAATAAAGCCACAAACTAACGGTATTCACCTATGGCTACATGTCTAGTCTGATCATTATCACACATCAAGCCATTGTGATGACATGTTTAGACTTACATTAAATGAAAGTAAAATTAATATGTTTATTTTTAAGTGTAACACCTCAACCACCTCAAGTACAACTAATACCAGTACACCAATACCATAATTTGTCAACCGCTGTCTTAACAGTTGCACAACTTTAGTCTTTTTATTGTCTAAGTCTATAGCTATTTGTTATGACAGTTATGAACAAATTGTCCTCATCCACATGTAAGTTGGGCTTGTTTTAGGTTAACTTACCCAAGGTACCTTGCTAACACCGATTAAAACTCAACAGACAGAGTTCAGTTAACAAAACATGCTGCACCAGGTTTACAATGTAAGTGTAACAATAATAAGCATTATTTGGTTGAAAAACTGTCTTACGTTTTTATAGGCTGCAGTTACTTTTCTCAGTTCTGTCTCTGGGTCCCACACTTCATTCCCATGTAGTGAAAAGTTCTTCATATATGGATTTATATATTTGCCATACAACATTTTCACAGGTATGGTCCTAGATTTATTTTATGACATAGAAAGTCCTCCTTCTTTTGTCTCAACTCTTCTGCATTCTGCGTGATCTTATCTACACGAAGAAGTGAAAGAGTCTGGTAGAATATGTTAAACCAATTGAACTGTGCTGTGGCCAGTAGGCTAAATGACAAAAGGTTTCTTGCTTTGTAAAAAAAGAAAATGTCTTCCTAATCCCCTTTTCTTCCTAGAAATAATGCTGATATCTGGAACTCATGTCGGAAGTCGTGTATGAAGAGACAGCCACGATGATCGCAGCAGGGGAATTGCAGTCGTTTGTCCCGTTTGGCCGCGAACACTGCAGAAACCATCCAAATGCCTTCAACCTGCAGCTCCGAGAGCTCCAGCCCGCCTCTGAGCTCTGGTCGTCAGATGGCGCCGCTGGCCTAGTGGGGTCGCTGCAGGAAGTCAGTCTGCAGGAGCGAGAGAGGGTGAGATTGCATGGCATTAAAATATTAATGAGGATAAAAGCAGCAGTAGGCTGCAATGACAACAAATACAACAAAAGAATGTAAGGGAATTTAATTTGGATTTTGTTTTTTAGGTGTGTTATTCCTTTAAAATGTGTTACATTGTATGGCACTAAAGATAACTTTTTAACTATGTTCGTTGACTTAAAAACAGTGACTAGTCCCATTTATTGCTTACTGTAACTCGGTGCCAAGTTAAATAGAATTTTGCATCACTTCTTTAGCAATGAAACTTATAATACTTTATATGTAACTTGTAGTTTGTATTTTTAATTCAGTTCTTGTTGTCTTGGTTTAATGGATATTTTTTTGATTGGCAGGAATCCTGGCAGCTTAGGAAGGGCTGCAAGGGTGTCAGGGAGGAAGATGTTGAGTTTGAAGAGGAACTCTACGCAGCAGGAACTGTGGTTGTCTGGAGCCAGGGCAGTCGAACCCAGGCCTCCAACGTATACAAGGCCTTCACCGTTGACAGCCCAGTGCAGCAGGTCGGTTACTGACCGACTGACTGTTTTTAGGCCGTAAGCTGTCGTGATACCATTCTTCTACCTGAGGGCAGATCTAAGATACTATGTTGATTTCTGTCCGTAAAAGTGGTGCTTTACAATAATTATATTGAGACTGACTAAACAAATTAGATGGTAATTAAGATGTCTGTTACATTTTATCTACATTCTTAGGCAAGACAAAAGCTTTTCAAACCACTTAATTGAGAAGTACAAGTTTGGCAATGAGATAAGATTTTTTTTTTTGTATGGATGCATCATTATGTTAAAAACACAAATTTTCAAAAACAATGGAAGTGGAATTATAATTTGTTTTATTTTCTGTCTGCAGGCCTTATGGTGTACCTTTGCTGTCCCTCAGAACAAGAAAGATGGTACTGTGTAATTCAAAATGTTGAAAAGCATGTCTTGTTTCAAGTTATCTATTCACATCTATTGCTTGTAGTTCTATAAAGAAGGAACATAATCTTTATTTTTGTTTTACAGAAGAGGAAGTGGAGCAGACAGTGTGTATTGTGCAGAGCAGCTGTGTCAACGTTCACACTGTGACCGGGAAGGATTTTATCTCACCACTACCCTTTCAGGTGAGGAGGAGAGAAACGCTGGTGGGAAATGTATCCCAGAGAAGAGAGCATTCAAGACGGGTAGAGAAATTCTAAAGCATCTGCTGAATTTCAGCTAGTCAGATTTACCAACGTTTGATCTTTTATATATATATATATATATATATATATATATATATAATGATACAAGCTTAAGGATAGTTAAGTTCTTCAGACTTGAATATCCAGAAACATGTTTCGGCTACCTTTTTGGAGCCTCAATGAGAACGTTTGGGATAGCATTAGACAACCATTTCAGTTCATTCAGGGTATCACCGAGGGTTTCACCTTCCAATCTGTTCAGTTTATTAAAGCTATAAACTATAGAGCTAGACTTGTTTCTTTATTACATGCGAGAGAAAAAAATCTGAGAGGAAAAAAAAGGTTTGAGAGAAAATGTTTTCATACCAATAGCAAAAGAATCTCTCTCAAAATACTTTTTTAACTTCTCAAATGGATATATTTTTTGCTATCAGTTTAAAAAAATTGTTTCTCTCAAAACGTTTTTCTTCTCGCTCTCAAAACCTAAGTCTTTGTTCTCGATTCAGTTTTTTGTTCTGGTCTCAGGATTTTTCTCTCCATGTGAAAATAGTGTATGGATAGATAACTAGCAGCCAGCCCACTTCTAAATAAATACTTTTTAATTACCTTTAATTATTATGAGAGAATTGTTTTCACACTGATAACAAAAAATATATATTTGAGAGTTTAAAAAGTATTTTGAGAGAAATTCTTTTGCTATTGGTATGAAAACTTTTTCTCTCAAACTTTTTTTTCCTATGTAATAAAGAAACAATTCTAGCTCAATACAAATATAATTTATTGTCCTATTTGGAAGTCTGTGTGTGTGTGTGTGTGTGTATGTGTGTGTGTGTGTGTGTGTGTGTGTGTGTGTGTGAGAGATGTCAGATTTGTGATATTATATATGCAATTTGATTCAGGGATATTTTTTAACCAATAAGTTGCAGAAACCATGTTGGTGGGCTGCTCAGAGGGAATCATGTTTCCTCTGTTTGTTGTATTCTTGCTTGAGGCCTATAAAGGTGGAATTGTGTTTACTAATGGAGAGTCTGACAACCACTCTCATGAAATGATTGCAATGAATACAGAGGCAAGCAGACAACATGTTGGTGTTTTGAGCAGAGCAAGAAAATCTTTGTGACAGGAAGCATCTCCACTGCTGCGGTGTCCTTGACACAAACCCTCAGGGTGTTCACTAGTTGACCCTTCATCTCTCTTCAGAAGTGGCAAAGACTAGAATTTCGTTATAAGGTTCAATCAAAAATCATATTATGAAATATTAAAAATATTGCTGCATGTACCAAGAACTTTCATGATCAAATAATCTGCCGATTATTTTCTTTATTAACGGACTAATCATTAGATCTATATAGTGTCAGGAGACAGCGTAAAATGTCCATCACAGTTTCCCTGAGCCCAGAGTGACATCTTCAATCGCTTGTTTTGTCACAGAATCCAGTATTAATAATCATACAGCAATAATTAACTGGCATTCACCACTTAACATCATTTGAAAGTTATTTAATTGTTTGACGTAAATTGAGCTGTGGCATTTTCATTAACCGCCCATACCTTTGTTGTTCTGTAGTTATGTGTCACAAGTGGCCAAGAAATTGGTAATTAAAAGTTTAAAGAGTTGGCTTTAGGTCATTGTGAAGTTCATTTGTCAAATTGTAGAAATGGCATCTGTTTCAGTACTGTGTGGAACATTGAAACATTATTGTTGTCATTATTACACAACTACATCTCTGTATGTGTAAAATGACTTCCCTGTCTATTCTCTCTTGTCTCTTCCAGGTCTCAAATGTCTGGGCAACAAAGTTTGGACTTTTATTAGAACGAAAAAACACAACGACTGACGCACAACTCAACCTCCCTGGGTACACATTAACACTGCACATGCATACACAAGTCAAGAGCTGAACAAAACCAGAACAAATGTGTCTGCATTAAGGATAACCACTTAGTCACACACTCGCATAAACCTTTGTTAATTGGCAGGTAACTGAGGTACTGAGCTTTTTCTCTCTACAGGGAACCTCTCCCCACCGTGTTCAGCATGCTGCATCCTCTAGACGAGATTGCACCAGTAGTTTGTAAACCTGCAGGTACAACACTCACTCTCACACACACTCTCTCTCTCTCTCTTTCTCTCTCTCTCTCTCTCTCTCTCTCTCTCTCTCTCTCTCTCTCTCTCTTTCTCTCTTTCACTCTTTCACTCTTTCAATGAGTCATCAGCATACTTAAACCTTATTCTATGTGCAATTTTTCAGGTCTATTTGAAGGTTCTCATGTACAGTATGCATCAGATGCCTCCATGAAGATAGTGTTCAGCTGCTGTCAGCCCTCTGTAGTTGTCTCCTATGACACAGTACAAGGAATACACTCTGTCTGGGCCCTACGCAAAGTGACACAGGATGTGAGTGAATACACACCTACACATTCAAACACAAGAGAGTTTACTTTTCTCTAACTTTGAGCCTCTTTTCCCCATCAGGAGCGATCTACAGTCCTGCGGTGTACAGCAGATCCAGTGGGCACTCCGTTAGGTTTGATGGCATCTGGCTTACTGACCTCTCACCTCCGTAATATCTCCCGCCTGGACTCCCCCGGTGGCAGTGGGGCAACTGGGCTTGGTGGCGGAACTGGAACAAGGTAAAAGTGAAATGAAAGCGTTGTCCTCACATCAGTTTAAATGTCAGATTTGTGGCCTTTATATGTAAATGCCTCATTAAGTCCACAATTGTTATTAAACTTTTATGCTAGGAATATCCCACAGAGACATATTCTCTTTTACAAACAAAATCTGGCCAAGAGTGTCAATAGCACCAATATCAGTACCATTATAATTAAAATACATATACAGAGAATAAACGTAAAAACGTGCTTCCAGACAGAGAATTGCCACATCAACTGTTTCCAATTATTACTTTATATTATATTTCCACTGGTGACCTTTAGAGCATCTCTGGTCTCTGCCCCTGTCTGATCCCACTCTTTGTTTTCTACTCCTAGTTGTGCAGTTGGTCCTGGCTCTCCTCTCCACTACAGCGCTCTGCACAGTCACCAGAGCAGGATCATGACGTCTTCACCTGGATTTCACTCCCGTGTTCATTCCCCGAGTATATCCAACATGGCTGCCCTCAGGTGAGTTTGATTTGAAATTGAAAGGTCCAGTAATTCTTTTTTTTTTTAAGAAACTCAGATTACACATATACAGTACGTGACACAGACAGGACAGGTGAAAAAACTTTTGCATATGGTCAGTGAGCCCCTAACTGAACCTTCCAGGCTAATTAAGAATGCCCTCAGACCATTGAATGTTACAGCTAGTGGTCAAAAACTCTACTTTGTACTATGTCTCTTTTTTTGTCTTCCTACATCCTTCTGTCCCAGCCGTGCCCACTCTCCAGGCATGGCGGCGCCATCCTTTTCAGGTGCGGCTCGTTTCAACACGTCTTTCCATAGCCCGTCGCCCAGAGGTCACCATGGCGTGATACACTCTCCCAACAGCACGGTCAACGAGACGATGCTGGTACCGGAGATGGAGCCCATCATACCCGACCTCTGCATGGAGCAGCTTTGGAGTGAGACGGTCACAGCTGGCTGTCACAGGTAATTACCAGGACTGAACCCAACATGCACATTGCCTCTGTTATGTCAAATTATTCAATTACTAAAAAGTTGCCATTATGTATGTTGACCTAGCAATGACCGAGACGTAGAGAACATCATATCTAGTAGAATCCTCACTAAGACCTTAGTCCATTTAGTTAAAAAGTTGGTCAGAGATAATTTCTAAATCACTGATAAGCTAGGGTCTCCTTTAGGGGTGGGAAATCTCTGGGCACCTCACAATTCGATTCCGGTTAAGACGCCAACGATTCGATTCTAAACCGATTTTATTAATGCAACAATCAATGCAATTTTTTTATGTTTGGTTCCAAGCGTGATTTAAAAAAATATACATATAAATCTGAGTTTGTTAGATTTTGACATATGCAGTGTCTCTCACATACAAGTTTTAATGAAATGTTTAATCTACAGAGGTTTTTATTTTGTGGTCATTCCATGTTTAAGCCTTAAACATGCTTATGAGGCTCAATCATGTTTGAAGGGGGAGAATTGGCTTCTTAGAACATGAAACATGAGATGGTCAGATGTAACATGATAAAGTAGATGAACAGCCTGCATGTGTTTTGCGTAATTATTTTATGTAATTCTTAT
>NC_048423.1:5286748-5314231 GCF_013103735.1 Etheostoma cragini | reverse complement strand
TACAATCTTTTTTCCTTTTTGCCATAATTGTGTATTCTTAAACCGAACTCCTGCCTAAACTAAAAGTTGTTGTCCATTATCCCATCCTCTTTCAGTCACTGTGTTTTTTGATTTGTACATGTCTAGAGACAATGACTTTTAAATAAAAATCAACATCAGTCGAATCGTTCTAGAAAGAATCGTGATGGATCCAAGAATCAATTATTTTTTTTCCCCAACCCCTAGGCTCCTTACATCGATGGTTAATGAGAGATTATCCTATTTTAAATTTTTGTTTTACTCTTGGTTTTGTTGCGGTTGATGTTTAGTTACTGCTGTTGTATAACATGAATCTTTATCTTTTTTGTGTTGGCAGGGATATGAGCAGCCAGGCTTGTAAAGTATTTCTGACCTCTGACCTCTGTGAGAACCGCTACCTCTGTTTCCTGGTGGAGTCTCACCAACAGCTCAGGTCAACAAACCCACACACGCAGTGTAGCCGCCATACACAATACATATTTGATAAAGACTTCCCGAGCGTGCACCACTTTACATTGTGTAGTCTAGGGGCCCATTAAAAGCCTAAAATTGTCTAACTCTAATGCCCGAGGCAATATGACAGTAACAGTACTAAACATTGTTTGTTTATGATGTTAGAATGCCGGACCAACCACAAAATACCGCCAGAATAGTTTGAATGTAACTTGCTTACTTTTTTTCACCATCACTCTCTCCACCTTATTTTGCTGTATTTTTCATTGTTTCCACAGATGTGTGAAGTTTATTGAGAGCAACAATACATCTCAGCTAATCTTCACCTCTGTCACAACCATCCCTGCCAAAGATGCAGAGCCTCTGCAGGTAGATTAAAATATTTAGCCTTCATAAGACATTCAGTGTGTAGTGTAGGTTGACATTATTTTCCCAAATCAGTACATACACACGCACAATCTACTTGTTTATTCAGTAAGTTAGTACATTTTAAGATGAGCAATTACAAAAAAATTATGTTTTACATGGTGTGATTGTACTGTACACTTGCGGACACTTTATTACATTCGTACAATCTAATGCAATCCAATACAACTGTTCTTCCATAAAGTCTATCTATATGTTGCCTATAATGTTCAGTCTTTTTCACAAAAGGTGTTACATTAATTATTTTTTAGTGTTTAGGTCAATGTTGTTATTGCCGACTACCCAAGACAAGAATGATTTATCCAAACATAAAACTGCTTTAAACAATACTATTGATATTTAAATACTGTCGTTAAAATCCCTGAGAGAGTCAGGTAAAGCCAGACTCTGGACATTAAAACTGAGTTTAGCACTCCTATTCAAGTTTATGTTCTGCTTGTTCAGCGGTTGTCGGTAAATTGCTATTAAACACATTCAGAGAGGTATTGCATTGCGATTTCTTTTTCTTTCAATTTCTATTATTTTGGAATGTATTGTAGAGATGTTGTATTGAATTGCAATTTAAGAAGCTCAAACAGTGACAGAAACAATTGGTTAACTTACAGAACTTTACAATAACTGATGAATCGTTTGTCATTTCTTAAGCATAGATGTTAAAGGCTCTAGTTCTAGCTTCTCACATATGAAAATTTATATTAACATTTTTATTTCTTTTTATTTATCCTTTATTTAACCAGGTAATACCCATTGAGATTAAAAATCTCTTTTGCAAGGGAGACCTGGCCAAGATAGGCCAGGTCTCCCTCCCAACATACATGGGAATATTTTCTTGTTTTTGTATTTTTCTAGGACAGCTTAACTGAATAGCTTTAGGTTTTGTACTGATGGTCAGATAAACAAGCAAATATGTCAATTTGGGCTTTGGCAAATTATGATGATGATAATGATATCGGTATTTTTCACAATTTTCTGACATGGTATAGACCAAATGATTATTCACTTAACTGAGAAAATAATTGGGGGATTTATCGATAGTGAAAATTGTTAGTTGCAGCCCAAGTGACTTAAGATATTACTGACAAAACATTTGGTCTTCAGAATATAGGTGCCATGCTGGTTTTGGAGGCGTGTGGTAGTCTGGTTCTCTACACAGGAATCACCAGGGTAAGGACAAATACAAGTTAATCAGATTAGAGTCTTTACATACTGTAGACAAAAATAAAGGGACATTTCTGCTTATTGAACAAAATGAATGTGTGATTAAAAACACGAGGTTCCTGTCTTGGTGCTCATCTAGGTCAGTAAGGTGTTTATCCCGGGCCTCCTGTCACCCACCTTCAGCCTGACCAACCACTTCTCTCACCTCAGCACGCCGGTTGAGAATGTTAGCACGCCAGCTAATTCTGGCAGTAGGCACCTCCAAAGAATGGACGAGGTACCGCAACTTGTTATAAACATATTGTTCTAAATGCATTGATAGTTTACATTACTTTATTTTGACATTTTTTTAGGTTACAAGATTGTGCCAGCATTACTTTACTAATTTGCTATTCAATCTTTTACTGTCTGAGTTGCAACTTCCACAGAGCAAGACAATCTCTCACAGTCGACATGGGGGCTTGACTTGGTTTCCTGTTTTATAATCATTCCATTAAGCTGCTTGAAATATTCACAAAATAATCTTTTAAAAATATTTCACCACATGAACTCTATTGCTTCACCCATGTGACATTCTGTTGCCTCATCTTGGCTTCTTACTTTATTTCTTTCCGTTCTCCCCTTTTCTCTTTACTGCTACTTTACCTTGTTATTTTTCCTCTTCTCCTCCAGGCCGCTATGCCTTCACCAGTGTCAGAGCTGAGGGGCCCAAACATTAAACACCATGAAGGTTCATTTTTGGAAGATTACACTTTCCAACATGCCACGCCTTATATCCATGCCTTGCGGGATTCGGTCTGCAACCGAGTCACTTTGGTAAGTTTGTTTAGTTTTCATGTGACAAGATTGAATCAATTCAAAACAGATGTTCTCCAAACTTGAATGCTGTGGAGATGTAAAGATGTAGTCTGACTTTGAGAAGCTACTGTTTTGGTACACACTTCAGAAATTAAACATAAGTAAATGTTAGGGCTAGGCAATATATGCTGTATCAATATTGCAATGTGAGACTAGATATGGTCTTAGATTTCAGATATATCGTAATATAATAAATGTTGTCTTTTCCTGGTTTTACAGGCTGCATTACTCTAAAATGATGTCATTTTCTGAACTTACCAGAATGTTCTAGCTGTTCTATTAT
This sequence comes from Etheostoma cragini, assembly GCF_013103735.1. Classification (NCBI taxonomy): domain Eukaryota; kingdom Metazoa; phylum Chordata; class Actinopteri; order Perciformes; family Percidae; genus Etheostoma; species Etheostoma cragini. Next base: position 5,311,035 of record NC_048423.1, on the reverse strand, counting down.
TTACTTTTAAAAACTAAGTCATTAAATCATTTCTGGAGAAATGTATCAAAAGTCTCAATGTGTAAATAACATTTTGTTAAAGTCAACCATACAATATCGTCTCAATATCAACATCAACTGTAAATTGTATATTTGAAGTTGATTTACAGTGTACCATAAAATAGAGGCTTGTATGCGATGTAGGGTAATGTTTGCGGTTAAGGAAACCTCAGACTGACTGCAAAAGCAGTTTTAATCATTCATAGAAAACAACTGTGTGAGAGTCTCCCTCGAGGTTTGTTTCTAGTGAGTGATGTCTGTGTGTGTGTGTGATTCATGCCCATCATTTGTTTGTGAATGAAACCACAAAGGAGTGAGTATTTATGTGTGTGTTTCTGCCTCCTGGGTCAATGCTGTCAGACTTGGTATAGACAGTCAGCCCCAGATCTCTCTCTCTCTCTCTCTCTCTCACACACACACACACACACACACACACACATACACACACACACACACACACACACACACAGAATGTGCAAGACCGATGTCTGAAGGCTGCTGCTTTTTTGACATATTGCCTCTGTTCATTGATTTTTCCTTTTGACCCCTTGATGTGTTGTCAGTCTGGAGGCTAATTGTTTGGGAATGCAGTTTGCTGGAGTTTTAAAAAGCCCCAGCTGTTCTCTGTGTGTTGTCAGGTCAATGGTTTATTTTCGTGTCAGGGTTTCTTTCTAATCAGTGATGACAAGAGCAGGACCAACCTTGCTGGATAAAATTAAAGTAACAACATGTTGGGATCCGATTTTTCTCTATATTCTTCTTCTAAAAAAAATAAAAAATGTCAGCTGCTCTTATTTTTCTTAAAACATGAGCAGTTGCTGGGATTATTTAAAGGAGCACCATGGAAATATGTTTATCTCATGGTCATGAAATATTTGGAAATATTCACCCTTGATATGAAATTAAGGCTCCTGCAAATGACAACGCAATACAAAATGTAATCACACTTTGGTGCTTTTAATTTTACCATGCTCTGGGGTTGTTTTAACCACTGGAGTGCAGCCCTTTTTAACGAAATGAAAAGAATAACAAGGGTATTCTGAGTTGTAATTAAAATTTTAGATATATTTCTTCAATTTTAGAGTTTTGAGCAAAGGGCCACTAAATACAAAAAAGTGTTGATTTTTATTTAAAAGTTACTGTCTCCAGACATGTACAAATCAGAAAACAGTGACTGAAAGAGGAAGGGATAATGGACAACATCTTAGAGTTAAGCCAAGACTGCGGGGAAAAAAACACAAAAATGGCCAAAAGGAAAAAAGAATAATAATATACAATAGATATATATATATATATATAGATATATATATCTATATATATATATAGATATATATACACATGATCTAATAAGACATACTGTGCATACAATAGGCAAAACACATAAAGTCTGTTCAGGTTTCATGTTCTAAGAAGCAGAGAGAAGGTGACATCCTCAAACATGTTGAAGACTTAAGTATGGAATGACTACAAAATAAAAACCTGAGTAAACAAAACATGTCATTAAAACTTGTGTGTGACAAATACTGCACATGTCAAAATCTAAAAAACTCAGATTTATATTTTTTTAAATCACACATGGAAGTGAACTTAAGAATTTTTGCATTGAGATGCATCGATAATCTGTTTAGAATCAAATCGTTGGCCTCTGAATCGGTCTTGAATCGTGAGGTGCAAATCGATTCCCACCCCTATTTCAGGGTCTTAACTGTGCATGCTGTCTCAGTGTATTGACTTACTGGGACACTACCCATTTCCCACTGGTCAAAAACCCACTAATATCCGTGTCTGTTCAAGCAGGGCTCGAACACTGTTCCAAATTGGTCAACATCTAGTTTGAAAGAGACTGAAAAAGTAACAGATATAAAAAATATTAAAAAGAAGTGACCACCGTTACATTTTCATTGGCCTGCGTGCTGCTTTCTGCTGCTTTATTAACCCTGTTTTCTGGTGTGTTTGTGGCGTTGAACGTGACACACAAAAAAGAAAGGTGCTCGTCTAATGGCAATGAAAAAGAAGTCTATCGCCTTTTTGTAATGGGTTTACCCCCTTTAAAAAATGCATATTTATGCCAACTTTGGTGAAAAAAAGATATATTGAATAGAATAGAACCTTTGATAATGTAAACACCTGTGCTCTTCCTTCTATGAGAAGTCAAAATGTCTGCCGTTTCCAATTTTACTTTCCACCGGAAGAATAGATTTAGAGTTAGGTGTACAATTTAATATGGATAGTTTGCTGATAAGCACTGATATGAAGTTGAATTAAAAGTGTATCATGTTAATTAGTGCACAATTTCTCTCTCTAGGAACTAAACAGTGGCACAATGTTGAGGATCTCCATCCCAGAGATTGCTACCTCAGAGCTTGGTAAGACACACACACAAACACACACACACACACACACACATACATTTCTATGTTTGATTTTGTTGAAGCACAGAAGGATGCAGAAAAACAAGTATACTATGTGCACACATTTAAACTAGGTATTACTGCTGTTGTTGGTCAGTAATGCTTTGTGTTGTAAATGTAGAAAACACACAAACGCACACACACAGCTGAGTCAGGGCAGTTAGGTCCTGGAAATTAGGTTTGAGAGCTGCTCTACATTGTAACAGTCACGTATAATCTTGATATACTGAGGATGCCATCACAACACACACACACACACACACACACACACACACACACACACACACACACACACACACACACACACACACACTCAGGTAATGATTAAGTCACTACTATTACAGATGCAGATGATGGGGAAATCTTTCAGTGTATTTTTCTTCATGAAACACATGTTAGTTCAAAGTAGTCTATAAATGCATATATACATTTGAGTGAGATGATCTCCTTGGAGCTTTATGTTTTACAAAACAAAGTTAAGCCTTTAATTCGCATGTCTTAAAGTTTCAAACGTGAATAAATATCTACTGGGGGAATCAGAGTGGAAGACTCATGGGGGTTGATGAACTGAGAGAAACATGGTAATTGCATTGTGTGGGAAGCTCAGTTAGAGTAAGTACCAAATTAACACGCAACCTTTCTTTCCCTTGGGTCAATTCAATTCAAACCTTCTCTTTAAACAGTTGTTCAAACTGACCTGTGAACAAGTTGTAAACATATATATTCCAATTACATTTACAATTTTTTTAACGTTATAATAAATATTTGCACAAGCTTTTTTTAATACCATATTGTATCACAACCATGTCAAAATACAACGTGAAGTACTTCAAATTAAATATATTTTGTCAATTTCCCAAATGAAAAAAATTCTAAATCTCTATGACTATGTCCTGCTGGATGGATCATTTACATTCAGTTACAGCTTTCTTTTAACATTGTTTTCTTATTCATGTTGTGTAAAATTCAAAGATAGTATTTGCCAGTCAAACATTTTTTTGATTTGGACTGTAGCTCAATAAAAGTTATTTTTTATAGTTAAAGCTATGGTGCGATATTTGCTGTTTTTTGCCCACAACGTCATCTTGCAGGCAGTGCGGCAATGGTTATGTTTAGGGTTAAGGTTAGGGTTAGCTGCCTGGGAGGTGAAGTTGGAGGGAAAAAACCACCATAGAGTTTGTAATTTCTGCCACCCCCATGAGGACGCCACAATCTTCTGAACAAAGCCTTACTGGGAAAGACAGAGAGAGTTGTGTGGAGCTGATAGTCTTAATTAGCTTTTTATCAACTCATTTGCCAATGGCTTGAATATGACTGACAACGTTCATTAATAAAAAAAAAAATGTAATTTCACTCCGGATGTCCAATTAAGAGCCTGGTGATGTTGATTAGGAATCTGATTGGTCAGAGTTGTTAGACACATGTACACCAACTACTATTGTATTGTTGGTTCTTTTTTAATGTCCTTTTTTTTGTTGATAGTGGTAAAACACATAGACATGCTGCAGTTAATTGCCTATGTATTTTTCTGTGCAGAAACTATGTCTCCTAAGCAAAAATTAACTGTTGGAGGGAATAATGAATATGCATTATACTTTTACTCTTTCGTTTTCCAACCAGTTAAAGAAGAGGTCCACCAGTTTATCTTTTATTTTGTTTACCTCTAATGGGTCCCCGGGTCTGCTCTCATCTCAACATCTGTTCTGACCATGAACCTTCAAGTTTCTTAATCTCCTCTAGCTTTTGTTTAAGCCTACCCCTTTTTTATTTTTTTAAAGCACCACTCAGGTGTGTGTATGATTCTATCTGCCTTGTGTGTGTGACTACCTCTGTGTCTTTGCCATGGCTTGCCCATTATTTAGTAATCAATCTCAGAGACAAGGCTTTCTTCCTCTAATGAAATGGCATTTATCCACCTCTTCCCTGACCTTTCCCACTCTGGATGTCCAATTAAGATAGCCTGGTGACGTTGATTAGGAATCTGATTGGTCAGAGTAGGTAGGAGACACAGTGACACTAACTACTGTTCTTTTTTAATTTCCTTTTTTGTTTTATGTAGTTAAGGAGAAGAGGCCAAAACATGTCACAACAGGATGCGGATCTTGGGGAAAAAACAACAAATTTGTTAAAATGAAGGAGATGTTTGGAGACACTAACTCATTAAATCATTAAATTAATATATATTTGTTTTGTCATTGTTGTAGTTTATAGACGGTCCCTAAGCACCGCATGCTGCTACTAGAAATCAATCTAATTTTTCCAGGTTGGAGGACGGCTTGTTTTGGGAAAAAATTGTTTGTGTTAATTTCGCTTTAGAGTAATTGATCCCAGAACATTGAATCTGTGAATAGCTTTCCTACAGTGCTCATAAAACCGAGAGCACGGTTATGCATCTGTGCGCACGGTTTATTAAACCGGTTAGTTTTTTTTCTTTTTTTTCTCAGCTAACCCCAAGGGGGCTCCGTACATTCCTCTTCATAAGTGTTGTTTGGAGGACATTTTAAGATTTTAAATTGCTGCTCAATGCAGCTATAATACTTCATAAATAATGGATAAATACCTCATTTTGTTCCAAATTGAGGTATTTATCATTTGAATTAAACATAAAAGTCAACTGTCACAAAATGACAACAAGCTCAGTTATTGGTCAAAGTCCTAAACCCCCTGGACACAAGCCACTACATTGTGGTCCTTAAGTGAAGACTTAGTTAAAACTTAAAGGACTTAGTTTGGTGTTGATAGATATTTTATATTTGACTGATATGAAAAGTTGTTGTTATTTCCAAATTGATCACTCATTAACTGTAAAAAACATTATTGCCACAAATTAACATTTATTGCTAAAAAAGACAAAATCCTTTTTTGTTCTTCTTTCTTTATAAATGTCTATGTCCTTTTCCACTGCCAAATCTCTCAAACTTGCATTTCTCTATTTACACCTTTTAATGTCCCTTTTCTCTGATTTATTTCAGTGAGGAAATGCCTTCAGGCGATTCATTTCATCCTGCCCAAGGAAGCTGCCATGAAGGTTTGTAGAACCGCTGGTTAATTCTGATAAAAAACTACAAAACAAACCTATGCTGGTGTGGCATCATTTACTCTGTAAAACCTTTACATATGGGATAAGTAACCATATGCAGGAAGCGTACACTCCTATGTTACAGTGTAACCAGATGTTCTGTCTGCCATAACATGTAACCATCATGCCAGGCCTACATCACTATTTTGGTGGACAAATGCTACATGAATGTTCTCATAAATGTAAATTGATTAGACATTTTCTTTTGCTGGAATAAGAAAGGTTTTGTGATAATAGAGAAACTTGCATTTCATCCCAAGTTGGCTTATTTAATCAAAACTCTTTACATGTTGCTGTTCAGGTTTTGGTGAAGTGGTACAACATCTACAACGCTCCCGGTGGACCCAGTTCACATGCAGAGTGGAACCTGTATGTCACCTGTTTCATGACACTGATGGGCTACAACACTGAGCGTCTGGCATGGACACGAAACGTCAGTCAACTGATTGAAGTGTTTTCTATTGTATTCTTATATCAACTTCAAACACTAATTCACATGTATTGACCTTTCTCTCTGTACTCCCCCCACTTTTCACAGCTGCATTTTGAAGTGCCTCTCTCTCCAGTAATTGCAGCTAAGAAGGCCCGTCCCTCTGATGGAGGCTCTGAAGAGGTGTGTGGCAATCGCATGGCCTATTCTGTTGTGATGTCTGTGCCTCAATAGGCCACCATCTCTGACATCTAGTTTAAGAGAACTTGCAGATTTGTCAGCTCTAAAGGATATTACACGTTTGTGGACAGTAAAGCCCAAGACAGATTTCCCACTCTGTGGGGCCGTACAGTTCTTGTACTGCTTAATCTACAGCATTGCATTTGGAGTAAACACAATAAAACAAAATGAATACTGTTTTTGGTAGAGTAATTTGATTTGATTGATTCCAACTAATATATCTTGATGATTTTAGGCATATTAATGAAAATAATACTTTTATTCTAGCATCAAGGTAAAGTTTTCCAGACCTTTTAATAGAAATAGAAAATTAACTTAATCTTTGAAAGGTTTTAGGAACATCCTGAAATTTTTTAGAATTTTAGTTTGAGCTATTTAAAAGCACATTCTATGTTTCTAGGTTTTCAAGAATATTAATACCAGCAACACGTTTTGTGTTTATAGCAGTTCCCTAATGTAGGATGAGAACCTGAAACATATGGTATAGTTATACAAATAAAAATACACACTAAAACAAACGTGTGTCCTCTCCTTGTGGCACCGCAAGCCAATCAGAAAAGTAATTTAGCTTTCATTTTCCATGTGGGTGGGAAAATTAATTATTAAAAACACAGTAAAACAATTTTCACCCTACTAAAAAGGTTTGGACAAAGGGAAAACCCAACACTAGATAAACCCAATTCACCCAGGGGACTGTTTCAATGTGTGTCTGAAAAACATCACGTCATCGTAATGGATAAAATAACCTGTAATCTGTCCTAAGGCTTACAAATGTGCACACATACGCATGCACAAACACACACAAATACACACACTGTGATCTGTTTGGATCCTTGTGTGTGTGTGTGTGTGTGTGTGATCTAAACTGAAGTATACTGTTGACCCTGTCAGCCTGTGATTGGTTCCAAAATGTGGTGATGCTTTTAATACACCAAATTGACAAAATAAGATTTATTGCAATGTCTTATTTAAACAACAACAATGCAGCATTGTAAATATTCCAATTATTTTGCCCCTAACACATGCTGCATTTTTATCCATCAAAGAATATGTCTTGGGGATCCTTATGCTGTGCTCTGTCTTCGTCTCCTCTCTATGTAGGACTTGGACTACTTGTTGGGGTCTCTTTACCACCGTCAGATGAATTCCCAACCTGTCTGCTACAACAATACTCTTGGCACCGAAACTGTGTCTTCCGTAAGTAACTCACTCTTTAATAATTCCAAGATCACTAGGTCTTTATAGTTAAAAAAATCTTTCTCATCTGACAGAGCAGAGCAAAATAGCATTACTTGTAACCATTTTGAATTTTGTCACGTTTTAACACAGTCAATTTAGTTCAGATTTGCTGCTTCATCATACAATAAAAACAATCTCCCCTGTAAAGTTGTATGTACACCGTTCTTTGCCTTGTTCCCTCACTATTTTAACTTATTAGCTTTTCTCTCCCCTCTTTTCCCTAGATGTCCTCTCCCTCCAGTCCATCTCTGAAGCTGGACAGTTCGGCTCCTCTCTTTCCTCACATTCCTGCTCTTTTCTACGTTCTTCATCTGCTTTATCAGGAGCTGCAGCTGGATGAGCTGCAGAGAGCAAGAGCCTCATCCCTGGTCTGTCTGCTGCAACAGCTGGCAAGGTATTATTGTAGGACAAGTTTATATTGCATGTTTATAAATTGATAGGAGGAGTAAAATCACATAAAACCGAATGAGTGTGAAACTCCAGAACATTGTCGCTTTAATACCTAAAGCTTAGAAAACAGATAATTAACATTAACAAACCGAACCTGTTATATTTTTCATCCAACCACATTTAACCATCTGAAGAAAAGAAAACATTTCATTGTTTTCAGGGAATGTGTGTGCGCAATCAAGGCTCTTTAGCACTGTGTACTGAGAAATAAACTTCAAAAGGTTGTCAAGTGATTGTTGTGACTGCTGACAATGACAATAAAAGAATAGTTTGAGTGGGAGAATAAAGCACTCTTCTGAGTAATTGGCCTGGGTTAGTGTGTGGGCTGTTGTGAAGTATGGTACACATTTTTACACCCATTATGCTCTATCAGGCCAACCGATTAATACTAACATGATGATACTGATTGTTTTTCTGGTGATTGATTTATTGGTTTTAATCCTCTTGCATATCCTATATTACTATTTAGGTAGGTAGTTAGGTATTATTTTTAAATAAATCTCAATAAATATTGATTTAGGTCACATTTATGTTCCCAATAGGTGCTAACTACGCTGTACAAGCATAGTTTTTAGTTCAATTAATGTAAACACTGTATCTAATATCAGATTTAGATATTTAAAATACAGTATTGAATATTATTATTGTATTTATTTTCATAGATTAACGAAACATTTTCTGTCAAAATTTGTTTTTGTTTTTTCCTGGACTGGAAATGTTTAAATATTATTTGTTATCATGGAAATAGCATTTAATCAGTGTTCTTACATTCACTTCAATACAACTTTATTTTTCCTTGTAATCCCTAGCTATTGTGTGCATCAACCTCAAATACAAAACTAAAAGCTATCGAAGGCTGTAGCTTATAAAACATGCTTCTATACAGTACATGTGGAATTAGTGATAAATACATAAATAAATGACTGTAAATACCTAAAAGAGGTACATAAGTTAATGAGCTGTACAGAAACACAGAGAAAAAATAGGAATTGAGAAGGCTGAAAGCAGAATTGATAAAGGACTAAGATTAATGATTAGTTTTACAGGCATACACAGTTCTTACATACATTTTACAAACTTGTTCCCAGTGTATAATGTCACACACACACACACGCACACACACACACACACACACACACACACACACACACACACACACACACACACACACACACACACACACACACACACACACACACACCTGAAAATGGTCTGGGAGTCGGGGCTTGGTACTGTGATTAAAACTATTGATTATCTGATGTAAAGCAGAATGGTAATGACTCACGGCTGTTAGAGCATGAGTTTAATTACTGCTCAAAAACAAGTTAAATGGCACAGACTTTTTGAGAATGTGGAGGCATTTTTAGATTTGATTCAAGGAACTGCAGTATTAGTTTCCAGTTGTGCAGAGATGGGCACTATTAAAGAACTGTTACAAAGCAGACTTAAGTGATTACCCCAGTGATAAAAGATTTGTCAGGTATGATGTTTATGTTGCTCAAAAGAATATTAATATATACGTAGTATAACTGTTTTCTTTTTATTTGCAGAGACCTCCAGTTGGATGAGTATGTGGATCTTTACTGGAGAGACTACCCCTCTTTAATTAGTGGCTTCACAGAGAGCTGCGTCATAGACCAGGGTAAGACCCATTTCATAGCCTAATAATAGTATCAAGTCAGGAAACAGACAAGACCTGTTGTAGTCAAGAGAAGGCCAGAGGGCCTGCTGCTGATAAAGGTTGTCTCTACCAGTCTCAAGTGTTCCTTTGTATGTCCAGGGTTTCTTGTAGTAGTGTTATTAAATAGTAAATATATACACAGTTTTGGACAGAATAACAAGAACAGCACTAAACAGGAATATCTTGTTGAATGCATATCAGTCACTACTCATGAAATTCAACTTGTAACAACCGTAGGGCAAGGTACCGAATTCTACACTTTGTAGGCACCAACCGAATTTCCTCTAAAGTATTGAGTGTGGAAAAATGGCTGGTCATTCAATACCCAATTTCAATATATAAGGAGTAAATCTGATCAGCGTCAGTGAGCCAATAAGCATGCAGCATGCTTCTAACAAGATCTAATAATGTGTGTTATTGGCTGTTTAACGTTATACGTCACAGACGCATGCAGGAAAAACTCTGGGCTCACATAGTAGGAGCGGTAAAATAAATGTAATGTTGTAATTTTTTTGGGAGGGTAGTTTATAAAAAAAAAAGTAATGTTTAGGAACCGGTATTGAAGTCACAGTTTTGGTATCGCCACCTGTATCAAATACTTCAACTAAACCGCTGTTTATCTTGACACCTGTCTCAAAAATCGTCATTAAGTTGAACACCTTTAACTGTCTCTGAACATCATAATTGTTACAAAGGTTGTGTTTATTGCAGGAACTATTTTATTTCTGTACTAAAAATATTTTTCCTCAGCTCTGATTGGTCAGATGCAGCGTCCGTCTTTCCTGAGGGCAGAGCCTCCCTGTGTGCTCAGCTGGCTCAGTAGCTGTCTGAGAGGGGAGGAGAACCCGCCTTTCCCCTGCCTGCCTGGCATCTCTCAGAGGACCAGGCTGCTGGTTCTGGTACGCTTTATTTTGTAATCTTTAAATGTGGGATGTGGATCATGCAACCAAAACTATGTCAATGTGGTGTGTCTATGCAGAACACACACGGTGTAACAGGTTGGCCTGACAGGGGAAAATCCTGAAATCATTTAAGTTTCTAAAAATTTGGTATTGTCTTGTTATTGACCGCTTCCTGCAGCTCTCCCTCTCCCCTCTGTGTCCCACAGGCAATCAATGAGCAAAGTATTTCAGATGTATTTCTCTAGATAGTATGTAGTGTAATATTTTAGTATTAGTTTTAAAATCACCACAAGATACTGTACATGCATATAAGTTAATGCAATTTTCATTATTGTGTCTTGCATACAACTATCTTCATTTTATACAATGGGGGATAAGAGGATGGGAGAGCTACAAACCAATCAGTTTCAAGTATAGGGAGTCCCAGCTCCAGTAGGCTAGACAACAGGATGTACGTATGCATAGTTATGTTGTATATATCAGAATGTAAAAAGACCCTTAAACAGCTTTCTCAAACAAATCTTCAGACCTTTATTTCTTACAACAAATATCATGCATCACTTATAGAAATCAGAGTAGTTAGTAATAAGTCCATTTTGCCTTGTTTTCCCATCTTTGAGACAAGAACAACTTGAAAAGCATATTTTTATTACACCTCTCAGGAAGTGAGGAATTGCAATGACTTGAAAACAAGTCTCCTTTCCAGCTTCCATTGACGCTGATGACGGAGGTGATGACAACTATGAGTGAGAGTACCATGGAAACATGGCTCTTTAAGACTTATCCCTGGGGATTGGTTGGCTAATATTTACCTTTTTAAAATAAGTCGGTCATTAATTTTCTGAATCTGTAACTAATTAGACTAGAGAAAACAGACGCCTAACACTACAGACCTCTCTAAAATATATTTGTTAACTTATACCTGTTCTGCCCATTCCATCATTTAACAGCATCAGCTATTTAAATGTTCAATTAAATTTCAATTCTTGAATATGGAGTACTAGACAGACTGGCAATGATAAGCAAAAAGGACAGGACAGGTTCTTTCTTAAGTCTTGTTTACTTACAAATGTGTGCATGCACAACATGTCAACCTGTACTATTGACTTTGGTTACTAGCTCTAGTTTTTACCCTTGTGTGGTTTCTCCTAACACTACGCTGGTTCATATTGTGACAAATGAAATGTCTGGGTCCGGGGTCTGCAGTAGGAAGAGTAATGCTATTATAGTGAACATTTTTAATGAGCTAAATGCGTCTTGAGTTAAATATCATTTTCTTCTCAGGATATTTAGTCCTCTTCAGTTATAGGGTCATCTATGTTAACACAGAGGCCTCAACTTCTCAAATTCATTTGTATTGTAGATTAACCACTGGAAACTAATAAGGTCAAGGTTTTTGTACAAATTATGTCAATTATTTTTATTTGTATTTATCTTTGTTACTCTTCTTTCTCTTTGTTTCTATTCTTCTCTTCTCCCAGAGTTATGCTCTCTACATTATTGGAGATGTAAATGCTACTTCAACAGCTGTATCAAAGTACCTGGCCAAGCTCTCTCCAGGTGTGTGTGTATGGTTGTGTGTGTATGGTTGTGTGTGTGTGTTGTTTGTGTGTGTGTGTGGTTGTGTGTGTGTGTGAGAGTGTGATCTCACAATGAGGAGAGCAAATTGATGAACCCATTGACTTTCTCCTGCTATCTTGCTCTCTCATCCCGCACATTCTTAGGCCAGAAGTCCTATGCCAGTGAACCACACTACAGAAGGTAATTCAGCTCACAACAATGAGAACAAGAGTTTAAGGATTTTTGTATGTTTTAGATCAGCTAAGAGAATTTTTTTTTTTCATATCTCTGTAAATACGGGCCTTGAGTTGATTGGCTACGTATATTCTACAAAATACACCATTATAATTTAGAAAAACACACATACAATAAATAATTAAAATTGTAATGGTGTCATGTGGATGTTTATGGCAAAAAAGCTTGTTTTCTTGCAAACCAAAACACATTTTGTGTAGCCTAAAGGTCTAACAAACACATTGAATGTATTAATTTCCTCTTCAAATATTTGTAGATTCATTTTGGTTTCATTTTGAAACCTGTATTGATTACACGCTTGCATTTATTCTAGACAGAGCAGTGTGAATATGAAGTTTTCCAGTGAGAGTCTGGCTGAGCAGCTGGTGGTCTGGCTCACATCAGAAGGTAAGACAAGCAGGTCTTTTTCAGCTTTTATTTATACAGAGGAAAGAGTGATGCAGTAACCTCTTTTTCAACAATGCACTGGTTCACGCTAATGGAAATGTACACATTCACACCTATCCCGTGAAACCAGTTTAAATTTTAAATTAGGATGCCACGCCACTTCTTGTTTAAACACGTGATATGTCTACCCTCATCCATTTGCTGGTTTAGGTTTCACCCTAAAGGACCTGGAGTCAGTCCCCTTTGGTGTGGCGCTGCCAATCAGAGAGGCCATCTACCGTTGCCGGGAGCAGCCGTGTTCTGATTGGTCAGAGGAGGTCTGTCTGCTGATTGGGCGACAGGATCTCACTAAACAAGCCCACACAATGACCCTGGCCAAATGCAAAGCTGTGAGTGTTAAATAAGTTAACACAAACCAAGCAATGAATGCAAATTCAACCAATCCCTGCAATGTTTGTGAGGGCTGCTGCTGTTGTTCCAGGTTCATAAATAAATCTTTGATGTCTCCTGATGTGTACTTTGCCTTCATGCCAGTAATAGTTTTGTGGGAGCCATTTTCCCCTCAAATAAATGGACATTAATCTTTGTATAAATCTTAAAACCAGTACGGTTGTTGGGATAAAATAGTAGTCGGTGAAGATGGCCCAAACTGTAAGATGCAAAAATGTAAGATATGAATCATTTGTGTGTGTGTCTAGTCTGTTGGTTCAGGTCTCTCGTTGGAGCCTCCTGCGACCACAGAAGCAGATGAGGAGGAAGATGGGATGTTGGACATTATTCAAGAGGTGAAACACACAGTAAACACGATCTCTTGCAATTTTGTTCTGCCTGCACAATTTGCGGAATTATAATGAATCACAATTTTTTTTGCTTAGAATTGATATCACGATTCTCTGCCACAATTCTTTTCTCACAAAGTGTAATGTTTATGGCACACATGAACCATGACAAAACAAAACAAAAGGAACGCTTTAAAAGCTATTTTATACAGTCTGTGTTCAAACCTCAAGTAGCGTTTGTAATGCAGTCGGCTCATAAAATTAAATGGAATTTAGTCATAAAAAAACAGTGCTGAATAAAGATTGCAATTTTTTAATGATTAATCGTGCAGGCCTACTTCACTCTAAAGATGATAAAAAATAATAATAATAATACATTTTATTTACAATGCACTTTTCATCAATAAATCTCAAAGTGCAACAGGTAAAAAAGAGAAAAAATAAAACAAAAAAGAAAGAATAAAAAAAAGAAAATAAAGCTATTCTTAGAAGAGAGGATAAAAAACATCTTAAGGGGACCAAAAGCTTTGCTAAAACGAAATGTTTTAAGGCCTTTTTTAAAACACTCAGTGGATTGAGGGGCCCTCAAGGTGTCAGGTAATGTTATCTAACCTTTATTAGATATCCAAAGAAGGCTTGTTGGTTTTGCAAAGGTGTTCAGTGTTGCAAGTACAGCGTGATTGAACGTTTGATATGTTCTCCTCTCCAGGTCACAGGACTGATCTGGAGTCAGGATCTGAGGGTCCAGGAGGTCAGGAGGCTTCTGCAGAGCTCCCGGCCGGCACGGGTCAGTGTCGTCCAGTTACCAGAGGTCTCTGATCACGAGTACATCGAGGAGAAAGAAAACAAGTGAGTAAAATGGTGTTTGTTTGTGTCCTTATTGCTTTGGGGTCTTATATGAGCATAGATGTTCATAAAAGAAACAATTTTCTTATTCATTGATATTTCTGACACTATTTTGTCTTTCACTGACTTTTGTTTTTTTGCTGTGTACATCTTTTGTTTGTCTCAAATCTGTCCTTGTCTCTGTCTTGCCGTTATACATAGAGGAATCATGGGGATGACTGCTGTAATCAGCGGGGGCACACACCTCCTGTCATTTTAGATATCTTTTCTCACTCAGTCTGTAATGTTTAGTCTAAATTCCCTGCTCTATAGTTGTCCACATCTTTGTATCTCCTACAGACTTCTGCAATTGTGTCAGAGGACCATGGCTCTTCCAGTTGGCCGAGGCCTCTTCACCCTCTTCTCCTATCACCCTGTACCTACTGAACCTTTACCTGTCCCAAAACTCAACCTGACAGGTAATTTTGCAGACTACAAATGTATCCTCTGTGCCCTTCAAGTTGTGTCAGGGAATTGATAACTTAAGAGAAATATAGCTAAGTGTATTTTGCTGGTCATGAAGTAAAATGAGGTTTAATCTTGTTAAAGTCAGGAATTTTTGTATTTGTGTGTTTATTTGATATAATTGTGTACTTGTGTTTTTTAACCCCAGGTCGCGCACCTCCCAGGAACACAATGGTAGATCTGAACAGCGGGAACATTGATGTTCCTCCTAACATGACCAGCTGGCCCAGCTTCCATAATGGAGTAGCAGCTGGACTCAAAATAGCCCCTGCTTCACAGGTCAATATGAAACCACAGCTCCATTAAGCCTTGTGTTCATTCTTCCATACCTGCAGCTGATTACTCTGTATTAAATTAGCTGTTCCTACTCATAGTTATCATAATAAACCCTCTTTGTTGATGCTGCAACATTTCTTCTAATGGCACCATCAGGCTGAAATTTTACCTAATAATCAAGAAAAATGTATTGACATGAAATGTATTTAAGGCATTTGTGGAAATACCAAGACCTTATAGAAACTTTGGTCCCAGTTGTTCACATTTGCATTGTAATCTTTCCCTCTCTTCAGTAGACAAATCTTGCTTATTCCTGTACAAATAAATGTGACCTCTTTTTTGTTTTTTTAGGTGGACTCAGCCTGGATAGCCTACAACAAGCCAAAGAGCCCCGAGCTGGCTAATGAGTATGCAGGCTTTTTGATGGCCCTGGGCCTCAACGGACACCTCACCAAGCTGGCCACGCTAAACATACATGACTACCTTACCAAGGTACACGCACAGCACAGACAAAACTAACATGGATTTTTGTATTTAAAACTCTTGTACATAGTTTGGCTTTAATGGTTACTTTCTACTGTAATGTTCAGTTTACAGTAGACAACAGTTCACAGGCTTAATTACTTTCTTTCTACAGTACAGAAAATACACACACAGTAAACACACCAAGTTTTGCAAGAAAGGCAAACACATATGAACTTAAATACAGTTTATACAAAGCTACCCATCTACTGTAATTAACACACACACACACACACACACACACACACACACACTTTTCTCTAGATGACTGTAAATGAAAGATGTAAACTTGCATCAGAGCCAGGCAACAGTCAAAGCGAAACTCGGCCCATATGAGAACTTTGAAACAAGATGAGTCCTTCCCACTTTTAAGTGAGAAAAACAACAGGATGCTGCAAGCCAAATCTTATTTTTGCTTAATTAAATTGAAGTGTTAAGCCATGGTTAAAGATGTATGGGAACCGTTGCACCAAATCCACACAGAGTATCATCCATGGGTTCAAGATTGATTCATTTTCAGTTACCGTATTAATTCAGGATGAAAATTGAAGCTGCAGTTCATAAAGATCAAAGAGCTTTACTTATTAGTCATTACTCTATAAAATAAATGTAAGGAGGTTTTATATTTTTTCAATACGGTAAATTTGGAGAAAGTCCACTTTCTAAAATGGCTTGATCAAAATATTAACCCCAAATTAGCCCCAATCTAAACAAAATCTATTTGTTTCCTAAATTCTCTGTGATCCATTCTCAAATGTTATTTTCTCATTTTCTAATAGGGCTCAGCTTGTTTTGTGTAGTGGACGATAAAAGCTATTGTATGCATCATTTGGTTGGTTAAAATGCCCCTTAGCAAAAGTTGCAGAAGTTACAAGAAAACTCAGGGTAATACACACTTATAGTACACACATAGTGTGTGTGTGTGTGTGTGTGTGTGTGTGTGTGTGTGTGTGTGTGTCCTCAGTCTAAATGAAAGCCACGAACATGGCTTACAGTGACGTCTCTTTGTAGGTGGTGGTTTTCTGTTAGCATAATTTTTAGATTGCAGCATAATAGAAACTGACATACTTTGGATCAGTTCTTTAGAATTGTATATGGTTGTGGTTTTAGAGAGAAGGTGGAGGTGTCTGCCCCTCTTTTAGCATCCTCTAGCATCCCAGTGTGTTCGCCTTCATGCTGCAGCCCTTTGCAAAGACAAATTTAGCCTGGGTAATTTCATTTTTTAATTAATTGTGGCTTTATAATGTCTTTGTCTATTTGAATCTACTATGTGTTGTTCATTTAAAAGAGAACTGTTTCTTTAGAATAAAAAAAAAGTTAATCTGTAATTTGTTTCTTGTATCTTAATCTATCGACTGATTGAGGCATTAATTTATTGGCTGGATGTTGATTGTTTAGTTGGCTCATTTACTAATGACCAATTGTCTCGTTAATCAATTAAAACGCCACTCAGTTTGTTAAATGGAGTGATTGATCTTCTTTTTTTATTATTACGCTACTACTAAGGTTAAATTCAAACCAATAGAGTACTTCATTTAAAATAATCCTTCTGCATTTAATGCATTTCTTTTTATTTTAAACCAATGTTTTGGTGGCATCTTGGCATGCCTAAACTGCCAACATTAAATACATTGTGCTTGACCTTACCACACCACAAACTGTACGGGTTGTTGCTGCTGCGGTAGTGGGCCAATATACATGTTGCATTAAATCTAAAAAAAACTTGCTGTGATTGGCTGCGAACAAAACCATAAATGGTATAAGAGACCTTTTTTTCTAGATCTATGTATGCTTTATAACGTTTTACAAAGTGACACGTGTTTGTCACGGAAGTAAAGGCTGGACTACAATAGAGCTGTTTGGAGCAGTTTGTGAGCAGTGTTTTCTGTTGGAGATGATAAGTCCCTTTGGGGTGGACTTTGGACTTTTCACTTTGTAAACCTATAACATGCACAAAAAGATATATAACACAAAGGAAAGGGAAAAAGCCAAATAGCATAATATGAGCACTTTAATGAACAGCATATCAGTCAATACCACCAGTGAAATTCAGTGGTTGGTGACTGGATCTTTTAATTTCAGTATAGAGCAAAATCCCCAGAATTTACTTCACAAGTAAACGCTACCTTTTCTCAAAATTGTCATTTATAAATAACCTACTTCAGACTATTGGTATTATAAAATGTGATATGCTTATGTGTTTATTAAACACACCTACACTCACCACCAACATGCACACAAACACACACACACACACACACACGCACACATCATGGTGGTGATCCAAAGGGGTCTAATGGAAATTGTCTGTCACGCTGAGCTGGGTTTGAAGCTGGTTGGACTCACAGTTAGAGTTGATTGCATTAGAAGTAATTTGTTGCAAACGGTATTTACTACACAAGGACACATATCACGCTGACTTGTCTGATGTAATAAGCTGTATGTACATTTTATTAAAAATAAAGACATCAATATATTTGCAGTAAAAATCCCTCAAATTTCAGCTTTTCAAATGTTCACTCACTGTCTTGTGTCAAAATTGTGATTTGAACTTATGAATATTCTTATAATTTAGCCAACTCTTTAAAAACTCAAAACCTGTGATGTTTATCTTCTAAAATTGACCAACTTTCCGCTCCTGTCGTTTTGTCAGGGCCATGAGATGACCAGTATTGGGCTCCTTCTGGGCGTGTCTTCTGCCAAACTGGGCACCATGGACATGTCAATTACCCGCCTCCTTAGCATACACATCCCTGCTCTTCTCCCACCCACCTCCACTGAGCTGGACGTACCACACAATGTTCAGGTAAGAGTGAGTGTGCATACTTTAATGTCAACATAAAAGTGGGTTGGTGTATCAGTGCACCGAGGAAACATGTTTTTTTGTTGAAATTGCATTTACTGTAAGTGATTTTTATATATATATATATATAGAAAATCACTTACACTTACTGCTTTTGTACTCCTGCTGTAGTAGACGTTGTATTCCCCCGACACACTGTTTTCCGTTACTGTTTAAAACTTTTTCTAGCTTAGTGGGGGTGCATAGGCCTACCGCTCAAAACCATTATGAAAAAGCATAGTAATGTTCAGCTCAGCATTTAGTTTAGTTATTAAACTGTATGTAAAATGATCAAGGATGCTAACTTCACGTTTCACGTTATTCTAAGGTACTGTCTATGTGCTGGATTTTTCCTTAGGAAGCTATTAAATAAGCCCACTTAGGGCGACATTATGACATTATTGTTACATTTTGGGACATTTAATAATGGCAGCAGTCTAGTAGTAGTCATAGTGAGTGAAAATGTGATGTGAGATGTACATTGTGTTATGTACCTGGAAATGTTCATTAGCTGCGTAACGTTATGTGTGATATCTGTAAAGCTGAACAATAGTAAAACAGATTTTATTCTAATCCATATACTCTTTCTGTGAGATAAAGGACACCAAAAGATTATACATTGGACACTATCTATTATATCCAAAGATTAATGAACAGTTGTGTTGAATAATTGTGATGTCAATATTGACCAAAATAATTGTGAGTATTGTTTTTTCTGTAATCAAGTAGCCCTAGAGTGAGTGAGTTTGTATATATGAGTAATTACATGGCTATTAGTATTTGTTTATTAAGCTCTGCAAACTGTCAAAAATATTTACAAGAATGAGTACAAAATGAAATCTTAAGCATTCTATTTCTCTGTCTGTTGTGCAGGTTGCTGCTGTAATTGGCATTGGGCTGGTGTACCAGGGAACAGGACACAGACACAATGCTGAAGTATTGCTATCTGAGATAGGTGTGTGTGTGTTTGTGTGTGTCTGTGTGTGTGTGTGTGAGACACCCCTCAGTCTAAATGAATGACAGTGACGTCTTTTTAGCTGGTGGTTTTTATGTTTTTGTTTCTCATATTATGATAGTAAAGACAGGATAAGAAAAAAACAAGTAATCATTGGGCTGTGGGAAATATATTATATGACAAGCATTTTTATAGACCAGTCATTCGATGAATTAAGAAACTATTTGTCAGATTAATTTATAATGAAAATATTTGCAGCGCTAAACATCAATACATTTTTTTTTTTGCTTCTTGCATTTTTCTGTAAAGGACAGATGGTGTAAATCTGTTTTTGGGCTTCTCTGTGTGTCTTTTAGGTCGACCTCCTGGCCCGGAGATGGAGTACTGCACAGACCGAGAGTCCTATTCACTAGCTGCTGGACTAGCTCTGGGCATGGTCTGTCTGGGGGTGAGTTGCATGTGACAATACTCTTCTCATCGAATAAATATCTGCAAAAACATTTAGTTGTTTCAACCTCGTTAACGTTCCAGGTAGGCTGGGTTATATTGGATGGTTCCTTACCTCTGAATTGTTCAGTTTGGTCTCTGTAAATTATAGAATTGGGTCTAGACCTAGTCTATCTGTAAAATGTTCCGAGATCACTTCTGTTTTGATTAAACACTATGCATAATATTTAATTCAATTAGTTTTGATTTTAATTAATTGAATTTGAATTTAGGGAAACTCTTGGTCACAGATAGTTATGTTTTAAGTTTTAAGTTGAACTTACATTTTTTCAGTTTTTTTAATGATTATATATTTTGGTACTATTTCTCCCTTGGATTCCTCCCTGTATATTTGGTTGTCTTTGATGCAAATGGGAACTCTAGAGAGAAGCACTTGCTTTCTCACAAAACCTGATGTTTTTTTTTTGAAGGTTTAGAACAGAAACAATTTTTGGATTGATTTTTGCATTTCGTTAGTCCTCAACAGAAAGAAGAGGTTTCAACTAACAAATATTTAGACTAGAATGGCTGAGGGCTAGGAAACCCAAATCGACTGCTAGCTCCCTTGAAAGTCAATTCTCATACGCTTAGTGATCCTTTATGAACTTTGGTCTCTTTCTCCTTTCACTGATGTTGTTCTATAACTTTCTGCCGCTGTATATAATTAACCTTCATTATCTTTGCTTTTCTGTCTACTTAAATTATTTAACTTTCTCTGTCTCTGTCTCTCTCCACTCGCCTCATTTCCAAACACATTTATTCCCTCATCTCCCTCTACCTTTTTTTCTATTTCTCCTGTTTCCTTCACTTTCTCTTCCCACTCTTGTCTCATCATGTTCACTCTTCTCATCCGGTTTTATCTCCTTATCCTCTCTCTCCTTGCAGCATGGCAGTAACCTTATTGGGATGACGGATCTAAATGTCCCTGAGCAGTTGTATCAGTACATGGTTGGGGGCCATCGCAGGGCTCAGGCTGGGGCAAACAGGGAGAGACACAAGTCCCCCAGCTACCAAATCAAGGTAGAAGGACAACTTATATTGTATTAATATTAGAAAAGAAATGTTATTTATTATTTCACCCTACTGTAATAACACTGTAATAATGTAAAACAGTTTAATATATCTCTGTGAAGGTGCCAATCTGTTTTACCTTTGTTGAAGTCAAGGGAGTGGTTCATAACAGTCATCATAGAAATTCACAGTATAATAACTTTACTATAATGTGTAATAGCTTAATTTTATTGAAACAAGCCATACACTGGCAGGGTTTTTCACAGATTAATCGTGTTGTATAAATATTTTGCTTTTGTCGTTTCAGGAGGGTGACACCATAAATGTAGACGTGACATGTCCAGGCGCCACGCTGGCCCTCGCCATGATCTATCTCAAGACCAACAACAGGTGAGAAAAGAAACAACTGAACTGTACTAAATTCTTTTTTAAGATGTAAAATATCAATGACATGTAATTTTCACATGCTGACAAGTGGGACCACCTGGTAACAACTGCTTTTACCAAATAATAGCACCCACTCCCGTCCAATAATTATATCTTTCTTATTTAGTTTATTTATTTGTATCTCTTTTCACACACAGTTGGCCTGTGTCTCATGTGCTGATAAATGTTTTTACGACTCCTCTATTCAAGATTAGAATTGTATTAGATATGGACACAATGTGTATTATTGATATGACTGTGTATTATAGCCAATCAAACAGGTTTTGATGTATCACTTAACCACTTCCCATTTTATTTTGATAAACAAAACAATAAAAAAAGAAGTTAAAAAAAATACATATAAGCTAGTTAGGAAGATGCTTATGGCATAAAATGATATTTGGTACCTCAGAGTATTGCACAGTTGTGAATAACAAACTGTATGACAGGTGCAGAATGAGTCACCACTGCTGTGTTAACCGTGACGCCGAGTTTGATAAATATAACCAAGTGTGGTGCTTTTTACATCCTAACCTGCCTGATGAACAATCTCATCCCTCAATGAGTCCAGTTGTCACATTACGCCACAGAAGAACAGGCTTCTCCATCTTCTAGCTTTCTGTTATAGGTCAAGAAGTACCTGTCTTCGTGAAGGCTCATCTGATGCTGTCTTTCTATTGGTTGAGAAGGTGTTGAAGAAGTGTATTAACACCTCCTTGTCTCTTCCTGGTTCTGTCTAGGTCGATTGCTGATTGGCTAAAACCTCCAGACACATGGTTCCTGCTGGATTTCATCAAGCCGGAGTTTCTGCTGCTGAGGGTAAGTGTGTGTGTGTGTGTGTGTGTGTGTGTGTGTGTGTGTGTGTGTGTGTGTGTGTGTGTGTGTGTGTGTGTGTGTGTGTGTGTGCGTGCGTGTGCGTTTGTGCGTGCGTGTGCATGTGTGCTTGCGTGTGTGTGCGTGCTCTTAAAGATAATTTTGCTTGTTTTTGATTGCATCCTGGGATGTTCACTCACCAGGAACAAAATAACACCTCGCCTCTCAACCCTCTCAGACTCTTGCTCGGTGTATCATCATGTGGGATGAAATCCTCCCTAATGCTGAGTGGGTCAAGAGTAACATACCCCAGGTGAGAAAATACACACAAAGAGCATTATTGAGCTGACATTTGTTGGAGCTGCGATTTTGCAGACCTGGAAAGAAGTCACCATGACATGTAAGGAATATCCCAGCTATGAGGGTTCATTTCTGTGAATGGGGGAAGGTTTAATTTTTTCAGATATGTCCAATTCATTAAAGCTTTTCTATTTGCGGTTAGACACACTACCTGTCTAGTTGTTCTTCACTGATTCACAAAAGCAAAACTGTATAGTTTGCATGTGAAAAAACAGCCACCCTGGATAAACAAAAAAAGAGCACCAGCTATTTCATGAGCAGAAAGGGATGTTTGACAGGTTATCCAAACAGAGTGCATGATGGAAACATCTTACTACTACATGGGGTTTGACAAATTTTGCCTCTTTGCGAACATGGGAATCTTTTAGAGAATTACGTTATATTGGAAGGTAATACAATGCATAATCCATAGTCTAGAAGTCACTACCAGCTCTTATGATAATTTCATCCTAGCTGATTGAATGTTTTTTCATGCAACACTCTCTTGGAGTTGTTGTCTTTTAATATACAGTGTCTTGTGCTTTTTATATCAGTCCAATAACTGACAATTTTCTTCAACAGAAATTAAATGTTTTTACTTTGGATTCAGTTGAAATAATTTTATGCCCATTTAAATTTTAGAAATGTTCAAACAGCCAGTTACATAATACTGTCTATAGAACAGAAGTACCTACATTTTATTTGTTTTTAGATCATGAGGGGGACTTTTGATCCTTCAGAAGACATTAACATGGAGACAATGGCGTGAGTATTTAAGCCAAAGACTGGCATTTAACTTTTATCATATGCACATTCTGGAGTCAACTTGGAATATTGTTCTTTTTCAGGGGAATTTAGCATAATCCATGATTCCTTTATGTGACAAACTTCTGAAGTTGTGTCAGTGATGTTCTCCTGAGTGTCCTACAACCAGGACTGATTTGATCATGTTTCTTTCAGCCAAGCTCAAGACTACATTACTGCTGGGGCATGTATGGCATTGGGCTTACGCTTTGCTGGCTCTGCCAACTCTGATGCCTTCGACTGCCTCTACGAGTTTGCAAGGAGCTTCATGAAGATCATGTCCTTTGCTGGAACAGCTGCGGTTGTAAGTGTTTGTATAAGTTTCTGTTTTAAGTTGATACAGTTGTAATTTGATTTGTTCTAAGAAAGGCCCTACAGGATTGTCACAGTCATGAAAAAGTGCTGTGTTGCCTCATGCACTTATACTTATTATAATTACATAATTATTTCTTATATTTCTCCTTTGCTTTCTCTTTCTGTGTCTGTCAACCTGTATCCTGGTTAAATTAGCAGACAGGTTATTACAACCTGCAGACTGGCCTGTCAATGATTTTGCTGGCCATGTCCATGGTGATGTCCGGCACCGGGAACCTGAAGGTCTTGCAGCTCTGTCGCTTCTTCCACAAGAGAACTGGCGGCGAGATGAACTACGGCTTCCACATGGCCCATCACATGGCTCTGGGCCTGCTCTTCCTAGGAGGGGGCAGGTGAGACGCAAACACACGCACACACATGTAAACACGGACTGGTACTACTGCATAGACCTTTTTCCACAGCAGCCATTTAAATGCTATATTTGAGGTCAGAAATGTGCAATTACATAAATAAGAAACTAGAGAAGAAGAAAAAATGAAAATCCCACATCATGATTTTTTTTTGCGACATTTACATTTTTTTTTATTAGTTTTCCTAGCATCAATATTTCTTATTATCATTATATATATACACTCACCGGCCACTTTATTAGGTACCCCATGCTAGTAACGGGTTGGACCCCCTTTTGCCTTCAGA
>NC_048423.1:5106467-5286648 GCF_013103735.1 Etheostoma cragini | reverse complement strand
CTGCTTAGAAATTAAGTGTTAACGAGCAGTTGGACAGGTGTACCTAATAAAGTGGCCGGTGAGTGTATATATATATTTTTTTCACTAATTATTAACCTATATATTTTTTGTCCCTGGAGGCGACTTTATACAATCCGTTTCCAGCAAAACAGGCCGCACGCAGAAAATGCACAAAACACAAATATAAAATATCTATACAAATGACCAACTGACTGACATGTAATGTGCATTCTTCTTAGAAAACAATATTTTTTAGAAATATCTTATGATGTAATATCTCCAGAATTGTATTATTACTTTTTTTTGTTAAAGAAGGAAAAGAAAATTGCAATACTAGCAAATTGCAATAATTATAGAACTGAATATGAACAATGAACAATACAAATTGGATTGGCACCCATGTATTGTGAAAGAAACAAATCAAACTAATTTTTTAGGGTTGTCCCAACCCTACGACCTTAGCATATTGTCCCGACCCTAAGAAACCGACTCAACATTTATTTCACAGATTCTCCACAGAAAAAAAAACATGTTTTGAATACAAAACATAATGATGTATTAATGCACTTATTTCTACACCTTTGAAATGTAATTTCAGGGCAAGGAAAAACGTTACAGTCAGTTAGCTTTTAAGCTTTTCACTCTGCTACACACTCTCATCCTTCCCCAAGTTTGTGTCTGGCACTATTGTTTAAAATAAATAGAAATTGAATTTTAGGACACACCTTACCGTTTAAACCCTCCATTCCACCAGTCAAGTTGAGTGGATCTACTGTACTCATTAAAGTAATATATTTTCTCAACTGAACCTTACTGCTCTAGTGAGTATTTATGGAAACAGTGGTGTTTGTGGGATTGGCTCACAATAATAATAATTATTTATTTATATTATATCATTATAATAATGTGGATTTTGAATGATATTTCTTTGATGAAGACACTATATATTTATATTCTACATATATGTCACTTGGCACCTGAATTTCTGTGTGCTAACGAGACTCAAATTGCACACAGATGCAGGTGCAACCACATACAAATGCTATGTGTCTGTTTTGAGTGCTGTCTTGTGCATTATAAATTATATTTATATATACACACACACACACACACACACAAACCAGGTTCTTCCTAACACTGACCCTGGCCCTATGAATTTTCAAGAGAAACAACGACTCCCACTCTATCATTATTATATGTTGCAAATGTTCACTACTTACAGCCGTAATCAGATTGAACCTTTTGATCTTATTCAAATCATGTGTTATTTTAGACCTGCCAGGTGAAAGCCCACGCAGATGAAGGGACTCAGCTTGAATGTCATGCACCACACTGAGTGTGTTACTGTGGGTCTGCAGAAGTTAAAGTTCATGCTGGTGGGCAGACTCATGCCATGTCATTGTTGTACTACCTTCATTCTCTCCCCTCTGCTCATCTGTCATTCAGTCTCTCACCTGTTTCCTTTGAAAAAATACATTCACATTTATTTTCCACGCATTTCATCGTTATTGCATCATCACTATCATTCTTCTTTTTCATTCATTTTCTCACCTCTGTTTTTTCTCATTGTCGCTAATCTGCTTTGTGGATTACTTCCTTTTTTTAAGTCTTCTTCCCTCACTCTCTTTCTGTTGTCTCAGTTAGTTTCTCTTCCCACTTCCCATTTATTAATTATTTTTTTTTTAGCAAGGTCTGAAGTGGCATTCAGACCACAGCATACTGTAGGTCTATATCAGCTTAAACGCCAGACAGGGTCTTTGTATGTCCTGCACAATTCGGGGAAAAATATGTATCACGATTTTTTAGCTTAGAGTTGATATTATTATTGCCACAATTTATTTTTACCGTGACATAGCAAAACAAATTTGCAGTACCAAACATAGATTTTTTTTTTGGCACCTATAGAACATTGTGCATCACCACAAGCTTGTAAACATCATGGCTTCAATGAAGAGAAGGGAGAGCATTGCTGCGCTTCCAAACCTATTTAATGCAGTCTTTTAGCGTTTCTGATGCAGTCGCTAATGCAAACCTGGATGGTGCCCACCGCTCTAAAATAGTAAACATGGGTCAAATTCATAGGACAAACTACACCACAGGGGCTATTACACAATATTTATGGATATAAAAGCTACATGGTTTTTTCTGCACATCCTGGAAGTTCATATTATCAGAAGTTGAAAATGTTAAGTAAAACATAAAAAAGTGAGTCAGAGAAGGTTGTTGCCAATCTTTAAACGGCTACATCGTCTTGTTGTAGCAGTAGTGGATCCTCAAAGCAGGAAGTAAGTATTCAACCACATTTGGTCTAGAGGAGAGCAGTGGTCTCCAACCTTTTGGCTTAAAGCAAATAGATATCTACTGGTGACCCTTGTCATTTGTTTATTGGCTGTTGACAATTTGAGAATATTTTCAGTATCATGTTTTATCATGCATTATAGCTGCAGATACATTTTCTGTCAAACGACTATTTGTTTCAGCTCCAATCCGGCAATCCTCTTTGGGACCTCTTGGGGTATCCTGACCTTTAGATTGGACACCACTGGATTACACACAATTTTACAAGACAGTTAATTTTCAGTTAAAGTTTCCGTTCTTCCAATCTGACAAAGTATAGCAGAATAATGTTTTGTAAACATGAAGTGACCACCCAAAAATGCTGTGTGTTTGGAAGAACATCCTTGCTTTTCAAAATGCTGATTAAAATTCACAACATTTTGCTAGCTATTTTATACCAGTATAGTACCAATGCAAAGATGGCAGCAGTATCTGTTATTTCATTAATTTTTTACTCGTCCAACCATTGAAACATCAACTTCACTCATTCATTAGCTGCTGTTATGCATTAGATCTTTAAAATATGCTGGTTTATTTTTACCTTAACACACTACAAGTCTGTATTTTAGGATGTTTGAATTGTAAACTTGTGGAAAACAGTGTAATTTTCAGTGTGGTTTAAACATGCTTAACATGCCCCAAACAGCCATGTCATTGAAGAGCATCCTTTACCTCAGCTGATCGTTAATAAGTCCTCTCACAAGTAACCTTCTATGTACAAGCAGCCTTTATTGTCTGACCCAACTTTATTATAATTACTCAATTAGTCAAAGCACACACTTCACTGCCAACTCTTTTTTTTAAGAGGCTCTGTTATGGCGTTAAATAGATTTCAACACTTACCTGGGTTTACTACCAGAGAGCAGAGGGTTGATAAAGTGTTTTATTTGGAGTGAGTCTTTCAAAATGTGTGCAATATTGGCTTTGTGTTATGTTGTAAGGGGAGTACAAAAAAACATTTTTGCATTTAATGGGATCATAAACACTGTAATTTTGTTATTGTTATCCTCCAGTCCCAAGTATAACTTTTATATCCATCACTGGGGAAATGTGGTAGCATTGCTTGTCGACTGTTATGGCACGTGGGCAATTTTTCTGCACACCTTACTGTGTCTGTGTGGGTGTGTGTTTGGGTGGGTGGGTGCGCGCGTGTCAAAGAATGTATTTTCAGTATTTGTGATGTTTGATTCTGTCAGGTACACCCTGAGCACCTCCAATTCAGCCATCGCTGCTCTGCTGTGCGCCCTGTACCCACACTTCCCTGCTCACAGTACTGACAACCGGTGAGATCGACACACCCACTATAATTAAAAGACCTTGGTCAAATAGTGTATACAGATGCTTTAGAAAGTTTGTTTTGGTATGTTTTGTGCTGAATGGATGGTGTCTGTGCATGTGATAATCCACATGGTTCATAGAAACTGGATAAATGGAAAAAGTTGAAGTAAAAGTTAAAGTAAATTCAGCAGGTTAGTTTTTCTGCTGGTTTGGTAAAAGATTAGCTTTCATAAGACAGGAATATAACATGACTGTTGTTGATGAATGACTGAATAACTGTCTGGATGCATGCCTTTGTCTATCTTTTTTTTTTTTTTTTTCGAAGATAATATACTGTACTAGATCTGTCTACTGAAAGAAAAAGCTGTGTTGATGTTACTCTTGTTGCTACAGCTACCACCTGCAGGCCCTGCGGCACCTGGCCGTGCTGGCTGCAGAGCCACGCCTGCTGGTCCCTGTTGACGTTGACTCCCTGAAGCCCTGCTATGCCCTTTTAGAGGTAACCTACAAGGTAAGTTCATCAAGGGTGGTCAGGCTAACACAAGGAGCCACAAACCTTTGAATGAAGGAGAAGCCCCCATTGCTTATGGGGTGCCCTTCCCTTGAGCAAAGCACTTGTCCCAACACTGCTATAATGTAGAGCAGGGCTGTTCAATTACAAATTCAATTGGGCCAGTTTTTAAAACCACTAACTGTAGATAGGGCAGACATTTTCAGCAACCTATTTAAAACCTGGGGGTTTGTGTGGCCGCTTGTCTTTGTCACACACTATTTAGACACAGCTAAATAAATAAGTGGAATAACTGCATTGTTCAAAAAGCACAATTACAGTACAAACAACAGATGATCATTTTAATAAATATAGTGGATGGGAAGACGTAGAGAAGAGGTGGAAGTGCCCCAAAGCTGCATGCTTCCTTTCGGCAGCCATGTGAACCAATTGGGCCGTTCAAACGGTGCACTGGGGCCGGCTCGCAATACACTACGAGCGTATCTGGCAAAAAAATTTAATGATAATCTATCATAAGCAATACAGTATAAAGGATATATTGGATAAAGCAGTTTATGTTGGGCCACTGGGAGGTTGCTTCTTAGCCATATGTGGCGGAGTTTGTTTTTAAAATGGCGTTGCAAAGCAGCCAGGACTTTAATATTTGAGAATTGATAAGTGGTTATTCCTACCTACAGATTGTATCTTTGTTTCACCATGGCTGAAGATGGAAGTCAGAAATCACAAGCGTGAATCTGTGCCTTGGTTAAGCCATGTGTTCTCCTTTTACAGTTCAATCTTTTGAATATGCCCTAAAATTCAAGTACAATTTGTACAGTTTTTCTGTATGAAAGCTTGCACTTCCTCCTTTCCTTTCTCTCCCTTCTTCTCGTTCTCTGTCTTTGCCACATATTCGTAATTGTCCATTTCTGCACTTCCTCTTGACAAGCTGTTTTTCATGCAACCACTTTTACACAAACTCTAGCACAAGCTGTAATGTACGATATGTACTGGTTTTAGATCTTCATGATGCGCAAGAAAAATGGGCCTGTCCACCAGACTAGCATGTTCATTTTTTCTTTCATTTTTCGTCAGCATAACCGCTGTCAGCTGGACGGCTTCCTCAAACTCACAGTTCAGACACTTGAGGTGTAATTTGTGCTACTTGCTCACACCATTCAGCCAAGGCAGATGAATGACGTTTAGCATTACCACTGTAAAAAA
This sequence comes from Etheostoma cragini, assembly GCF_013103735.1. Taxonomy (NCBI): domain Eukaryota; kingdom Metazoa; phylum Chordata; class Actinopteri; order Perciformes; family Percidae; genus Etheostoma; species Etheostoma cragini. The sequence continues at coordinate 5,281,319 of NC_048423.1, read as the reverse complement.
CAACTACCTAGTACCAATTTTTTAATTTGAAATTGTTTAGTGAAATTGTTTATAGGCTTTCCATTTGTTTCTGCTGTTGTGGTTGCTGGTCATGCCAGGCTCCGTAACTGCACAAAAATATACATATACATTAATTACACAGTTTAAAATAATAACACACTGGTACATGACCCCGAGAGTAATTACAGAATTAGATGTTTACATTAGTCCGTATTAACAAGACTATATTTCATTTGCAGTCTGAATCTGTTTAGATAAGTAATGAATTTCAAGTGTGTTGGTAAAAGGTTTCAATCTGAGGAAGTCTCTTTCTAATCCTTTTTTTTTAGAAACATAAACAGTTTTGCAGAAATACTATGTTAAAACTGGTCGGGATTGCTGAGAAAAACTGTAGCTTTTTAAATCCAAAAATCATTTGAGACCAACAAAGTTCCTCTTTGCTATGCCAGTTCTGGAGAGGAGCCATTGTAATGCAGTCCACACTGGTTCAGACTTCCGATTTTGCGTTACCAACATTGCACAGGACTACAGTGTGTCCATTCATTTTTGCCACAATTATGTCATTTGGATCACGTGCGGTCTATCACAACCATTTCCATGTGAAGCAGAAAGCAGACACGCTGGCAGCTGGTCCTGATGCCCATTTTTGGAGACACTTTTAAAAAACAAAGTTTAAAAAAACCAACCATCTATTATAATGTTCAACCACAAAATAAGATGCTAACTGTACATGTTTTCCTAGTATTCCATATTTAGTCAACTATTATTTTTCTCCAGTCTTTCTGGAGTGCCCCAGCTTTTTCATGTGCATGCACATTTAACAGCCTTTGTTGGAATACTGTAGTTATGTATTTACAGATGCAGTAAATAGCTCCTGAATTACAGGAGCAGCAATTTCTAAATCACCCTCTCTTTGAGGATTTGTTGCTCCTCTGTATACAGTACTGTAGATGTGGCACTCTTTTTTTTTTTGTAGAAGTCTTTGTTGTCCTTAAGCATTTATATTTCAAGGTTTACTGATTTTGCAAATAGTCATTTAACATTCTTCTTTAAAACTTTCAGTAAACCGAAGTCCATTGTGTGGGACCTTTACATGGAAGGAGAAACAACGAGAAAAATAGGAGTATGCACATCCAATGTGAGGGCAGGTGGTGGAGATTTATAAAAGCAAGATGGTTCAGACTGGAAGTTTCCGAATTTAAATCCCAGATCAACTGGAAATTCTTGTAGAGAAAAAATGAATAAGCAGCTCAAGTATTCTCGCGGGCATTTTTGTGCTTTATTTATTGTGGGTAGAAGAGAGATGTAGATGGTTAAAAATAGAGGTTGTTGTCCACAGTGAGGACCATCTCTGACAGCATTCCTCACTGTAAATTCATACCAGAAAGCTCTGCTTGACACTAAGGATCATCAGTCATTATGTCACTTCTTGTGTAAGAGAAATGCAAACGTTTATACGCACAAACAAGGAATGGGGGGGCATAGTAAGCCGAATCAACGTCTAAAAGGAACAGCCAGGACAGCAGGAATACACACACACACTTTTTCTTGTGGAATGCCAGCATTCTATCTAAAATATCATCTCATTTGGTTCAGTGTAAAAAAATCTAAGCCAGCGCAATGGCGGATCTTCAATCTCTGTGTACATGGGACTAGAGACTCAAGGAGAAAGTTCATTTTAAAATGAAAAAGGAAATAATTCTGTTAACATTTGGGAAGTGCCGTCTCTCAGGAGTCAATTTTTTGGCATTCTGCTATTCTGTACTAATACTTCTTTTTAACGTTAAGTGTGAGTAGATGAAACTGTTGTTACACAATAGACAATTGCTGCAATGACACAGCTATGCATGACACCGCTCACATGTAGCAATGTTAAGTCTCTACACTTTGATGTAGCTGTTATGTTTAGAGACCTTACAGTTCAACTTTAGGTTGAGAGTGTGAAACCCTTTTGGCTAATTCTGGCATTCTCAACTCATGTATAATCATGTGTTTTATTAATTAGCACTGCCCCCTTAAATAAACCGTACTGAGTTACGTGTTGTGTATGTTCTAGTGACGCCGTTTTCTGTTTCAGGAGACCAAGTGGTACGATGAGACGACGGTAGAATTGATGGCTCCCACCATGCTTCCTGAGCTGCACCTTCTTAAACGGGTAAAGCACTTCAACACTTCACGGCTTCTGGACTTTGTAATCCAGTGGAAACTAGACTGTTAAGTGTATCTCCCTCTCTGCTGAGGATTATCTAAGTGATGTGCGTGTAGAGTATTGATAAATGCACAACATTTTCAGTTTTAATTTGGATGTCACTCAAATTACTTGTCAATAAAACAGGCAGACACTGATACCATAATCCTTTTATTTTATGTTTATTTGTTGTATGCAGGTAAAGGTGAAGGGTCCACGATACTGGGAACTGTCCGTAGACCTCAGCAAAGAAACACAGCATCTAAAGTCAGTATAGAGTGACATTTCATTAAACATCATCTGTAACTTGTTCATTCACCCAAATAATACCTCTAAATACATACAGTGTAAAAATGATACCGGAACACCCAGTGGATTCCACGGGGAAGCTCTCATCTGATGAATTGACTCATTGGTTGACAAACTCAAAGAACAATCTCTCTCTTTACGTCTCTCTCAGGTCCATCTTATCCAGAGACGGGGTGTTGTATGTTAAACTCCGGGCCGGCCAGCTGCCCTACAAAGACGACCCTCAGGGCTGGAAGAGCCTGCTGGCCTCCACCGTCAACCACCGCAATTCTGGAGTCAGAGCCTTCGAAGTAAAAACATATAGGCGTCACACATACCCAATAGGGCTGCAACTATCGATTACACTTAGTAATCAAATATTCTACAGATTATTCCATCGATTAATTGAGTAACCGGATAATAAATAATTTGGCTTAGTAGTAAATGGCAAAATTTATTGTACAAAAGAGAGGTTTCCTTTTCCCAAAAAAGCAACATTTTTATTGCTTATATTGCATACAATAAAAGGAATAGATGCTAATGTTTTTGGCTGCACGGCCACAAAGCCTTTATATTTGTTGGCCAAAGTACATTTTTGGCAGCCCAAATGTAAACCTCTGTAATTAAGTTCCAACTTTTAGGAAGGGGTTATGCAGAATAGCTATCCACAACTTTCAGGAAGGGGTTATGCAGAATAGCTATCCACAGCTAAGCCCATGTAAATGTTACTGTACAAAGCTTACAGCAGTGCTATTCAGCTATACTGTTGAGGGGGAGACCTTTTCAGAAAGATAATCTAAGTTTAGAATGAATGAAGAAAGCAGACATCAGCGGCTTGATGACTTCATCGACGTGCATAATAATTAGCCATGTGCAGGTGCCGCTGGTAGAGAGACGGGCTGGTTTGTCTTTGCCAGTTTACAATAATTTGTCAAAATTTCAAGATTCCTGGCAATGTAAGATAAAAGGTTAGACTCCAAACCAACATCTTTTCATTAATGTTACCTTGTGTCGAGTCCGCTCCATGAAATGGATGAGTAGACTGGATGTTTTCTGCTGAGATGCTGTAACGTAAGCAATGGCGCCCTGCCGTTGTGTTGAGCCAGTTCCATTTTTACAACAGAACCACTGTACAACGTTTTACTTTTCTGCAGCTTAAAATGATCCCAAACTGTTGTTTCTCCGCTTGTCTCTTCTCTTAGCATCTCATTACTTTTGTTCTCTTTCTTCATTTGTAAGTCACGTCAATTGTCACGGCAACAGCAGCATCAGACAATTGTGTGATATAAAAATCATCGGTACAATGTTAGTTAAACGAAGCTTTGAGGCAGAGAATTTTACATTATCAATTTTTAGTAATTAGTTCAGTCGAGTTACTCAAGGAATCGTTGCAAATTGCAGTTCATGTTGTTTAAAGTGTTTTAGTTTAGATTTTTGTTTCCAATAACACTCCCTTTAATAACTTTGGTTTGAAATAAACCAACACATTTTAAGAAATAAGTCTACCAATACCCAGATAGAAATGGGAGTGATTGGAATTGAATTGACCTCCTCCCCAGTGGCCTGTTGTGTCCAGTCTTGGCAGGTTGTCACTACAGGTTTAACAGGCAACTGTGTGGATGACAGACTATTAATGGTTTCCTGATGGCCTCAGTGTATGCTGTCAACACACCTGCAGGTCCGGGTTGGCGGGGACGCGAAAACACTTGTCCTCACTGTCCCTCCACCTTTTCTTTTTATGCATTCAGCTTACCTTTCTTTCTTCCTTCTCTAATTACACTAATTTCTTCCATTAATCCTTTGGCTTTGGATTGTCTATAATAACCTTTACTCTGCCTCTTACTCCTCTGTGATTGTGTTTTATATATGTCCTTGTTTCTCGACACAAAATAAATGTACATTTCTTCATGTGTTTCTGCAGCCTGAAGCCATCTCCACGTTCACCTCGGAGCCTGCCTTGGTCTCCTTTGCCGAGTTCTTCTGTAAAAAATCGGAAGATATTAAACACGTGAGTTTAATAGAAAGAAGTGGATGTAGGTGACCTATGTGTCTGTTAGGCACCAGTGAGCCTCCCTTCTCGCATTTTTGAACGGTTCACACATCGCACTCAAGCGTGTGCACTGGAACCAGCCAATGATAATTTGACTTCGATCTAGGGCTATTGTCATGTAGCTCCAAAAAACAGTCCAAGAGCGGAAAAAGTTAGTTGGAACTTGGAACTGAAGGGTCCCAGCAAGTCTGAGTGCATCAGGGAATGAATTTTATGTACTTTATACATTGTATGACATAATTATCATATAATAAAACATTAAGTAAGCAGGAAGGAGTTTTTAGCTCCTGGAGGTGCTCTAACTTTAATAATGAAAAGTCACAAAAAGGTTGTTGAATGTTTTATCAGAGCCCAAACTGGTACTAACCTTTAATTCAAAGTTTAATTCTTTCCTCAACATTAATTTTTAGTGTTTGGTTGGTCTGGCTTTTACTACAGAAACTTTCCGCCCTGCTAAAATTTGTGTCCAGGCGCTTTCTTCCCAGCCAACTGGTTTTGGGAGTGAAAACACAAAGATGTGTTTGTTGTTTTTGTCAAAAACAAAATGAACATAGTTCTATTCACCTGCATCCCTGCTAATGTGTATCCTGAATCCGTTCTTTAGGTTAGCATGTTGATAAGCATTCACACATTTAGTCACAAATATGTGAAAAAGGACTGTTTGGAATATAGAAGTTGGTATGCCTCATCTGTCCTTGCTAAAATCATCCTTGAATAACATTTAAGCATCTAATACTCATTAAAATGAATGTTCCAATTTTAGTAAAAGTCAAGCTTATGTGTCGGCTCCTATTAAATTATGTCTTTAGCTTTCCCAAATAACATTAAAATAGCAAAAGGCATAGAATCACAATGAATGTTTCTATAATAAACAAAATGTGAACCATAATTAAAACCTTACATCACATGCAGTGCAAAATGATTCTACAAGCAACTACGGCATCTTTCAGGAGAGATTGATTAGAAGTAAAAGAATAACAAGTGTTGATCAGACTTTCTGTCTGTGTTTTATATGGTTTTGTAATAGATTGTAATAAATGAAGGGACCCCTTGAAACATGTCTGGATAAGCTGACAAGTTTCCAAGGCTCAACAATGTCTGTGGTCTTAAAAGAGGTCTTGGAAATATTTTGAGAAAGTCATTCAATGATGATTTTGTTTGCAGCTGCTTTAAATGCCAAATACATACATTTTTCATGTGAAATATCCAAAGCTGTTTTCACTTTGACAGGAACTTGTGTTCATGTAGTATCCCATTGCTCACAGTAGGAAGATGATTAAAAAAAAAAGGTTTTTAGTGCCTTTAAATGTAGTACACTGAGAGCCCTTCATGTTTCTCTGTTGCAAGGTGGCCGATTTTCTCAGCTTTAAACACATAACTTTATCTGTCATACACTGGGTAATTTAAAGTACATATGTATAGATTGTCAGCACCTAGGCTCAATCTGCTTAGTAATCACTCTACTCCTATTTTCTGAATAAAGAGGTTGCTTCCAGTTAATGAGTTGGATTGCATAGAGGTTTCTAGTTTCAGCATGAACAGTGAAATGGAAGAAAATCAGTAATTTTGTCGCTCAACATTCTATAATTGAATTTTACAACATGGCACTTTTGAGTCCTTCAATTTTATTCATAAAATCTTCAAAGTGATTTGAAAGTCATTCATTTTGCGTTTAGGAGCCCTTTGAAAAAAACACAAACTTAGGGCGCCTGGATAGCTCACCTGGTAGAGCCTGCCCCCATATTCAGAGGCTCAGTCTTCAAGGCAGCGGCCGCGGGTACGATTCCGACTTACGGCCTTTTGCTGCATGTCACTCCTCCACCTCCCTCTCCCCTTTCATGTCTAAACTGTTCTGAGACAAATTAAGGCCTAACAAAAACTAACACGATATGCGGAAAAGCAAAATGTATGATGATAAAGCATTTAAACTTTAACGTTATAAAACAAGCTTTAAGAAAGAGCGTCATTGTTGAGTAAACTACTGAACTAACTTAAAACTGTAGCTGCCAACCAAACCTCATTGAGCTCTGTATTTGAGATTTATTTGCTGTCATGAAGCCATCTATATTTTGTCAAAATGTGAGAGTTGATCTACAGTTTGCACCAACCTGTTTGTCTGTGTTGTGTTTGCAGAGGGATGATACTCTTGTGTTGTTCTCGGCTATGCTGTATGAATGTGTGACGCAGGAATGTCCAGAGATGCTGCCCACATATATTGCTGTTGAGCAGGTAAAACACACACACACACACACGTGCTAATGTGCGCGAATTGGTCCTTCTTTTACTTGTCAGTTCTCTTGCTTGTTAATGTTTCAGCATTTTTAGTGCAATTACATCACCAAGCAACAACAATGAAAACATTTTGAAAGATTAAAAAATAAAGGCAGAGTTCCCTCTAATAGGTGCTTTTCTCATGTTAGTTTTTTTTTCCCCAACATTGATTTTCATCCCAGAGCTTTGTTTTGAAATACCCAGTGACAGATATACTGACAGATGAAAACCTAAAGTCACTGGCAGAGATAACAATTAATTCTGCCCATGTGATGTTAACATGTTCCGTTGCTGATGTCTTTCAGGCGGTGGGTGCTCTGCGTCGGGGCGACCTGCTGCAGACCTTCCCCTTGTGGCAGATGCGTTTGGTGGTGGAGTTGTGGGACAGCAGGGTGCTGCGGGGTCCTGCTAACCGTCACAATGCTCTGCTCACCTCCGAGTTTCTGCCTGTCATGAAGAACATGGCGGATGTAGCACTAGACAGCTGGCTCAAAGGTGAGAAGGGGCAAGATGGATGGAGTAAGAGTCTGTAAGGGAATAAGAACGCAGATCAATAGAGTGAAGACAACATGTTGTGAATGCTGAAAAAAGGCTCAGTAATCTCAACCTCTTCATTAACACAGATCGAGCAGAGCAATTTCCACTACCATCCTTTTCGATTACAGCAGGGGTCTTCAATGTTTTTTAAGCCAAGGACCCCTGAACTGAAAGAAAGACGGAGCAGGGACCCACAACTATATTGTACAAAATTGCATATTAAACTGGACCCTCCATAACGTGCCTAAAGCCTTTTTACATACCTTTTATGCATAGAATAAGTTATTAAAATAATTGTTGACATGTTTTATAAATCATGTTTTAATGTTAAACATTGTAATAATTTATAAATTGTTAATCACACAACATAAATTACATGGAAATGCACCCCAAGCAGCTGGGTGTCTGGTGCCTTGCCTGGCACCTTGGCACCTCTGCAGCTACCACCACCATCTTACTTTAGTCCATATGGGGATTTGAGCCAGCAACCTTTCAGTTCCCAACCCAGCTCGGACTGAGCTACAGCCACTTGGTACTGGCACAATGAATCCCAAGGATGAGCTGTATCTGTGTGGCCTTAGTGACCACCTTAGCATCAGTGGGGATTTATTTTGCCAGTAATATGTTGGATCCATGTTAGGACTTTTTAATTTTTTTTTTTAAACTTTCAAAAATGAACAATAATTGACTCCAATGACTATGAGGACCCCGTAGGGGTCCCGGGCCATTACATTAATAAAGCAATGTAAATACAGCGACCTGGCGGAATAGACAGTGCTGCAAGTTTTTGAGAGAGAGAATAAAACCAGTAAAGTTTTCTGGTATCTTGATAATAAACAAAGGCTGACATTAGAGGCTCAGTTATTCCAGTGTAGCATCTCATTTATTGATGAATTTAAAACTTGATGGAAATACTATATTTATATATATTACAATATTTAAATGCATACTCACCAATATTTAGGGCAAAATGAGACTTCTTTAATGTATTAAAGAAAGCATGATTTCTTTACTTAATTCATTTCACTTTGACTACATAAGTCATTTAAATTTGGCTGGTTTTGCAGCAGTGTCGCTAGTATTTCACATGCTGGGTGTGTTTCAGCTCGATTTCCTATTCAGGGTACACCCAGCACAATAATGTTGACCAGACTGTGCATACACTCAAACAAATGCACATTCCGCATGCACACACACCTAAAATAATACATAAGAGGCGTGGGAAATGGGTGAAGTTGTCAAACAAGACTTTTGTCATGTAAACAGTTAAAACGTGACTTGACGTTTCATGAAGCCTCTTGGTTCTGTCATGTTTCAAAGGAAAGCCAAACTATCTACCTCAAGCATCAGGAATGTTGCTGATCTCTGGAACTTTCCCATGGGTGAAATCTTTTTCAAGATTTCTTTATTTTTTAGGATTTGTGTTTCTTCTCCTCTTCTCTCAGTGCCGTTTGACTCTCTGTGAAAGTGTTGTACAGACAGCGGACAATGTTGAAAGGAATGCAGTTTGTAGACGTTTTTACCATTATGGAATTTGACATATGACAATGTGACGAATAGAATATTTATTTTGCATTGAGGTTGTTTTAGTTTTATATTTAATTGCAGTTCAAATTGGTTTTATATTTAAATTATAAATTGATTTAGATTAAGGCATTATGATTTTTATGTCAATCCATTGTTTTTTTTTGTTCCCCCCCCCCTGTAGAGAAAGACAGATGATCTGTATTTGACTTGAAATAGTCAACAGATGTGGCAGCAAAAATGTTTGATCATGTTTATTGCATTTTGCAGTTTACCAACACTATCCTTACTGATTTCCTTGATGGAATTCAATCAGAAACAAGCTGATTTATCTTGTACAAAAAGTGGGTTTGTGATTGTTGTCTGATTTAATTGAATGACAGTTGTAGGTACACCTGACAAAAAAATGGTATGCCTTGTTTGTGTATTTTCTTCTAGACAACAGCTCATTGTTGAGATCCTACATGAGGGGCGAGGCCCTTCCCAAAAATGGCCAGTCCATCATGTTGGCCTGCTTCCTGGTGTACCGCTCCATCCCCTGCCTCAGGAACACACATGCACAGCTGGAGAGTAAGATAAACACAAGTTGTCACTGTATTGGACAGCTTTACCCGTGTACACTTATATTTGCATGTATACAAACGGTATATACGCACAGCAGCAGGACTAAAGTTTCCTTAGGGTTAGGGTCAGCTTTAAACTCTCACTCCTATCGACTTACCGTAAAATAACTAGTTACATTTATTCAAGTGCTGTATTTATTTGCAGTTTTGAGGTATGATGTGATATACCTCTACATTTTAGATTGAACATCTTTTTTTACTTTTTGTTTTACTGTCACAACTGTAGTACCTAGAGGTAAAATGCGTAAACATTGTTTTATTAGTATTAACTATCTAATTATATATAATGTATTATGTTACAATACGTCGTCTAGCAAAACAAATGATTTCACTGATAATACTACACCTTTTTTGTTTTATTTTTTAAACATTTGTTATGCTTGTAATTTTACTTAAGCTAAACATCCTGTTCATGCAGAACAACTAAAAACTACCAATGAAATTGATAATTGGGACTGTGATGTTTGACTCATCTAAATCTCTGTTCTCTCTCCCTGCAGGCTGCAGCTCATTTGGGGATTTATTGTCACATAGCAGCGAGTTACACATCCCTCTCAGAGACCTGCTGAGGCTGGTTCCCGTCCTGCTGGGCTCTGGCTCCGGAGCACAGACACTTCTGGGCTTCCCTCTGAAAGCATTTTGATCTTGATGCTCAGTACTAGTCTGGCTAGTAACCTCTCATAGTCTTACGTTTACACTGTGAGCACATGTAGGACAGATAACTAATTTCTACCTATAACACCTACTGGTGTGTGCAGCAAGTGGGACAAGATGTCACCATAAGGGGTCTTCCTGCATCACTACAGCGTGGCTGCTCTGCCTCTGTAAAGAACTGTTTGGAAAATACAGACTTTTTCCTTTTCAGCCCCTACTAACTAATATTAGTTTTGTTATATAATATTTCTGTTTAGTATTTTTACAACATAAAGAAAGTTTAGGCTGCAGTTATAAGGCAGTACATGTGCCATTTGTGGGGTACAACAAATCCAGTATGGAGATTTTTTTTGTTGTGTACCAATTTCTTCTCACCCCCAAACATGGACAAAAAGGACTGGTCAGTACAAAATGAAAGGACTCTGCTGGACTCGTACCAGTGTGGATGCTGCTTGGGTGGGCTCTCATTGAGTCCAGGCCCTTGTATTGTGAGTACGAGAAGACAGAGGCAAGACAAGGAAATAAAAAAAGTACTTGCACACCTCATTATTAATATTGTGGTTTATTCTGTCTTGATATTTCTTCACAAGGCTCTTTCAGTTCTTGTGATATTCAGGACGTCAGCTGCCTAAATTGTTTTGACTTTTGATTTGTTTTGACTTTTAGTATGTGCACCATATTGAAGAAAATCCTTCGAAAAGTATGGGCATTTCCTGCTTGTTTCTTACAAAGTCCAGCTTAGGTCTCGCTGCTGATTAAAGAGAACTGTACTCTCCTTTTTTGTTTTGCTGTATTCTCTCATTAGCTGAAACTGGTTAGGCTTCTGACAGTGTTATCCGTCATGTCTTGTATATTTAACACAGATGTTTTTGTGGTGCCAGCGTTGCATCCCTATGGCCAAGATGAAGGTCTTTTGAAGTGAGTCTAGGATCAAAACAAGCTGTGGGTTCCTATGGGGCTGGTTACCTGCATGAATGGAGCCACCTAATCTTATATAGTGAAGTAATGTTCTCCACAGATGAGACTGAATATACTCAACTTCTGCACTTAGCGGAACTAGGTTGAACTAGGTTTCAGCTTTGCATGTTTTGTATCTTACACTTAAATTGCTTTGTGATCATCTGCCATGGCCTATGATCTAAGATTACTGTCTCTAATGATATTTTGGCTTGTTTGCAAAGGGATGCAACAAGAGATAAAACACTTCTGTCAGCTGAATTTTGTCTCGACTTGCCACATTACCTCAGGGCAATGGTGCTTCTATGGTATAATTTTTACAAATATAAGAGCACTAATCTGTGACCAATTTGACTTAAATGAGAAATGCTGCGTTCCACTATCCCAGAGACAATCTGTCTTAACTGTCGGTTCAGAAATGCAGTTTGGTCTTTAAAACAGTACAACAGTGAAGACTGTTTCACATATGATAATTAATGACCACAGACAATGAGGTTCTCTCAAAATAAGTAATCTGACATTTAATCGAATAAACATTTTCACAATCATTTAACATTTAAAAATGTAAAAGAAATACAATCAACACCCAGCTAGTGATGTGATCCTAAGGGTGTTTTCCTGAATACATTTGCACGTTTCCTATGTAATGTTGATGGATTTTCTCACAGCTGAATGTCAGGGTTGTGTTTGCCAACGACTTTGAAACCTTAGACTGTGGGACCTCACTACCAGTGCATGTAGGCAGCATACATGCCTATGACATTTATGGAGGCACTTGTTAAGATTTTGGCTGAGGGAATCCCACGGTGTCAGACTTTGAAAGCCTACGCCTTTAGCTTTTACAGTTGAAAAAAGTCTTGGATTTTGATGCCCGACTGAGTATGGAAACCTGTCATGTTGTTAGTGTGTGGGAGGATGTGCAATGTGTGTGTGGCTCAGAGTCTTGGATCGTTTCTAACCAATAGCTCTGAGGACATTCCAAAGTAAATGGAAAACATCCGAACAAACAAGTGGTCCACACCCTCCTCACAGAGCTGCAACACACAGAGCAGCTCCTCTCACTTAGATCAAACTCTTTAGATGCTAAAATGTGAGTTTATGTTATACAGTTGGGTTAGGTGAATAATGTTAAAGGGTCACATACATGCCTAAAAATGGCAATACACTTCCATGATTACATGAGGAAAAAGCTGCACAAAAAGCAAGTTATAATCGTGTCTTTTCTATCTGGTGTAAGTCTGCTCTTTCTCATACCAGGGTTAATTTCTCTGGTTTGTGACAACAGCGCAGGATCAGATCTGTTAAGGGTGGGTGGACCAGCAAGTTCAGCTTTCTGCTGAACAAATGATTAACCTCTAAATAGATTTTCTTAGCATGTTAACATTGACAGGTTCTTTGTTATAGAATTCAATACAGAACCCTCCAGAAAACTCTCACTAACAGTCCTGTTGCTACTGAAAGACGTACTCATGTAATCAAATTAATTGTATCATCGTACTCAGATTTGTTTGACATTTAAAGCTGCACACATATTTTTGTAATAACAATGGGTAAATATGGGACTACGTATATTGTCGATATGTCTCGCAGTGGCTTACCCACAGATAATTATCACCTGAGTAGAGTCCTCAACTCTAGAAAGTGAATTAGTGTTTTTTAGCTCAGTGTTTAGTTTTTTTGTCATGAAAACGTTGCACTCATTTACCTTGATCCCAGTCTCAGCAGGCAGTTGTGTTCAATAAAACACTTAAGAAAAAGAAGGAACATCACACAGACGCAGCTAGTTGGTAGACACAAAAACAGTGGAGCATTTAGCAGATAGAGTCATGTATATACAGTGGCTTGAGAAAGTTTAAACATCCATGCTAAAGTTGATTAAAAAGGGGTATAAAAATCATCTTTTGGAAATTGATCATAATGCCTTAATTCAACAAATTTAGGAGAATCCAACCTTTTAAGGAAAACCAATTTATTTTGTGAATGACAAATGTATTGTACATAAATAAATTTTCTTCTTTAAAATACAGGGGGCAGAACTATACACACCTCTATGTGCCCTCCCATTAAGGCAAACAGATTTTTATTTTTAAAGGCCAGTTATTTCATGGACCCAGGATACCATGCATTCTGATAACGCTCCCTTGGCCTTTGGAATTAAACTAACCCCCCACATCATCACATACCCTTCACCATACCTAGACATGGACATGGTGTTATTTCTGTTAGCTTAATAGCTGATTGGATATGCATTGAGAGATGATCTCATGGAAAGTTCCCCATGCCCATCTCTATTTATGGTGAAGGAGACGGGATGATTGGGGGTTTATTTGAATTCCAAAGGCCATGGGAACTGTATCAGGATGCATAGTATGCTGGAGACATGAAATAATTGGCCTTTAAAAATATTTTTTTTTTTAAATAAGGCATTAAGATCAATTTCCAAAAGATGTTTTTTATTCCTCTTTTTAATCAACTTTAGCCTAGTGTGCAAACTTTCTCAAGCCACTGTAAAGCGATGGATACATTATTTATTGTCCTTTTCCAATGAAATGTGTTGTCCCATTCCATTTAAAGACACATAAATACATAGAGACATTATGAACAAAAACAGGACTACATGAATGGCCTAGTACATCCACATTTATACACAGACATGTGCACAGCAGGAGAATACATTTTGGACTCCAAATGAATGATAATGTTGCTCAGTGTCTGCTGTACGTGTAAATATGCAACTGTTAGCTTACATGTTAAATTCATAAGTCAATGTTGTGTTTTTAGCCTGTTCCGCTCTACCTAAGAGACGAGAAAAAGATTAAATGTAGCTTTAATGCTCCAAAATGTGTTAAACACTTCTCCACACATAGATTATTTAATTGTGAGCTTTACTTTGATGCTTTATCAAACTTGTTAGAATTACTATTAAGTGATATTTTATCAATAGGACCCCTGCCACTGTAATTCACCTTCCTTCTAACTGTGCCAACATGCATAGCATGTATCATATTTGACTTAGTATCCATTATCACACAGTGTAATTTGTAAGATAACCAAGCCTTCACCACCTCACTGTGTTTAACTTGCTGATGTTTGGGTCGTTTCCTGGAAAAGGGAGTCACTTTCATTCAACATATCTTAAAGAACATTCCAGAAAAATGTCACATGAACAGTAAACAGTTTTGGGCCAGAAGGAACTGGAACTGCCCATGGGTGTTGCGGAGTGTCTTAAAGATGCTTAAAGTCTGGTGGTTTTAATAGACCTGGAGTCTCCATTGAAGGCCATTTAAAGCCTCTTTTCTGAACTTGTATGAGCTACTTGTTTGCCTGTTTTGTGATGCAGCTGGGCCCCAGTGTGTTCAAAGTAAAGGCTAAATACTGAGAATTGCAGGAAAAGAGACTACATTTCACCAGCTTTGTAATACACTGTGCTGTCAAGGACGCACTCAGTCTGAAGCATTTTAGTACAGTAACTGCAACAAGATGCAAGTTGTTTAGGGGTACACATGCTTGTTCATGAAATGTGTGTTCAGATCTTATTTCTCCTCTCAAACCAAGACAAAAAGTAGCATCTGCCTGTTTTGACACAGTTGAAACTAGGGATGGAGAATTAATAGTGGAGTCAAAGAGGGACAAGAAAAAGACAGTGAAAGTGAAACTAAACTGAAGTTAACTTTCTTTGGTCTTCATCTCAATGTGGTTGTTTCTGGATTAGAAATACCAGTAGGAAACGCAAATAGAAAACATGTGACACGAATGTGACTCAAGACTTATGACATGACTGCAGCGTTCAGGAACAGTGAGGCTGCCTTTCTTTCAAAGTGGAAGGAAAGTATGCTTCGTCAAATGTGTCTTCAAGTCATCCAGAGCCTGACTTTGAGATTGAGAACCAGTCATCTTCATTATATAATATCACAGACATTTGCTTGAATTCCAGACCAATACTTTATAGTTAGGACCTAACCACAACAGCTAGTATGACAAGGTTATACAAACTGTTCATGTCTAGCTATAAATGTCCAACAGAATATACGATTGTGTAATGTGGGAGTTGTGTTTTGTCCCAGACTACACCTACACATGAATGTGTGTCTGGATTGAGTCTGTGGGAAAAAGATATCTGCCTCCAGGAAAAAAAAAATCCTTTTGTTTGTTTCCACAATAAGCCAATCCAAGTGTGTCACAATGAACACACCCACCAACCCTGCAACTTGTATCTTAACTCTACACACAGGAGCACAGTGGATGAAGTGTATTTTGTTTTAACCCTTACATAAATCACTTAACAAAGGCCATTTTTAAGGACTCTGATTTGACAGCAGCTTCCTTGTTAAACCCAGCCTGACTGTGGACCACCAAGGAGACAAAACTAGGTGTAATATAGCGAAGTAGTAATGATTTTCCAAAATGTAAAACTATTACATTAAAAGAGCAATGTCTTTCAGCTTTCTTACCCTGTTAATCATCTCATGTCAGATTTACCTTTGAACTTCATGTCGGGAACCCAACCCATTGATCTTGATAATATTTTATCACACCCTTACTCACTTAATTTACTAAGTTTAAATCAAACATGCAGAAATCCCACTGTCTGTTCTTCAGATTTATCTCGAAGAGATAAGAAGATGACATTGGGTTATTAACATGTGGGTTATTTGTTGGACAAAATGATTGCAACATCTCTACTAGTTCAAAACCCCGACATGACACCACATCTGTACTTAACTCTCTTCTAACGTCCATTTTTTGACATTAGGCCAACGCTACTACCAACAGCGTTTCCACCACACACACTATGTAAATCGCAACAGGAAATTTCTCACAAAGCGGTCCACTTCTTTAAACACAGAAGTGTATCCATGTGAGGAAGCCATTGTATCTACCCCATTGAGGCTTGAGCGTGAACAATTACTGACAGAGGTTGATGTTTCCAAACATGAAGAGCAGTGACAAGAAAAGCATTTCCCTCCATTAATATTATTATCCTACTGTATGTCCTACTTTTGAGCAAGGCATCAGGAGCTCAACGAAACACGTTGCAGGGAAGTCATATCAGCTTCTGCCACAACTTCTGCTTTTACTGTGTGTGTGTGTGTGTGTGTGTGTGTGTGTGTGTGTTCATGAAAATGTGCTTTTTTAATGTATGACTTTTAATATATCTGCAAAATGTCCTATATTATTGGAGGAATGGGAGAAAAAGACTGCATGTGGGCAATGTGGATCGTCTTAGTAAACACTTAGGCTTTAATGTGTAATTCTAATTGTAATAGGTTCATCATAATAATAGTTTAAATCTTGGTTTCAGCTTTTTATATACAGTTTAACAGGATGTTCTCTAATCAGTGTTTGTTGATTGGTACGAGAGGACTGTAATTTCCATGATTTTTGGATAACTAAATTGAACTTTGAAGCTTGATGGGCAGTAAGAGAACCAACCTACATCCTCCTCTTTTTGGGCACCCTAATAATTGTACAGTAAATAAATTAATAAAACAGTACTAGCTTCTTACAAATAAGTAGGTTTGATTTACACTGCTTGGACTCACGCGGGTCAAAACAAGAACTTGAATACCATTATATATATATATGGTTCCCAGATGAAAGAATCCTTAACTTTTTGTACCCAAATGTTTGAAAGATTTAATTTGTCAAATTACTTGATTCATGATGCCGTTGCCATCAGCCTCAGCTGTAACTGGTGTTAGTTGCTAATAAGCAAATGTTAGCAGGACGCTAAACTAAAATGCTTAACATGCTAAATGTTATACCTGCTAAACTTCTGCATGTTGTCATGCCAATATTAGCATAAGCTCAAAGTACAGCCTTGATAGGCAGTTAGAACAGTCATTCTCTCTTTCTAAGATAAGTTCTTTTTCAGAAATATTTACTTTTCAGACACTTTCACTGTACCCTACAGTTTTTCCTACAGTTCCATACCAAGTAGTCCAGTTAATTTGTGTATTTTGCAGTAGAAGCAGCCCAAGATGAGTGAAATTAAGTCATAGCCTACTTCGCCCCATTGTTCATAAGGGTCAGTGATGTGTTCATACCGTCAAGCAATTGTTAAAGGAATGAATGTATCTAGATCCAGTTTAGTCACAGAGCTCCATTCATGACGAGGCTTCCCCTTCTGCAGTGGAGAGGGACGGACTGTCATGACAGGAGGTGGGTGTGACCAAGAAATACAAAAATGTATTACAGTGCAAGTCTCGCAACCACTTCAGTATGAATGGTGAAGCTGCACAAGAAAACTCTGGTATAGCATTAACAAAGTTAGGACAGCCGCAGAGAGAAAGAGAGACAGAGAAAGCGCACACATGGTTTCCTGATGTGATGATTTTTATTCTGCAGTGCAAAAGATTGAAAGTGAAAGAACATGTTTCAGCGCTGGTGTAGATGTTGCGCCTCGCAAATGTTGGCAGTTGAAAAAGAAAAAGACGTGCAAAGTTTGCGTCCGACCGCCAGTGATGTGGGGTAAGTCTGTGAGTTCAATTTCTTTTATGAACTAAAACGCATACAACTCCGTTAAGTTCGCCACTTCACAGCTGTGCGCTCTTCTAAGTTCAAACGAGGAAGCAGATTGTGACTTTGATAAAACTGCATTCATTCAGATTAAATTTGTGCAACTTTACAGCGGTATTTCAACACGTTTTGTAAGTAGACACTGCAGATCTGATAGAAGGAATTCTTCTTCTCTTAGAACTTAAGGGAGGGTTGGGCCGTGCATACTTTAGCTCACTCATGCGGAATGGGCGGTTTGTGCAAGATAAAAGGAAGTATGCGGTGTCAGACAGAGATAGTAACCCGGTCTTTCTCTTCGTTTTTGAATTTTTTTTTTTTTTTTTTACGTGATTGAATGACATGACTTAAAACGCTTTTCTTTGACTTGGTTGCTCTTTGTCCATATTTTGTATCCATAAATGAACCACGAGCGTCAGAGAAGCATCACCTGGGTTTTATTAATTAAACTCTACCAAGTGAGCTAACATGGCCACAACTTCACTGATCTTTTTATAGTCGGATTCTTATCGGTATGTGAAGTTTGGTTGGTTAGCGTCACCTCCTGAGAGTCTTGCCAGAATCCAATGGGCGTCACTTAACTACGAAGTCACTATAGGAGATGATGCGTTCAGATCCTGTCGGAAATGAGCAAGGCTGCATTTTTGTGTGTGCAAAAACACAATTGATTGTGCTTTTGTTTGACAATGACAAAACAAACTGACAAATTATGGTTTTATCTGTTTAGAATGGCGTACAGTGTGCTGCAGCGTCAGAATGACTAGAAAGAATCCGATGCATAGGCTAATTTTGTGTCTAATTTGAATAAAATTTATGAAAACTGAATGTGACAGTGAAAAAACAAATGAATGTTAAGACATATTCTTACAATGCCTTGTTGGATTCAAGCTTTGCAATTGCACAGGACACGTACTAATCACAATCCGTCCTCAAGGTCAATTTAGTAGTTGTCGGTGCTTCTAATATCACACAATGTATCACACAATCTTCCTCTGCAATTTCTTTCTTTTCCATTAACCCCACAAACTACAGGCCCCCTATACAACTAGAATATTGTTGAAGCTGCCTGCACTTGGATGTGTGTTCTTTAACGGGAGATAGGAAATAATAGTTTGCGTTAAAACTGAAGTCATGTTCCACAGACTAGGTTTTTCTCGCCTTCAACTGCATCTCGCAGTCTTCCATTAGACAATGACATCTTAGCAAGTGAAATTCACTACTTCTTACTTCTCTTATCCGTTGATAAGGACTTTGAAGTAAGGAGAATAGTCAGAGAAAACCTTGTACGTAGAACTTGAGTCGTGTTTTTGGTCGAACTGATCCTCTTCTTCTTTGTGTGCTTTCCTGTTTGACCTTCATGAAGGATTGATTACTTATTACAACACTACAGTTACAACTCAAATTAAGTTGACATTTTAGTCATTTGTTGGCTCGGATTTCAACATTCTTGTTTTGTTCCCTTTTGCTTTCACATTGTTTTAATATTTCCAACATTATCTAACCTCATTGCAACACGGAATAGAATAATTCCTTTGTTTTTTTTCCTAATAATGACACAACTTGGTGTAAATGCACCTCCTTTCTCTTTTTTTCGATTCCTAAAAATAGTCTTAATTCTGTTTCCTGCAGGTCTTAAAATATTCAAATGAATAGCCTGAGATGACATTGCTCAAATTTTTAAAGTTTTCTTTTGCACATCGTCTTGTCACCGACTTCTCTCCACCATTTGGACTTATTGAAAGTAATGATGTAGATGAACTCTGCAGAGCTGCATGTGCTCATGCGCGCGTGTGCTTGTGTATGTGTGTGTGTGAGAGTTTCATAATGTGTGACATGGGGTTTCCCGGCCCATTTCCTCCATTCATGTGGCTGGAGACAGAAGTATAGAGCTATCAACCCAGATATGAGATGAGTATTGAGTAAGTGCGTTTAAGGGGAAGAGAGACTGTGTGTGTGTGTGTGTGTGTGTGTGTGTGTGTGTGTGTGTGTGTGTGTTACAGTGTGGAAACAAAGTGTGTGTGAGAAAGAGTCAATAGAAGGAAGTGTGTTTGCATGTTTTATTTGCACAACCTTTATTTAAAGAGGCGTGTGTGTGTGTGTGTGTGTGTGTGTGTGTGTGTGGGTGTGTGTGTGTGTGTGTGTGTGTTGATTGATATAAAGACAACAGCACAGTCATTTTCTCATTGCTTCCTAGTGACCTCTGCAACACAAGCTTCCTCTTGTCACTTGCACCATTTTGAATCTCTAGCTACTACATATGATGCTTAGCAGAAGGAAGCAAAAATCCCACATCTACCTGCTGCTCAAGGCAAGTTAAAGGGCCCAGGATAACCCGGGACTTTTATCAATTCAATGAAAATCCCCAGTGGATAATTTGGTCTGTAGTTCACACATACATTTCTATTTGAAATGTATTTTATTATCAATTATATGGAATCATAATCCTGTGTTTAGAATAAAATGTTATATCAGTCGTAGCATCATCCTTATTGTTAATGGGGCAGTGTTACTCCAAAACAATGTCCAGCCTAAAACAATGTTTTTAACACACAAATCTGAGTAGTTGGAAAAGTAACTGGAGGCATTGAGGAGCTAGTAATCTTATCAAAGTTTATAGTAATCCAAAATTACTTAAAGGCCTGGCTACCGCCACACAGGTGTTTTCACTTATTTTTAAATACTTTAGAACTCAGCTGGGGTGTGGCCTAGACCAACTGCCATGCTGTGCTTGTTTGCGAGACATGGGGCCCTACCTCTCACCGACACAGTGGGGCGCAAATCCCGACACGTGTCTTTACTAGTTTAAGACTGTCACAGCTGTTAATTTCATGTCCTGTGCCCAAGCCGTTTAAAAAGCAAATGCACCTGTGCCCATCTTTGCGCCCATGGGTGTGCTGGTCTTACAGGGAGGTGTGTTCAGGTGAATTCTTGGCGTATTGCTATCTTGCAGCAGCAGAAAGAGACTGCGCCATTGACCAACAAAAAACCTGGTCTAAAGTCAGTAACGCAGCATTTCATTGTTATTTTAACAGTGCATTAGTGAAATGGGCGTGGGCTTGTGCACAGCGCGTGCACACTATACTTGTTACACTCACAAAGGGAAGCGCAGCAGCACATACACATGCAAAGGATTAATCCACCATCATAATAGCAATGTGCCAGGGTACAGATGTGCCTGGTTTTTTAGGGGAATGAGAGATGACACTGATTGGTTTATTGCATGTTACGCCCAAAACACACCTATGAAATAAGAACAGCCCTTATGAACCATGCGCCCAGCGCACAGACCTTTTTTTCCACTGTCAAACTAGCAAAACTCGATTTGGTGACGCCCAAAGTGGAAGCGCGCCATGCCCTTCACGCCATGCACTTGTATTGTTCAAATTGGGCCCATGATTTCTCTCTCTTTCTAATGGAGAGAAAGCAGAGAAATGGGAGGTAACCTTGCTTCTTATGTCACAAGGAGCAGAATCCAGATTGGCCGATCTGAGCTTTAATTTTCTCAAAAGCAGAGCAGGATACCTAGAGCTCGGTATACACCTATCACCATTTCTTGCCACTAGGGGACCATAGGCAGGCTGGGGGAACACATAGTAATGTTAAAAAAACCTCAAAGTAAAATGTTCCTACCATGGGACAGCAGTGTGACATACAGAAATACTTTTTTTTGCCTCGCAAACATTTTGACTTAGTGTCATTTGTTGTGTAACTTGTTGGTCTTATACATAGTCAAGCCAAAATATCAGGCATTTGCTCGTTCCAGAATTTGCTGCTTTGGTGAATTTGCTATTTCTATTAATTATTTAATAGTCAATGCATTTGCAAATGTCATTTGCAGCCCTACTGGCGTGACTTTTATCTGCAATGAGGAAGGTCTTTTTAGGTTGAGGATTTCTTAGCGTATCTTAGCAGAAATACTCAAACTGGGAAAGTAGTTGACTAATTATTGCCACTTTAAAACTTTCTCCCCCTTTTTTTTTTTTTAACCATGTGCAGGTTCGCTAGATTAAAAATTTAAATGACTCAATATACTCTAGATGTGGCTATTTTCTGCAGTGTAAGCCATAAGGAAGGGAATTAATTTACAATAGTGAATAGACAAATTAGAGGAAATGTACACAAGAGATAATCCTATCAAGACACAGGTAGAAGCAGAGAAAGGTGAGAGTTAAAAATTACATTTCATCTTAAATTTCAAATGTCACAGCCAGGTGACATTCAAGTTCATTGAAATTTTGTTCAATTAAATGTCCTTCTGTACGTTGAAGGATTTGATCCTAAAATCCATGAAGAAGAACCTGATTAAATGTAAATAATTAACAATCCGCTGCAGCAGAAAGTGAAAGCATGTAGAAAGCCTGACCATGACATAACTTAAGTTAATGTTACATAGCTATGCCTCTTTTCTGCCGTGCTCGGTGAGATTTTGGGAAATTCACACTCCAAAGTTGAATCCAACACACTGTTGATCAAAAGTTGGAAAAAAGGCTACAAACAGTATGTCAAAAAAGGACAAAGGACTACAGAAAACTTAAGTCTCAACAAACCAAAGGTGTTTTGCGATGCAAAATTACTGTTTTGTCAAAGGAGTCTGGTGGCTTTGTGGAGAGAATACATGGATATACTACTTCTGCTTTCTATGTTGCAGAGAGAGATGCAAACTACAGCTTATTCAAATGAAAGTAAACCTTGTGTCTGTGCAGCAACAAATACAAATGAGGAGGAAGCTTTTACATTGCACACATACTGAAATTAGCTCGAGACATCTCACTGCCACATTTGTAGTAGTTTTATGGGCTCCATTGAGTAATGGTGTCTCATTGGTCGCAATACAACTTTTGCAACTGCACTCCATGTTCTCACTTCAGTTGAAGGAGTGCCTTGTTCCTCTGCTGTTTTACCACCTTGGTTCTTATGAAACCTTTTTTCGGAATGAAAAGGAAACTCTCTGCTGTGTTCTGTGATACCTCTCACAAGACTCTACGTCAAACAGTTCATTAGCTGTGAAAGGGGGTGTGGCCAAAGCATAGGGGTTGGGACAAACCTTTACCAATAAAAAAGGAAGTCTCTGCTGAGTTACATACATCAAATGGGTCATACAGTATACAAAAGCGGTGTGGCTACAGCATAGAGGGCGAGTCAAACCCTAACCAATTGAAAAGAAACTCTCTGCTGAGTTCAATGGTGCCTCACATAAGGGTCTATCTTAAACGGCTCAAATTTTATGAAAGGTGGTGTGGCCGGAATACATAAGCTTGTTTAAATTATAGGGTGTGACTCAGTATCACATGTAAACTTCACATACGTTTATTGTATATCGGATGATGTATGTCATATAAGGCTGATTTCCTGTAGCCAGCGGGGGGCGCTATAACCAAAAGTCAATTTTGGCTATACATGACCTCAGGCCCGGACCCTTGTCAATCGTGAGAAATTTTGGCCAAATTGGACCATGTATGCTGAAGTTACAAGTTCTTTGTTCACCAATAAATCCAAAATGGCTGCCACGCCCAAACCGTGTGACAAAAAAAGTTTTTCTATTAATCACTTTTCATCATTAAGGTGATGAGATGGTACAGACCAAATTTGAAGTCCATTGGAGGAAATCTCTAGAAGGAGTTTAAGTATAGCAGTTTGACTTTTAGGTTTACTTCCCTTTACCACTAGCTGCACTCCATGTTCTCACTTCAGTTGAAGGAGTACCTTGTTCCTCTGCTGTTTTAACACCTCGGTTCTTATGAAACCTTTGGTGCTATGACTTTGAGCCAATATTGGACTGTACATGTTTTCAGGGTTGGACTCTTGAGAATTCTGAAAAGTTTTGAGCCAATTGGACAATGTGAACTAAATTCACACCCACTTCCTGTTTCTATGGCGAAACACGCCACGGCCATGCCCTATGACAAAAAGTTTTTTCTTTTGATACATTTTCATCTTTAACGTCTTAAGATGGCACAGACCAAATGTGAAATTGATCAGATTAAATCTCTAGGAGACATTTGTTAAAGTACGACATTTGGAAATGGCCAAAATCACACTAATTTTGAACTTTCAATTCAAAATGGTGGACTTCCCATTGGGTCATCGGGTATGGATCCAATGCCATTTTTTTTGTACGTCTTGAAACGTACTGCAGGGGCTACATTTTTTTTTAAATATTTTCAGGGTGCTATCAAGCACCCTGAAAATTTATGTCTGGCTATTCACAACACCGTTTAAATAGGTAAAGTTGCACCAGAGTTGATGGAAATGCCAATTTTGGTGAGTGTTTGAGTATATAGCCCCTCAAAAAGGCGTTTCGTTTGCCAGAAGAAAGGAAAGGAAGATAAGCTTAGAGGTAGTGCTAGGTGTGTTTTTAACATTTTGTTGTAAATTACAAGGTCTTTTAAAAGTTTTCAAATCCTCTTAAAACCATAAGGAATCTCCAGTGTCACAAGTATGACCATTGCCATGGTGATAAGACGTTGATCAACAGCATTCTTGACTCTGTATTGGAATCACTTGATAATACAGAAAGTGTGCAGTGTGTATTACCACAGTGCATGTTAATGCACACAAGCATGCGTCACTGACAGTACAGGGACAGTAGCACTTTTTCTTCTTTTACTGTCAAGTGTCGATTTTGACGTGACACCCGTCAGACAAAACGAAAAACTCTGATCACCAACATCTAACTTTTCAGGAACTGATAACAGTTACCTTGTTTGTAGCTCAACAGAAGATGTGTTGCAGATTATAGATTAGCCAATGGGCTTTGAAAATGTTCTGAAAAGCCTGAGGCTTTGTGAGAAACAAGATCCTGTCACTGAGGTTAAAACCACAAAATTTGTTTTATGTTAATTTCACACGACAAGAGCATAGGTTCAATAAGGGTTTATGTGTAAAGGAGTGTAGATGAATGCATGTCTATATACAGTATTAATCTGTGTATGGGAGTGTTTAGGCTTGTTTGTGTGAATTTTATGAGGTTGTTTGTGCAAATGTATGAGTAAGTGGGTGATGTGAGTGTGCATACCTGTCCCTCCTGTGGCCAGCTGTTTCCTTTTTATGATTTTATTTTGTAGATATAGTCAAAGTACAGTGGGTTTAGAAGCAAATTTCTTGTCTTATCACACTTTTCAAGTGTATCTATGTATGTTTTAAAATCTTATCAGCTGATTATTTGTAGGACATAAAGTTTAGAAGGTTGGTGTTCTATTACTGGTGTGTGTCACTGTACCTCCAAAAGAGAGGGAGGGTTGGTGGAAAGAGAGGGTTGTGTTTTCATTCCGGGTCTTCTTCTCAGAAAGATGTCTCAGAAAGAATTCAAGCTCATGTGCTTTTGTTGGTGATCCATTCCAGATTTGCTCACTGGTGGCACAGAAGAAATCTGCAGCTGTGCTAAGATCACAGCTGTTCATGCTATAAAGAGCCATAAAAGGTGAAATGTTTTTAATGAATAAACATTAAGCAAACACGCAAGTGCATTTTACTTATAGGTAAGAGCATTTCTTTATAGATTTTAAAAGTTTTAAAAAGGGGAACAGAATGCAGTGCATGTATGCATAGTTGTTTTTCTTATAGCATAGCCCAACAGAAAGGACTTGGAAGGCTGCTGTGTTGCTTGTTGCAGAGTTCTTCTGTTTCTCTGAAGGTTTGGACTCTTGCTTGTATACAGTAATTGGAAAATGAGACCATCAGGAACTGGTCTCCTTTTTATTTTCAGTTTGGTCAGAGAACCATTTTCATACCTTAAATAGACAACACTCCCATGTCTGCTATCAGTGCTTGAACTTTGAAACAAATTCTCTTCCTAATTTGAATTGGAATTCCTCTCATCTGAATTGTAGAAGCATTAGTTCGCTCATACCCATGAAGGTGTTTGTGGGCAAGTTTTGTGGGGCGACCACACTGGTTCACATTTAAAGCTACTGGTTTCCAGTAAGATGCTGTGCACCTGGGTGGTTGGTCAATGTGTGACAATTCTTATGTAGACACCACTGAGGGGGTTAACTGTCTCACACTGTGCAGTTTATTGCTAACGGCTGCCACGAATGCACCGTATACTACTACAGTGGAGTTTTTAGTCAGAGCTACTGGTTTCCAGTAAAGACCTGCACCCAGTGGGTTCACAGCAGAGGAAGTGGTTGTGGAGCCTGAAACTGTACAGAAAAAAAAAGTAAAACTGATTATCTTTTCATGCAAAATGTCTTTTTGCCTCACGTGCATTTACATGTCTGCCTTTATACAATTGAGCTGATGCTAAAGCAACTTCCTGTGAGCACACACAGCGAAAGATCAGGTCAAAGGTCAAACCCACAGCACAATAATGAAGAGAAGAAATATGCCTGTTTTATGCATATTGCATTATGCAATTCTCATAATTCATTCTTAAAAACAGAGCTGACATAATTTGTTTATTTCACAAAAGTTACATTATTACATTACATGTCCTTTAGCAGAAGCATTTTTTCAAAGCGACATACATTTGCTATATATATATATATATATATATATATATATATATATATGTATATGTATATATGTGTCATGTCACACGCCTCTGGAGCACCTAGGGGGTTAATAGTCTTGCTCAGGGACACATTGGGATGTATTGCAGTGGGAATTGAACCCGATCTCTTACACCAAAAGGCACTAATAAAGATCTGGCCTGATTGGTCTCACAGTAAGTAAGTCAAGATACATTTTAAATTTTTGATCTGCTACAGTACCACATTTTACTTCGTGCATAAGTATGGGACCAATGTCACCACTTGTGCTGTGCACAGGCTTATATCACCACCTAGTGGAAAAGCTCAGACATTATGCTTATTTTAGGGATCCACATCTGCATTTCCATAAACATCTGCACACCGTAGTTGGTAGCTGCAGCAATCTACAAAGACAGCAGGTTAACATGAATATTATTACTAGAATTAAACAAGGTAAACATTTACAACATGCTGTTAAAAACCAAATAAGGGAGTATAAATAAACTTTTTATGGGCATTTGTCACTATATTCTGACATCTCAGACTTAATGATGATTGATTCATAAAAACAATATGTCAAATAACCATTTGTTTCAGACCTACATCTCATCTGCCCGGGGTTTCATCTGCCCAGGGTTTCAGAGTGAGATGAGTCATTCAACCTTTCAGCCCTAAACCTACAAGACCACTTTGCCTCCACCTGCTGTTTGAGTTTGAAAGCTGCTGAATTTCTTTTTGAATTGCTTTCAACCCATAAGTCACGCCTTAAAATGTATCTTTAAAAATCCTTTTGTTAATGTAAACCACAATTTTATTTTTCTCCAGTTATTTTCATCTTATTTCATTGTAACATATTTCACATGTTCTTTTAGTTGCTGGATTTTATTTGTTTATTCCTAATATTTGTAGTCTTCCATCTAACGGGCCTTTTGGACAGAATAGATAATTAATTCAAGCATATTTTATTTAATTATTTGTCTATTCGATACAGATAGAGATTGCAAAAGTAGAAGCAGTGCAACAGTGTCTAGCTAAAGCGTATCTGCTGTTACTGGTTACACTTTTAAATTCAGGTTAAAACAGAAAAGAAAAAAATGAATAAAACAGTGATGTGAAAATGCATTTTTCTACAGTAAGTGTGTATATATTGTACATGACTGAGTATAAAGCCCAAAAATCGGTAAGATTGTGTGTATATGTGTAAGTTTATGTGTTTATACTGTATATTAGTATGTTAAAGATAAATATAATGGTTTAAATATTCTTGTAAAGACACTAAATCACTACAAGTCTAAGACTGTGGCTCAATTGCTGATCGCTCATCTCATCTTCATGGAAGGCAGTTCATCATGATCGATCCAACTCCTGCTACTACCCATTACAGGTTTGCCTGGAAGAAATATTCATACAAATACCACTGTATGAATCAGCACTGAGGTAGAACGCAGCAGTAACAGAGTAGAAAATGTACTAAAAGTTATTTAAGAAACTGTTTTCAATTCAAAGAAATAGTATTCCCTAAATCGCACAGAACATGCTTTTTTTAAGGCACTGAAGATATAAAGTCTGCACTGAAGTCAATAGGAAAAAATATGACAAAACTAAATCTATCCACGGAGACAAAAGTATGACCATTGACTGTCATGTGGGTCCTGCTTATTGCCAGAAGAGGGCAGTGGTTTCCACAGCATCGCGTGTGTGTGTGTGTGTGTGTGTGTGTGTGTGTGTGTGTGTGTGTGTGTGTGTGTGTGTGTGTGTGTGTGTGTGTGTGTGTGTGTGTGTGTGTGTGTGTGTGTGTGTGTGTGTGTGTGTGTGTGTCCCCTCCAGCACACCATCAGTGGATTCTTTCAACCACTGTCATTTCCAGGGGGTAAACGTTTGAAACCCTGCCCCCTGAGGAATTGGTGGTATTGATTGGTTGTCAGCTGGCGGTATTGATTGACATACTTAAAAACAACAATGTAGGAGAGCAGTGAGAAGCAGTCGGGTTTTGGTTCACACAGTACATGAGCTCAGGGAGGCAGAAATGTGTGTCTTTGTGTGTGCATTCCCTTTTATAGTGAATATTGATTGAGCTTCAGTTGGAAATTCCAGTATGTATGGGATAGGGAGGACATTTGTCGCATGCTCCTACAGTTGCTGTTGTTTTCAACTTTAATTTGTGACAACCTACAGCCATAGCGTCTCTTTGAGGCTGTACAACGTGCTCACAATGATGTTAAGCCGGCATAGTTGTCCCCATCATTACCATTAATTTGTTAGCATTCTAACGTGTTTGCTTAATAGCACCAAAGAACAGTTGAGTGGAAGAGTGTCATTAGTTTATTATTTAGACATAAATAAAAATTTGACAATCGTTTTTCTTCTCCTTATGGTGTCGCAAGATAGGGATCGCCAAAATGATTCCAGTTTATCTTGAGTCGAACATGAATGTCTACATTTTTTTAATCAGTATTCATTCAACAGTTGTCAACATTTTCACTAAAAGCCAAATGTTAATGTCATGGTGGCACTAGAGGAATAGTCAGAGCTTCACTGTACAGCATTTTATCCAATAAGTATAGTTCAGTCCCAAATTGGTAGATTGACAAAAAGACCGGCATGTAATTTTTTGATGAAAATGTATTGTTTGGAATATAGAGATACTAAGAACAAGAATTATCCTTTTAGTTTTTACTGATGTTTTGATATATATATATTTGTCAAAAGTCACGTCATCAAATGCTTTTTTTTGTCCAACCAACAGTCCAAAAATAAAGATGTAGATAAAGATATTCAATTTCCTGTAATAGTAAAGTTCTCACATTTGATAACCTGAAACCCTAATTGGCATTTTTATTTAAACGGTTAATCATTTTTTCTATGAATGAACTAATCATTTAATTGATTACTGGTTGCAGCTCTTATTTACACTTTTTAAGAGTGACTAAGAAAAGAGCATTTGTGTTTTAAGTCATGTCTGGAAGATTCCCAGATTTCCTTCATCCAGTTCATCAGATTAGGGCGTTAATTTGTCATTTCAGTGAGACTGAGTCAATAGTAGACCCTTGGCGGAGACAAAGACATTCCCCCTGCAGCAGCAACAGCAACCTAGGAGGTCTCACTCATACATGTATCCGTAAAAACATACACATTTCCTCTATTTCTGTCACACACACACACTCAGCCCACAGGACCACACACACACAAATCTGGGAATACACCCAAATGCTACCCATGCTAATGAAAACTCACATGATGCAGACATTGGCAGCTATACATAGGCTCCCATATTGAGACAGGATAACCCCCTGAGGGGAAAAGTCCCTCACACCCCCCATGTCTGTCCATGTGCCTCGGTGGGCTAATCGGAAACACAAAAGGGTCTCAGTGTACCACCTGGAAACTAATAGTGTTTAGACTCAAGAAGAGGTGAGTCAGAGCCTCTGCTCCTTCTGACTCATGACTTAGACCCAGACCGGACTGAGGGAGACCGAGGGAATGTGGGAGGAAAGACGGGAGAGGAGGGGCAGGGAATTAATTTAACAGTGGCAGACAAAATTGAATAGAAACGACATTGCAATACATGCCTGAGGGAATGAAAAGTTGTTGGTAAGACTGTCTTGATGATTATTTTGGAGGCTGTATACTGCTTTGTGTTGCAGGACGTCTGTGCTGTATTGATGCATGTTTGTATTTGGTCTGCCCATGTGCATTTTGCTTACATATACTGTGATGAAAAAGAGATACATTAAATGGGCCACTAGTTGTGAAGTCTCCCGAGTTTTCCTGCCCAACAGTGTTTCCATGGTAAACATCAGACAAATTATTCCACTTTATGTCACACACTAACCAGTAATGAAAAAGTCATAGTTTAGAGGACCAAAGGGGAAGTGTTTTTTGACGAGGTGTAAAGGACTGTTAGAGTGACAGATGGATGGAAATGATTTCCGCTGAAATAATCCTCAACATATAATATTTGAAGAAGCTAACTCAGATATAGTGCTATTCAAGACAAACTTGTTGCGTAAGCCGGTATTGTGTTTTTCACCAAAGTTATAGAACAGTTGTCTTCTCACTCTTAGCGGGAATCTAAAGACAGCAAAGTTAACTTTTTTTTTAAGTGTATAATCAGGTTTGAAGGCATCATGCATTTAGGAAACACATGACAAAAATACACTAAAATGTTATATTATAAATATGAATATTAATCTTGACACAGTGTGTCATACTATAGCATTGGACTAATATCAATTTTATCAAAAGCATGTTAACTTTGTATTTATTTAGCAGTTGAACTTTGTATTTAGTCAGCTAATTAAGTAGAGTACAACTGTCACACCAAACACACTGTAAAAAAATCAAACCTTTTTTGTATTAGACCTTGGCTCTTATGTGACTGACAACATTACATAACACTTCTTAAATGTCCTGTGTGGAAAAACTACTAAATTAGTGGGAGTTAGTAAAAAAGTAACACAGCCAACACCTGTTGACTCCTTCCATTGGCATGTACCCTGGAGTGAGGACAGCAGACCCCTCTTATCTTCTGAGTCAGCAAGACACCCTGCAGAGGGAAGAAATGGTTACTGGTTACTTAACACAAAATATGGGGGTGTCTAAATGAGTCAGGCGCGCCACTCGTCCAAGGTTTTCTTTCTATTTGATATGTTGTTTAGAAGTTCACCTTCCCTCTGGTGAGTTTGTTTTCTTAATGGAGACTATATACTGTGTTAAGATTCATACTTGTATTTTATGATTCTAATAGAACATGTTAACATGTTTTAAATGTTAAAAATAACCTTTATTTTTCTATCACTGCCCATGGCTGCTGCACCTGAATTCTCGCTCAGTCAAGAGTAGGTTTAAAAGTAAGATTAAGTTAAAGGATTGTTTCTTCAACAATGGCTTGGACAAATGCTTTTTTAGTTCACTGTGAACATAAAGTGCAGTAAGAATAAAGTATTAAGTAATAGCAATAGTATAAAATAGGCATGAATAAAGTATAGTATGACTATAAGTAGTAGCAGTAAATACAGATATTGCACATGTAACTTAGAAATTATTGAAACTAGTAATAATTGTACATAATTTTCCAAGAATATTGAGATGTAATGTAGATACGTGTCGTGCACACATGTAAGGATAAGCACTACTGCGGTATGGTCAGGCTGTCATAGTTTTCTGTCTGCACCGAGGTGTTTGGGTTAATGATTTAGATATGAATACATGCTCACGGCGCTCACAGTATCTTTTACATTGAAGGTTGAGCTAAAGCTATAGTGTGCAACTACTTTAGATTAATGGATATCCATTACATTCAAGCTCTTGCCAAATTAGTTGATACAATTCTAATCAAGCATATCAGCTCAAAAAAATCTCTCTGTATATGGCTATGTTAAAAAAAATGTATTGTCGTCGAATGACTTTCGTGCATAGAGCTTGAGACTCTTGAGTCTCAAGAGTCCGTCATTTTTTTAATCTTCCGTATCCTCCAACCAACTGTGTGGAGGAGGGGTGGGGGTAAAGACTTGCATCATCTGTATGCAATCACACGGTTGTCATTATTATTTAGAATTCCTCATTCCTCAAATCTACAGGAGGACAGGGACTCCAGAAGTTGTTTTTTTAAATGCCTCTGTGTAAGTCATCAAAGTCTCCTTAACCTTCTTCAAATATGAATCAGTTGTCTTATGTTCTTAGTCTTGTTTCTGTGTGTGTCATTTGCAAACAAGGATTTGCCAGAGACATTGAAGACACCTCCTGCCACACTTCCATCAATTTGGTCAAGTTTGCTGATGACTTCACAGTCCAAGGCCTCATGGGAAAATGATGAGTCAGCCTATAGGAACACTGTCACAGATGGCAGTATGGAGTAAAGATAACAAACTATAGCTCCATGTCACAAAGATGGTGCAGATGGTCATGGACCTCCTGAAAACGCCCACCTTAACGTTACCCACTACTCATCAACAACGCAGCTGTTAAGGTGTCTATTAAGTTCCTGGGTACAACAGTTACCAGCGACTTCACATAGGAGACAAACTCATCTCATGTCAAGTCCACCAGAGAACATCCCACCCAGTTCTACAGAGCCACCATGAGGTGTCCTCACATCCTCCATCACTGTGTGGTACCATGCATCCTCGGCGCACACCAAACAGACTGGAACACATTGTATAAACAGCTATGTGGCTAACAGGCCAGGAACAGGTGCCTGCTAGTGCGCAGAGACACACACACATACACACTGTGCTATATTTGAAAAATGTGGTAATATTTTATTCTACAGTATGTAGTGTTTGTATCAAGCTTAGCGGTATATAATTCTTATATTTAACTTTTTTTTAACTTAGTTTTATTGTGCTATATCACTGGGTCAAATCCCAGTGTACATTGTACATTTGGCAAATAACGTGATTCTGATGCTAGTTAACTCTGACCTCACTCTTGAAGGGGCCCCTGTCATGTTCCTCTATTTTCATGGGCGCCAGACTATACAATATGTGTAATTATTTTCGATCATTATTTATAGTATACCTAGGGTCAAAATGCTGTACAGTGACAGGGCAGGGTAGCTTCCAGCAGGATGGTCTTCTACCAAAAACTGGCATACACATTCTTACCAGACCCTCCTCTAAAGTGCGCTGAAGGAGGCTTTATGAGGCTACTCCACATAGCATTCAAGGATTGGAGGAAAACGTGCTCCGGTTTAACTGCATTTTTGTTTTAAAGCAATCAGAATCGTCATCCGCAGAGAGATGCTGCAAAATAGTTGTGCGAGAATAAGCTCAGACTGGACAGACAGTCTAGTCAAGCTGTCTCAATTTACAATGCAGAGATCTAAGGAGCAGTCAAAAATAGTCGTCATAAATTCACCAAATTCAAAATTCCAACACAAAGAAAATGGAAGGAAACTGAAAGTACATGCATCCGGTAGAATTTCCAGCGGCACCGGAGGAATCCCGGAAGTGGAACATCATTGATATAGACTTATGCTGCAGTAACACTGCACGTAGAATTATCATATCTTGTTCATCACCAATATACTTTACATGTAATTTACCAGGCTGAATCATCCGGTGTAATGATTTGTGTGTGTTACCAGTTTCTTTTACTGCCAGCATGACTAAACATCCACAAATTAGGCATGGACATAAGGTCTCATGCATGTTATATGTGTGTGTTGGGAAAAGCGTGGGAATGGCAGAAGAGAATGTGTGTATTTACAAAGTTGGCTCCGAGTTCCCATGATTTCCTCCGGATAGGAGGCTTGGCTGGATGGGTCAGGAATGAATGTGTATCACAATAACCTCAGAGGCAGGCTGATTTATACTGTTAATATATTATAATAGTCGCCAAAACCAGGATTCACAGTTTTTGGTTATAATGGATGATTCCAGGTCGGTTGCATCTCTGCAGTGCTAACACTTGTCCTGAATCATTACAAACTGTATCGGAATGCGTCGGTGTAAGGTTACATCTGACTGTACAAGACTTTTAAATATCAAAGGACAAGACAAACCGGATGATACATTCTCAGGATCATGCAGTCATTTTGTTCACTTTATCTGTCAATATGTAAAACCAAGGGCAAGATGACAAATTCCTAAATGTCACAGAAAGTGCTGGCCGCGCTGAAGGTGCAGATGGTTCAAGATCTCTGACTTAAAAAAAGAATGAGATAAACTGCAACCATTTGGAGTTAAGCCCAAATGGATAAAAATACATTACAAGCCTCGATAAACTGAACCCGTGTCGTTGGGCCCAGTCTTGTCAGGTGCAGATATGACACACAGGCCATCATAGGTTACCAAACTTGAACTTTGTGCTCCCAATTTTATGTAACATGCACTTCCACCATCAGCCTCATTTCCTGTTTTGATCTCAGTGCTCTACTGACCGAGCCTCACTTTTGCCATCCCATTTGGCTGTTTAGCTCAATCTTTGCAGGCATTTAGTAGAACGCATTCAGAGGCAAAGTATGTCTGTCTCACACTTCCTTAACCTAAACATTTCTTGTGCTAAACTGCACCCTGTAACACAGCTTTGGGTTAAGGTCATAAACATTTCGGGAAATTTGCTTGTTTGCTTTCTGTCTGAGAGTGAGATGAGAGAATTAAGTTATAACCCCATGTTTGTGCAATAAGTACCAAGCTGAAGTCAGCACAAGGTTGACTTAGCTCAGCATGAAGACTTACAGCAGGTGGAAACAGCTAGTCTGGATCTATCTGAAGAAAATAGATATGGCTATAAACAACTCATTAACACGTGATGTTTTACAGTACATAGAAAGGGGAGTTGTGTATGTGGTGGAAGTATTTCTTGGCGAACAGCTAGGGGAATGTTACTGGGCACAGTCTTGTTGTCACAGAGGCTAAAACTGAAACCTGCACTAGACAGAGATGCCCAGAAAATAATCCTGGTCAAGAAATGGTTCCACGCAGAACTCCCCCTAAAAATACCACTTACGTTTCTGTTCATGTACGTATGAGCAAACAAGATATAATGTGTTAATTAATGAGCTTTAGAGTTGTTGGTTTTCAAAGAGCCAGACCAGCTCCCCCTGCTTCTAGAGGTGTAAAGTTGGGGGAGTGACTCAGTGATGTCATTTATGCAGCAGTATCTATGTTACAGCTAAATGCAGTAAGCCAATGGTCATAATGCTAACAAAACACCGCAGTGTATGACATTGAGCGAGGATGTATTGCTTATGAAGTCTGTTTTATTTCTAAAAGCAATACTGTAATGAATTTCTTCCCTCCAAAAGCTACAGTCTCACTTTAACGCACAACATTAAGGTTGATATCCATCGCCTGATTTCACTCTCAGAAAGACAGCAAACAAGCATTTCCCCCCAAATAATGAGCTATTCCTTTATGCAAGGCACTATGCCTGATTTCTCCAGCAACATATAATATAATGTGGATGTGAAGGGTTCAGTAACCCTCCCCTGGATGGGTACAAGTTAAGAAGCCATGCCTCTGGGAATTCTGGGGAAAGGGATACACTGTTTACTTTTTAATGTAGCAGCAGATTGTGCTGTTTCTCATGACACACATAGTAGGGTCAGTCGATAGGTCGGCTTCTCAGGCTTTCTCTCTTGCTCACGCTTCAAATGGCTGCTGCATCACTGAAAATCCACAAAATCAGAGAGACCTAATGATGTTGAGGTTTAGGTGAGAGGAGTGGTGTGTTCTGGGCTTATTTGGCACTGATCCCACACACACACACACACACACACACACACACACACACACACACAGTCATCTCATATCTGAAAAAGGAAAATAGTGTGAGTAGTGTTAAGGCGAGAGCGTAAGAAGGATTATAGTTTAATTAAACAATTCTTGTGTGCGTGTGTTTGCCTCAGAAAGTTGGCCACTCATTAGTAAAGAGCTCTAGGAGGAAGTGGTGGTTACCAATGACTCAGCCAAGCAATGCATTTTATTCTTTCTCTCTCGAGTCTCTCTCTGTGCTCTCCTCCCTCTGTCATCTACTTTTCTTTCTACATTCTATTCATTCCTCTTTTCTGGTCTGGCTCTTTTAACATGTTATGTCCATCTCCCATTCTCTTAATCCCTTTCCCCCCGTCTTTTCTCTCTTCTCCTGATTCATCCTTGACCTTTGGAGGTTTGTGTCAGTGAGGGTGTGTTGTGTGTGTCTATGTGTAGGATACTCAGCAATGTGTGTGGGAAGATAACTGGTTTCCTTCAGAGTGATTAAAACATTCCTTCTCTCTTTTTCCTTTCTTCTCGCTCTTTCTCTGTCCTTCTTAGTTTGCAGTGAAGACTTTCTGATGAAGAGGAGGATGAAGACAGATAAACTGGTGAGTGAAAGGCTGGTATTTATAAATCTAAGGAGGTATATATTCTTGAGAATGTGTCTTTTAGATTTAATGTATGGGCTGGTAGAGGACAATTATGACTTCATTCTAGATCAGCATTCTGCTTTAAAAGATTTTGTAAAACAAACCAGATTTTATGTTGTTTAGTCGTAAGACTGGAGAAAACGCAGGGCTAAAGAGCAGGAAAGACTCAAGAGCTAGATGGAAAATATTATAAAATGTTTTCCAAACTTTGGTGGACTTGTAAGTGAGGCGCTTAACGTATATTTGACTTCAAATTCATTGTATTCCTCTTAAGAAAGCAGCTGATGAATCACCGTTTTTATAAAAAGATTATAGGTGTGGTATTTTCCTTGATCATAAATAGCACAGCATGCAGAAGCCGTTTCTCCGTCCACAGCGATAGGTTAAAAAAAGAATTGTAACTTTAAAATCTGACAAGATAATCACAGAGATGGGGGCCCTATGAGGACAAATATGTTAAGTGTGTTTGGCAGTCAGTCAGGTTTCTGCATGTATCTGCTATTTTCGGCAATTTTGGTTGTGTAATGATGATGTGACACAGTGACCGCACCTGTGAAGGGCTGAAGTGAAAGTAGCAGTGTTTGTATATCCTGGTGATATTACAGCAGCTGTCTTTATATGGCCAAGATGATCAAAAGAAACCCAATAAAGGAGCACTTTAATCAACTTCATCAATCTGTGTACCAAAATGAGTCTCTTAGTGACGTTAGTGGGAGTTTCACAATCTATACTGACGCACAGTACACAAGATCTGTGAGCAGTATGTTATACACGAGGAGGCCGTCAAAACACATACTGCACTACACCCAAGACTCACATTTTGAATTTGTCTGGACCATTTGTGCCACATGTTTATTTTTCCCAAACACTACAGACGTTAGCTTGCTAGGAACGTACTGTATGCACTGACTGAGTGTGTGTGTGTGTGTGTGTGTGTGTGTGTGTGTGCGTGTGTGTGTTCAGATCAATCCCTGACGTTTTTCAGAACCCACCAGGAACTCTCTTTCTCTTTCTTTGTATTGTTTTTTTCCTTTATTTTTTGAAATCCCACCCTCTCACGTCTTTCCATTGACTGTATGTGCAATGATTTTCAGTGCATAAAAAACAATCTAGTACAAAGAGAAACAACACTTTGTACAAGATTCAGCTACTAGCTACTTTCTGTCTACAGTATTTTCTGGATTGGTCTACAAAAATACACCGTCACTGGAATAGTTCACTGGATGCTCAAAAAGTAGAAATTGACATAATGATTTTGAGTCAATTTTAATATTGTTAACCACTGCCAATCAGTGGTTCTTTGAGTTAACTCTAAACCCTGGTCAGATTGCGCAACATTAACCGGAACCCTTGAGTAATGCTTCAGGCTGAAAATGGCAAGTTTTAAGGAAACGTTCGCAAATTATGTTCAACCATGTATCCAGCTAATTTACATAGCTTACATTACTGGATTGTATGAACAGTTAACTTCATCGTTATTTTGCGGAATGCGACAAATTCCTTCCCAAGAACGTTTTGAAGAACAACGCCTAGCTCCGCCCAAGACAACTCTAATTGGTTTAAATAAATACCAATAAACCAGAGCATGTTTTTCTCCTATCCAAGAATGTTGTGTAGAAGGGCCAGACCTTTCTCCACAGCGCTGTACAGATACTGTAGGTCTGGCAATGCGAGACTTGTACATACTACGCTCGGTTTTCTTCATACATGGGTTCCAGACCTGTGTGGTCAGATGTGCAGGCGCAGCCCAGGTTCTTCTCATGTCCAGGACCCCAGGGACACGTAGATGACAGTTGTATGTCATGACATACAATTACTGAGCTGCTGGAAAAGTTACAAAGGTCATCATTGCTGTCTGCACCATTTTTTGAGCTCAAATACGAAATAATTGTTTATTTAATCTGAAGAAAATACTACAATCAAGAGACTCATGAGGGGCAGGTTGCATTTATATTTTAGCCTGTTTAATTTATGCATGCATTTGAGGGGAAAATAGTCTTTTGACCCTTTTAAAAAACCCTTCTAAATAAATCCCTCTGTGTTCAAAACTAACAACTTGACACAACAAAATCATGGATAACTTGATGTCTCTGCGGTAGTTCTGACCTGCTTTGTATTTCCAACTGTGTTGGTTTGTTGAGAACTGTGATGTCATGCTGGTCATCCAGAAACTTTGAATCTATTTGAAATTTTAATTTAATCACGCCGGTACATTTCGTTTGACTTGTTTGCTATTAGATGCCTGTTATATATTTTTTTAGTAGTGCCATTTCTCTACTGGACTGCCATGAAACTGTAGTCTAGAGAGTTGGTCAGCAGTATACACACATAATATCTCTTTCACTCTCTGCTCTTTTTCCCACTATTTTTTGTCTTCATAACGATCTATAAGTGGCATCAGTTTCCATATAGTGTTCACAAACACACATACACGCATGTACACTGACACACACTTATGCCAGCCCTGTTCCGTCAAGGCACCCCTCAGTTACGGTAAATGTGTGTTTTTGTCATCTGTGGGCCTAGATGAAGTGATGCAGTTAGTTTTGGTATCATGTCATGGCCATGCATCTCCACCACTGAGAGAGAACGAGAACAGTGCAGCGTGGGTAGGCGTGGGAGGGCTGCGCCAGAGATGACTCAGCGCTCTGTTGCCGGGTAGAGAAGCACCAAACACATACTGCAACTCCCCCATACATTTAAAAAAATACAGTATTTGATGTAGCTATTAATCATGATCCCATCCTTGGATACACTTATCTAAACTTTACGCCTATATGGATAATATTTGCATGAACCATTGCAGTGCAACCATGTTCCTTTTTACTGGAGAGTTAGCTGTATGTAAATAATGGATTAATACGTAACAAAATCAGGTAAGAAACAAAGAATTACCTGGAAAAGATTGTGGGGGTGGGGCTAATGTTTAAGTAGTCCACTAAACTGCACTGTTCAGCTAACTTGAATAGGTGGCTGTTTGCGTTGTCAGCTAGCAGCCAGTGTCAACTTGAAATGTAACTTATTTCTACTACATAAAGGCATTCACTAACAATCAAACAAAATGTGTTGAAGCAAAACAGCACTGACTACGTATTGGCCCCGGTAGATGAAGCATGATAATGTGCCCTCTACGGCGGCCAAATGTCCAAGAAAAGGGGATGAAGTTCACTGTACGGTGCCATTCCAGTGGATGAAACTACATAGAAAACGTTCTGCACGCATGTACCCAGTTGCTGAGTTTCAATGCTCTCAGAAATTTCTCAAATGTTTTCATGTCACTTTGTTGCCATATAATGGGCAACAGACTCCTGTTTGATTGTGTTGCAGCACCCCTTGTCTGAAAACCGCCATTTTGTAGCTAATGAAACTGATACATGGAGACTTTGGGGTTGTGGGTCACATGGCTAAAATTTTCACGAGGACTCCCAGGAGTCCCCTGACATTACTTTGAATACAACTAAGAAAAAAAAGAAAAGAAGAAGAAGGTGGGCATGAGATTGCGTATGAGCAACAAGGAAATAATCCCAGGACATGTGTAAACGTCTATTTTGTCCCGAAAAAATCCCACTGATAACATTAACATTATCTAGCTAAATAAATTCTGATTTTGCTGCGCCAAGCACATAATTAGATTAACTGTAACTTAAATAACACTGATGTTAACTATTAAAACTCTGACTGATCAGATGACTCAAATGAAAGGTCTACCTTCTAGACTCATATTAAGCACCACTCAGCAGAAAAATGAACAC
Organism: Etheostoma cragini; assembly: GCF_013103735.1. NCBI lineage: Eukaryota > Metazoa > Chordata > Actinopteri > Perciformes > Percidae > Etheostoma > Etheostoma cragini. Next base: position 5,241,638 of record NC_048423.1, on the reverse strand, counting down.
ATTTCAGTTCTGATATATTACACACCAAAGGACCTTGAGATGAACACAACATTACAAGAACACAATGAATACAACATTACAAGAACAAGTATTTTTCACCTGGGGTTGAGAGGAATCTATTTATATATTAAATATTTGGGTTTAGCAGATAAGAGCAGCTACAGAAGAAGTGAGAACTTGCTATGTGTCATCTAGAAGATTAAAGCAGAAACTAGAGATTAGAGAATGACTTTGCACCACAGCTCAGTCGGGGTACACAACGATCGGCCCTGTTCTGTCAGTCTTAGAATAGACTATTTTACATTTTTACGATAATACTCCACCTGAAATATCACATACAAATGAATCCATATTCAAATGATTGCACATATTAAAATGTATTAACCTAAAAAAAAAAAGACAGTACCTTAACTCTTAAAGTGTGCAGTTTGCAGTGAAGAACACATTTTTTAATTTTTGGTAATGTAAAATGACTGCAGTCGTGATTATATCAACAGATTGCGTTGTCTATTTCCATATGATATTTAAACCTTTGATAATTCCTCTCAGAGGTGATATCAACCAAAATATAAAGACAACACCAAAATGTATTAATGTAACATTGTTTACTAAAACAACATGCAGGTCAATATCCATGAAATGGTCCTAACTCACTGATGAAAAGGTTATACCAAACTCCACTACACCTAAATACAACTTTTCACAATATAGGAAAAACAAAAATGCCCTGGTTAACTATTGAGTTATTTATTAAAACCGATAAATAAAACTCCATAGTTGTTTTTTTTCACTGAGCCATTTTGTAATGTAAAACATGTTTTTTTCACACAAAGGTAAGGAATTATGACTTCACACTGCACATACGATTTAACATTTGATTCTGAATGAAAGAAAACGCTCAGAATTGGCAGAAATATCAAACTATGTCCAGGTGTTTCTTTGTCTTGGCTTTAGAATGTCAAACACACATTTTATAAATCAACAAAACGATCTCACCAAAAAGTCAATTTAGTAGCTGTTCTGGAGCTTTCATACATATTACACAGTCTTCCTCAGCAGATGGAGCTTGTGCAGTTGTCAGAAGTTCAAAATGTAATATTTCCGTGCATTTTAAGGACTAATCTTTCATGTTAGCTTCAAACTTAAGATTGACATTTTGGTCCTGACTTTGGAAACAGACAAAACTATCTCACCACAACGTCCATTTAGCATCTTTTCCGGAGTGGGAGTATCGTAAATACTTTTTTTTTTTAAATTCTGTTATCAGATACTCAAAGGACCTTGTGTTGCGATAGTCTTTTCAACAGCCGTTTCCAAGATCAAGAATTAACTTTCAATCTCTGCATTTATAGAATGTTGGACTAAAACTGAGCAGATTTGTATTTTATAGAATTGGGAATCATTTTAATGCAACCCTAAATATAGTCTCTTTAAGGTCCACATCCCTAACAGTGACTTACACCCATGGGCTGAAGCCCCCTTGTAAATTATAATTAAATAAATAAAATAAAATCAGTTTTAGTGCTTAAAGTTAGTTTGTGAACTTTTCTTTTAGTGACAGAGGACAAAGGGTTCAAGGGGCTTGAAACAGTTTTAATATCCTGTGTTGCTGTTGCCGATGCTATGCACCTGTAAACCAGTCAAGGAAAGGGTTAACCGAAACATAGTGATGGAGACTGTGCCTTTTACTGAGTCTCAATCTAATCTGTCAGAGGACTAGGAGGAGTGTGGTTGTGAAGTTTAACGTTGGTAGTCCCGAGAGAAGAAGTCAGTATTTCAGGCGCAGATTAGAACCCAAATTGAAACATAAGTGACTAAAATTACTGAATGTTTGAACATTGTCAAATACGTCATTAATACTTTGACTCAAAAAGTTTAAGGTTTAGTTCCATCATAGTGTTAATAGTGTCAAAAGACTTAAACTGACTCGGCTTATAAATTTACTGACTTAGCAGGGGGGGCGGGTTAACACTTTTTCAAGGCATTGTATCAGTGTCACAGTCCCATTAAGAGGCTGAGCCCCCTAAAGGTCTGATCCTAGAATCGCCCCTGCTTATACCCCTTGCTGTAAATTCTCAACTGGCTAAGTAGTCTCACAAAAAGATAATGTCCATGCTGTATCTGTCCTTTGCTTCAGAGTGTGTACTGTTTCTACTCCCAGTGCTAAAGGTTGTTTGCCTCTGAAATTGCCTAAAGCTAGACTAGAAAATGGCAATAGCATCAACAATTTTAACCCAACTTCACTTGAAATGACCAAAGTTGAGTGCATTTTTATCCTGGGAGCACTTTATATTGAATGCTGAACACAAGAACATATAAAAACAAGCTGTAATGCAAAAAGTTGAAGAAGACAACAAAACACAAAACGAGAAGATGGAGCCAGAATTACGTTTATGTGCATCTGTTTTAAGCTTAGTACTGGTTTCAATCAAACTGGTTTTGGTTTGTCTGAATGTGAAACCATGACATTGTCCTTAAAATACCTTATCACTGTAGAAATTAGTCAGTAATGTATAGTTTCTTAACCAGGGGGTCAAGGTACAATGTGGATGTTTCAATTGAGTGAATTGAATGCAGACGGAGTAGTTGGAAATCATAAACAAAAGTAAATAAATTCTCATAATTGAACCTGAGCTCCATTTACAGTATGATTTTAATAGAATACAAAAGGATAGAGAACATTTAAAAGCAGTCACTTTCCAGAAAAGGCCTGCGCATGAGGCACGATTGCTTATGTCTTGTGCTTTCAGGTTTGGGTTGAGAGTGGCGATACGCGTCCCTAAATGACGATACACCTTTCATAACGCTCTGGATAAGCGCGTTGTGTTTGTTCTCATGAGTCAAATGAGTTCAAGATCAATAAATGTCAAAAGCTGAATATCCTGTCAAGTTGAAAACAATAGTAGGTCACTAGTTTGTGGGTGTGTGTGGGTGTGTGTGTGTTCTGTTGCACCTTTACTCATCACAAATTACGCTCTAAGATACAGTAAATGACTAAGAACGCCACAAACATCACTCTGCTCATTACTCGGGGGTTGTAAGAAAAGTCACAAATGACAAAGAAGTTTTCAAATGCTCATATTCTGTGGTTAGCATAGTCATTGTGTTCAGCTAAAAGCTGTTTTTTTCTATTTTAACTCCCAGAGAAAAATGACTAATGTCATTCTACTAGAGATACCTAAGGTTACGGAGTTCAACTAATGTTTTAAAGTGGCCTTGCTGTCAAACCTGAAATTGGTTAGCATTTTAAACATGTGCAATGACTGCATTCAGTTGAAACCTGAGAATAATTTTGAACAAGATGCCATCTGTGAGAAAACAAGTCATGTTTGTCTTACACTGTACAAGTTGTTACAAAACTAAGGACTTCTGTTGCATCATCTTTTTTTTATTAATTTAGATAAACTTATTGATCCCACACAGCACCAAGTGCAAGAGCAGATGCATATAATTTTAAAAGAGAAAAGAAAACTTGGACAACTTATGTAATCTTATGTAAATGATGAGCAACTATTGTTTACAAATGGAGCACAAAAAAGCTAAAACAAAGTGTACTAAAAGCCAGAGCTAGAATAATTAGTGAATTTATGGATTAGCCGTTTTGTTCAAATTTTCTCTAGTTTTTATTTGTCATACATGATAGTCCAAAACCTAAAGATATTAAGTTATCTATCAATAGAATGAAACAAACTATTTAAAGACATTTCGTTCGGCTGTGGGAAATGATACCGGTATTTTTTTTTTTTTTAACAACCGGTATTTTAGGTATTTTATAGACTAAACAATTAATCAAGACCATAATCTGTCTGCTATTTAGTCTGCTAGTTGCTAGTAAGAAATAGTAACATGGAGACAAAGCTGCAATTAAAGATTAAAGGAGTTACTTAACATTCAGAACATTAATATAGAAGGAAACACCTATTTATGTAAAGATATAGTGGAGTGATGACATCCTCAGCAGAGACTGAACACACACTCTATGTGAACACCAGTGGCGAAATGTAAATAAATACATTTACTCAATTACTGTACTTAAGTACAAGTTCAAGGTATAACTTGAGTCTTTTCTTTTCATACCGCATTCTACTTCTTCTTCTTAACTTAAGTAACATTTTAAATACATGACTTTTACTTATGACAGAGTATTTAACAGTGGGGTGTAACTACTTTTACTTAGGTCAAAGCATCGGAGTACTTCGTCCACCACTGGTGCACACAGTGTTGTAATCCGAGTTTCTCAGTTTATAGTTTCTCTTGCCGGACTGACCCTGTGTACATGTTAGTCCACGTTGCACTGACAAAACATAGACAGTATTTCACATTTTAGGACACATAAGGGCCGGGTGCAGGAAATCCCAGCCTGCTGTTTTGTTGAATAGTCTGACAGCCACCGGGACAAAAGACAGATTACAAAATATAACATATACAGTACATATATACCTTATTTCTAACAAAGTAATACGCTTCCCCCTGTGTACTACTTAGCATTTACCTTGCAACAGTTTATAAAATTAGGGCAGGAATCCACAGTGGTGGTGTCATTGAAGATGTTTTACTTGGTGGAAGAAAACATAGTGTGGCTTTTATTTGGATGTTTCTTGTAAATCCTTTCAGTACATCTCATTTGGTACCAAGCTGCAGAGATAATACCTTTTTGCAACCTGTAACACATTGCCATCCTCTGCCACTCAATTCTAACCACACAGTTTCAGCTTCATGTCTAAATGTGAGGTGGCTGTTATCGGCTCTTTCTATTATTCTTCTTGCTCTTGAAAAACAAATAAAGCGACGAGAGAAGAGGACGCGTAGCAAAAACAGCAGGGCTTATGGTACCAATCCCCTCCACCATGGAATCATTTGTTATTGAAAACTATATATTGAAAGGTTAGTGTTCACAAGAATGTAATGATGTTTCAAAGTGCAAGTGCGTAGCTGATTTTAAATTTTTTTTATTTGGCTCAGTCTGCAGGTAGAAGTTGTTTGGCCCGATGCCCACAGGCGTATAGATGTTGATTGGCACATGAAGCTGGCATTGTTGCCTCTTTTTTCCATGTTTTCCTGAATTTTTTAAAAGCATGTAACGTGCAACCAAGGTTTATTAAAAGTAACAGTACTACAGAAAAATGTCTTCTGTAAATGATATATTATGACATCAGATGCATCAATTACTGTGGCAGCCGACCTGGTGAAGCTAGTTTTAACTACTTTATCTACAGGTACTTCAGTCCTGTAGTTCTCAACAAAGGGGCCGTGTCCCTCCAAAGGGCCACAGGATGAATATGAAGGGTCATGAGATGATTAAAGGGACAGGAAAGAAGTGAAAAAAAGTTAGATTACAGACATTTGTATTCTTAGAAAATCCTAGTACATAGATGTATCTCAAGGGCCAAATGTTAAAGTTGTGCTCATTGTGAAAAGCAGTTTCTACCTGGGTAGGAACAGATCCCATTGTATGGGCGTTTAAGAAACTGAAACCTTAGTCAAGGTGACTGACAGTAATAGTCGCGTGCGTTTGTGCGTGTGTGTATGCGTGCGTTTGTGCGTGTGTGTGTGTGCGCACTCATTTCTGGCTTTGCATGTGGTTCTATGAATGTGTGGCATTGTGTATCTGCAGATATTCAGATGGGTGACAAATTAGACGGACTGATGTAGTTCAGTTGTTCTCCACTAGAGGGCGACTCCGTCCCACAGGAAACAGCCTTTTCACTCAACAGTATATTTCTTTGATACAATTAACTAACCTGCGTCTAAAGTACACTACATTTTAGTGAACTTAAAACATTGTTTTTAGAAACTTTTTGGTTTAATTTCGATTTACCACCAACATGAACCGCAACCAGACACTATTTTACATCATTAAACACCCATTATTAAACATCTGTGTTGCATGAGGCATTATCTTTTTAGGAAAAAGTCTAACAAGAAAATAACAGGACTTTACATTCTGATTAGTGAAGCTGTGGCGCTTAGTAGTACTGAGTTTAATCACTGTCTACTGCTTTACGGTGTGTGTGTTCTCTCAGATGATCTCTTATCTTTCTACTAATAGCCTAACAGCAGTCGTGATTGGGAATATATTCCCACTAACGAAATGACGCTGCTGTTCTGGTTTTAATAAGTATGCTCTTCTTGTAGGCTATTTATCGTGGCATAGTAGCCGGATTTTATTCAGTAAAATCCACAATATAAACATAGTTTTTATAAAACACCAGTTTTGCTGTTAAATATTGCGCAATCTCCTCCTGTGTCCTTGTAAGATTCATTAGAACATGTTGTCCTTTTAAAACGTCCATTTTCCTAACCAGATTTCAAGATATGTAACATGTAATTTTTATCGAAACGAAAATAATTCTTATGTTTATGTTTAATAATTAGTATTCGATCTACCTGTTACACACATTTTAAAGGAATAACATCACCACCAACAACTAAATAATTGAATACCTTTTAGTGTACGATTACTGCCTAATATACAGTGTTGATGGGGTGGAGAGTGAATTATTTATCAAGGTTATTATTCGTAACCAGCAACAAACATGTGATCCGGGATAAGATATAGCCTACATAAATATAATGTGGGAGCATGGCTTTGCTGTAAGTCCTACACGTCGTCACTTCAGAAAGATAAAAGGAAAAAACAAAACATTTTTTCAGATTTAATGGCAGTATTAAGTTTGTTTATAGGCTATTTAATTTCCTGCTGCTGTTGGAAATGAATTCGGAAGCAGCTGCAGGAGATGACTCAAGATTTGAAGCTCTGCGCAGTGATGACTGACTGTGTGACTGTGATTTCTAAATTAACGTATGTGCATTTGGCTTTGCTTTTCTACATCATACAGGTCGCGTTTGGACGAAGTTTATGTTGAGACGTACGTGGCCTGCAAAACTCCAACATGTTTGCCGAGCCTTTGCTGCTTTCAGATACAATACGTTGCTGAGCTATGTAAAAAAAAATTGAAAAATGAAATCCAAATGTGACCCCTGTTTTTAACTTTGCACATCTTAAATCCAGTTTGATTCCTCTTCCACGCGTAATGGGGATGCGCTGCAGGTTTGTTTTGGCGAGTCTTTATTGCTTCTTATTATTTCTAACGCATTTTGTTTTGATCGATTTAATAAACTTACAACACTCCACAGCACTCTTATTTTATTTTTTAAAATATCTATTCGAAGTTCAACTGGTAATATGATAAAGGTTGTTTTATTTCGCCCATCTAAAATAGCCTGCATCCCAAATAACCGGAGGGACTCCGGCAATAACTTTGCGTGCATTAAAGACGTCCTCATTGAATTTGCATTAAGATATTTCCTCTTTAAAATTGCTTTAGTTTAAAAAAAAAAAGAAAAAAGACCATGTGATTTGAATAACACAACAACATATTACGATTTCCTTTGCATGACATGGGGATATCTGTCTGCGATGTTGTTGACAGCCACGTTATCACTGTAAACATCATAACAACAAGAACCGATGGGTTAATCAAAATGTCACAGCCTAATGCACTTCCTGTGAGATGGTACACATTTGACATTTTGGGTTTGTTTTTCCTTCTTGAACTTTCTCACACACAGTGAAGGAAATTCAGTCAAATCACACAAGCAGGAATTAATGATGTGTAAATTAATGTTGATGTGTATTAATACCCCACATCTGTCATATCTGAAAAAGAAAAAAAAAGAAAATTAATTATAATATTTTTTCTGTAAACTTACCTTTGGACTTTGTAATACAGGGCTATATTATTTAATAAGAGCAAATATAAGGGAATAAATAAATGCCTCTTATTCATTATCTGAGTCATGATAGGAAAACATTGCTATACTTAAAGCCTACTTAAGAAAATTTGTTAAAATCAACATCAGCATTTAGAATTTCATTTTCTTTGAACTTTGAATAGATAAAGTTTCACATCTTAATTCTCGTGTGAGTGTGTTTGTGTGTTTTTGAGTCACCTGCGGTTGTGAGGAAGATAATATTCACCTCACTGGTGCCTCTCACTTTAAGTCAGCGTAAAATGGATATTAGAAATACTGTAAAAGGTTGACTGGTGCTGCAGGCTGCACACTTCAGACACTTACTGTACATGTAGGAGGTGGAATGGGTTTGCTGTTATTTCACATTGTAGCTTTGAGGAGCTAACAGCTGCTTTGACTGTGAACCAGACAATACCAACATATAGTGAAATAAAATAAATAATATAAACAACACCAAGTGCAGCCTCCAAAAGAATCATACAGTTGAATCCACACCTCTCTGAACAGTTTCAAGAAAAATGGGATATCATAACCTTTGTGACTTTATGTATGGTTATATTGTATAGACTGCATTAGTGTGAGCTTGGTGTCTGAGTGTAAAGCTGCTGCACCCACGGGGCATTAGGGTGTTGGAGATGTCATTTTCTGAAGCGGAATTATTTAAGGTGGTTGTGGTGCCTTTATTGGGGAAGCATGCTTTATTATGTATGGGCCTATATTAAAATGTATCTTGTACTATAGTTGGGGATTTGTACTGTTAGCTAAGTGTAATGCATCTCCCTTCCAACATGTTTTATGACATACAAATACCCAGTAAGAAAAACTTTGAAGAATAGTTTGTCTGCGATGATATCTCCAAAATAATTTGAGGTGAGCAAAAAGAAAACTAATTTTGAAACGGTCTTTGAGTTTCAAACTGCACTGTGAAGCTTAAACATCCAAGGATACTAGATTGATATTCAACCTAATCTGATTTCAGATAAGCATTGAGTGAAATTGTACAATAATACAGTTCTTTCATTCATCATGCTAACCTTAATCATATAATCGGGGGACACTTGCTTTGAGCACTGTGGGTCTCAAGGGAAAGGCTGTTAGTGTTGTGGTTATGAGTTTCTCCGTTAAGGATAACATGAAAATGTGTTTTTGTAGAAATGACTGTCCAGGGCCAAACATAAGGGAGATGTAGAATATAAAACACACAGCAATCCGACATTAGATCTGCTCTCCTACTTATGTCTTTATTTAGTACTCACAGTGTAGTAGTGTTGTAGCTCAGAGAATTCAAGACAGAATTTTAGCTTTAAGGTGGTTTGGGAACGTTTGTATACATATTAAGTGAACAGTGTAGCCTTTCTTTACCCTAAGGGAAAGGGTAAATGCTGCAGTTTGTACCGTATGCGCTTCACTGCATGTGAATAAAAACACCCTCAAATTACAGCTGAAAGTCAGCACTTTAACCCGGTTGTCACTGGTTGATTTCAGATCTAATGTGTTGCAGTACAGAGCCAAAACAAGCAGCTGCAGTTTGCTTTGGCAATCTCACTGTTCTTTCTTTTGTAGTTTTTGGGTTTAAAAATTGAAGCGTATGTTTCTGTTCTGTTGTTCTTTTATTATTCTAGTGTTGAGAAATTAAACTTATCTTATAATTCTGCAGCCGTTGATGCACCAAGTATTAGAAACTTTAATGCCTGATTTAAAATCAGACAGTTAAAGTTCCCATTTAGGAAGGATAAGGTTGGATAATCTTTTTATTTTTTGTGTCACAATGGACCTAGTGTATACATTTGCAGTGATATCTGCCCTACAGCATTTTATGAACACGTTTTCTTTGAACTACAGTTAGAAAAGATATCCAATATTGAAAAAACATTTGGTAGAATAGCCCTAGGAAAACGCCTCCTAGTCAGTCTGAGTCATGTATCTCTACAATAACATACAACATGTACGGCCATTCAAACATATTTAGACAAACTCCTATTGTGCACCTGGATATGCCTGGACTCTGCAGCCGCTGACGCAGCAAACAAAGCAGAACATTACAGAACAACAGTACCCATACCAAGTTAATACCTGATTTCAGATTGTTAAAGTTTTTTAGTTCCTCATGCATACACTGAAACTACAGCCGAGTCGAGGCAGCAATTTAAGGTTTATACCTCAGCTAGACACAACATTACAAATGCATGTTGCACGGCAAAACATTGTCCAAAATCACAGAACTTAAAGGTCCCATGACATGGTGCTCTTTAGATGCTTCTATATAGACCTTAGTGGTCCCCTAATACCATATCAGTCTCTTTCCCAAAAGTCCGCCTTGGTGCAGAATTACAGCCACTAGAGCCAGTCTCACAATGAGCTTTCCTTAATATGTGCCATTTCTGAGTCCGGTTTACACCTATCACCATTTCTTGCCACTGGGGGACCATAGGCAGGCTGGGGGAACTCATATTAATGTTAAAAAACCTCATAAAGTCACATTTTCATGCCATGGGACCTTTAATCTAAGATAAAATCCCAGTTTACCCAAAACATGCAAATATTGTAAGAGTGAATTATGTCTGTAATGTGTGTGAAATAATGCACAAAACATCAAGCACAAAACATTTACCATGCTTGAGAAAGCATATCAATATTTTAATATTCTAAGCCTCATACAGCTTTAAGGGGACACTGGATGTTGTTCAGTGTGGAGACTACATTCTCCCATTTGAAACCTGCATCAGGGGCCATTTATTTTTTGTTGAAGAATCAAAAATGAACTTTTATGAGTTTTAATAAAGCGACTAGTTGGACCAACTATCTGAAGAGAGGATTGGTACTAAAATAATCTCTCTCTATCTGGAGCACATGCTTACACATTGGTTATGTAAGGCCTGCATGTGAGATGATGTGAATCAAAAACCACATTAAAAACACACCTCACTGTCCCAGTAGTTACATCTGTCAGAGATGTAGTTGACCTGTCATAACTAGGTCACTCAGTATAGCTAAATAGCAGGATGTGTTTTCAGTCTGACTTAAACTTTAATTAAATAAAAAATCAATTGCTGACATTAGGAGAAATTCATAGGGAGGTAATAATCGGTGGTAGAAAGGTTTGAGAACGGGGTCGAGAGCGGCTGTGACGAGTAATTAAAGTTAGGCACGGATTATATCATTGGAGGAAGTTTTAGTGTTGTTGCATGTGGAGAAGTCTGTGTGGAATGAAACCCGACGTTTGTGTCAACTCACTGCTGTTGTGACGCTTCATAAGGAAATCAGGCAAGGATCCGACTGTGCCTGCTATGGAAATAAGAGATTATTATCATTAACTCATCCTGTACCACTCGCAGCACACACCTACACACTCTTACCAGTTAACACCCTCATACTGTCTCATGCAGGTAAACACTTAGACGCCCACATACTCACTTTGTCTCTCTCTCGCTCGCTCACTCACTCACTCACACACACACACACACACACACACACACACACACACACACACACACACACACACACACACACACACACACACACACATCTGACCCTCCATCCATTAGCACAGTCTTGAACTTCATGTTTCACCTTGACAAATAAATCCGCTGTATGTGCTACGTTTTTGCTCTGAAAAACAATTAAGCAAATTATTCATTCATTTAAAAAGACATTTTGGAGGCCATAATACGAATAAAATGCACCACTTTCTGCTACTGTACTACTTCTACCACTACTACTACTTCTATTACTACATGGTGATGAATCCCTCCTGCCATTTCTATTACTTCTAATAACATCATTAAAAGCAAATATTGTAGCTAATAGTAGTACTAATGGCACTATTACCATTACTACTACTACTACTAATAGCTTTTCTACTTATGTTGTGAATATTATTACTACCATAATAATTATTACTATTCCTACCATAACTAGCATTAAAAACTGATACTGCAGCTATTGTAACAGCTACTACTACTAACTTCTTGCTTCTTGCTTCTGTGTGTTATGTACAATAAGTGGTGCTTTGCAAACACTCAAATAAGGCTTTTGGGCTGCATGATGGGCAGACATATGATGAACTTTACATCACGCTGACCTTTGGTGACCCATGCAGATTCTGAAAGTATAATTTGAGCTTAAAGTAGTCTTTGACAGTCACATATTGTTACCTTTCTGGTAAAACTAGTACAAAGAAAGACTGGACTAGTCAGCCAGCTTGATCCAGCTTTGACTTTCATAGTCAACCACTGTTTTTTTTTTTTTAAACTACTTGTCAGAGAAGCTGCACCAGCTTGACCAATTTGATCATGTCCTGTCCTGACCAAAATGTCTGGTTTAGGTGGTCACAACTGGGATAAAACAGCATTTTGAGCACATGTTCTTCCTGTGTGGTCAACCAGCATCATTTAATCCCTGACCAAAAGAAGCCCAGCTGTTTCCGTCAGCAGATTTGTTTTCAGGACTGAGGTCATGTCCTCTGCCTTTCTTCTGTGTGTGTGTCTTTAACCGGCGGATTTTTTTTTGAACTCTACGTATTTCAATTTGACTACTTTAATTACACATCATTTATTTCTGGCAGCATGGAGGAGGCTTAGAAACTGCATTTGAACTTTCATACAGGGAAATAAAACTCTTAATGCTTTATTTTACAGGCCTGTAACTTCCTAATAATTTTAAAGAGAACAGCCAGATTCCAATTTGGTACTAATTACAGGGAAAATGGAGACAAATGTCTCACAGTAGTTTTAGATAATTTTCAGAGTATTTTCCTAAAATAACAAAAAAATAAAAGACTCTGTATGTAAAAACCTACAGTACACTCTCATGTTGGTACCCATCAGAAAAGAGCTCAGACATCCTTCAGACCATGTTAACCCTCTTTAGTCTGTTTCCAGCAGAGAGATAGATGCACAGAGTAGTACAGTAGTAGCAGCAGATGTGCCAATCACTACAGTAAACTAAATAAACTATAAACCACCTGGCTCATCTCTTCTGTCAGAAATGTCACTTTCCCCTCTGCAGTTTGATGCATTTCCTGATGTTTGTCAGCATGGCATTTAGAGCAGATGAGCATGACCTTTGATCGTTAACATTAAGAAAAAAATAAATTTGAATCTTGCACACAGCTGTAAATAGCAGGTACATCACCCTGTTACTGCCAACGTCTAAAAATATGCAGCTTTGCAAAAGAAAAAAAATGATGTACCGGAGTGTGTGAACAATGAGCCGTATAATGAGTTAAACTCGGTGCAGTAGGTGTGTGCTTTGTTGACTTTTTCGTATGCTTGCAAGTGATGACATCTGTTGCATGAGCTTTTAGCTGTGCATGTAATAGCTGAACATGTAACAGGAGAGTACCTGAAATTATTTATTGTGGCTTCCAATATTGATATATTTGAGGTAAAAGTAAAAGACATTTGGCTTTGTTGCGAATAAACAACCCAGCTGCTACTTTATGCTGTTACCTACTAGATTGTGTGTGTGGGTTGTGAGCTACTTACGTTTATGAAACAGATAATAGTTTGCTAGTTGACGCCAGTATCTAAACAAATCACAATCAACAATAAAATTATGAGTTTAACGTCAATCCTGATCATAAATAAACCACGCCTGTTCAATTCTGTGGAGATTATTCAGTGGAGATCCAATGATCTTTTTTGTTGGATTTGCCTATTATTAGTTTTTTATTGATCAATTGTTTGTTCTATAAAATGTAAGAAAATACTGTAAAATGTCCAAATTTATGTCTTTAATTTGTATCTTTTGTTGAACCCAACAATCCAACACCCAAATACAAATATTCCATGTATCATCGAAGGAGACAAAGAAATACACTGAATATTCCTATAAACCAGTCAAATTAGCTTAAAAATACATTCGCCAACTAAATAGTTTTTGCCTTATCCCCTGTTGACTGACTAATTGAATAATTGACTTATTGTTTCATCTTACAAACATCTTTTGATAAATAGTGTTAAGAGATGAGAAACTTCCACGTGGCTGCTGCTTCACTGAAAATCCACAAAATAAGAGAGACCTAATGGTGTTGAGGTTTAGGTGAGAGGAGTGTGTTCTGGGCTTTATTTGGCTCCACAGATGGTGCACACAGACACAGACACACACACACACACACACACGCACACAATGTTAAATGTCAGCACGCAGTAATACCGTTGCCTCCTGTCACACATCTCCCTGAATAGTAAAGCATGAAACCCACAAACCTTTTCTCAGTTTTGTTTTTCAGAAGTTTATAAGAAAAAAAAACTGTTGTTTTCACCTCGAAGCGGACTAAATATGGTGTGTTTTGAGCTAATATATTCATATTCCTGGAACACACAATATCTCTACCGCTCACCATCACCTGTTTATTTATCACAAACAGTTGTGAAGGATTCCCCCATCACAGGCCTGTCTGCTCCTATCTACACGGTGCTGTGAGGAAACAATTTGCTAATTTGAGGTAGAGAGATCACGTGCTGAGCGATCACAAGCGACCTGCTCACTGCTTTTCTCTTATCTGATATAAAGCTGTGTTATAATTAAAGCAGAACTCTGACACACGTACCCAAACTGGACTTTCCCAGTTTATCACATTCATTTTGATCAAAATCAGTTGCATGCTCACGTCTTACCTGCCTGGATGCAGCTCTACCAAATGTTTTTACAGTAAGCAGTAAAAAACTGTCTTTTTTTATTGTCTGAAAGGAAAAAAAGGTCTCTGGACTGAAGCCAGACAGATACATTGGCCGGGCCGATATTCTGGTAGATTAGTTTATTGCAGATATTTATATGTGTATAAGTTAACTGAATTACCAAGAACTTGCAGTACAGAAATGCCAAACATTTTGTACGTCTTAACATTGATGCAACAACATATTTTGTTTACTAGAGAGCTGTAAAGTACATATTTTGGTCAAATGTAAGGGGTTATAATCTCATTTTTTAACTTTTAAATATCAATATCAGAAATGTTCCTTTAAGGTGCAGTCCGACTGGATTTTGCCAAATGAAATATTCTCACATAGCTAAAAGCAGGAGTTCAGCATATCAAGGTGCAACCCAAGACATGCCAATGTTTACAGGAGACATCAGCAGTGGATTGTTGTTTAAAGTCTCAGGCTGCTGTCTTGCTGTTAGTCAGTGTTGGCTTAAAATAGAAGAATGACGTTACCGCTTTATGCAAATACAGTTCAAAATTAAATGTGATCGTCTACGTCCTAAGTCTTTTTTTATTTTTCAAAAGACAGAACAGGACAGAACGTATAAAACAGATCTGTATGCTGGAGCAGAACAAAGAGCATGCAGCCTAATTCAGCCGCACCTCTTGATTTATTGTTGCACTGCTTCAAATTGCGGAGAAAGCTCCCAGCTGGCAAAAACAAAACAAGAAAGACCTGAAGCAGTGACTCAGATGGCATTTACAATTAGAGAAAGGTTTGACTTTAGATCATTTTTATTATTTTTACTGTCATGAGTCACCAGTGAGTTGAAAAATATATGCTTTGTCCATTGCTTGTTGGGACAGCACTGGAGGGCTGGCAGAAAATATGTGTGCTCTACAGTGAAGCAGTGTTTCATCTTTATAAGCTCACTTGTTTAAAAATGTACGCTCAGATAATTGGCCTATTGTAGATGTCTGGGAAACATACCACAAAGCCACCACTGTTTTAGTTTTCATGTTTTCATTTCAAGTGAAGGATTGATTGAGTAAAGTCTGTGGCCCTCGAGGCTGAATAAAAGTCTTACAGAAAACCCGCTGTTCAAACTCAAACCTGCTCAGTGGTCAACAGTTTGGTCAGAAAGATCACTACGGTGGCTTTAAAGGGGCAAAAAACACAGTTCATGTTGAAAATAATCCTAATCATATTTTAAATTGAAGGAGTCTGACATTTTATAAACCTTTATTTCTATAAATCTTTCTGAATTGGCTCATTGGTCTTTCAACTTTAATGAATAACACTTTGCGAAGCTTTCAGAGACACAGTGAAGTGATGAAGAAGGTGAAAATGAAAGTTTTTATCATGAAATGGCCGTGCAAATAAAAACAAGTAGTGTGGATCAGCTTGCAGGGAGCTTTTGTCTGATCCAAAATCCTCATCACCATGTAATGTCATCAACTTTCACATTTGACCAGGACTTATTGCTCTGATCATGTTTGCAAAATGCCTTATTGGGCATGTCAAATCCTCTGCTTATGGTTGCCTAATATCTACAATTACCCCAATTCCCCAACATTGCGAAAAGATGACTCTAAGACACTTTGCACAGCAGGTGAGAAGGACTCACTGCTACCAAAAGAAAATGGCTACTTATGATTCAATCCTCTACTCTATCAACACATCCATTGGTTTTTCAACATGCCTTGACTCACTCATTGTCAACATATGAGAAGATATTGATTGATCCCCCGGGGCTTTAAATGTTAATTATGATTTTAATTCGCAATACAAAAATAAAAACAGCAAAAAATCAAACAATTTACAGCATTTACTGTTCCACTCCTGACAGCTGAGAAGCCGAACTGGGTTAAATATGGACTTGCTAATATTTCATAACATTTAGTGAAGCTTGAAGTTACCAAATCACGTGGTTTATCACATAGGAAAATACATAGTACTTCTTTTTTTTTGAAATACACATAATGATGCAATTAATGTGACTACACTTCTCTTTGTAGCTCCATGGATTTTTACTAGAAACAGCAACCACTCCGTTGGGTATCAATGCTAAGGTGTTGCCTTACAGTTGCCCTGTTGCTTTAGGCATATCTGTTAAAATCCTCCGGGAACATATCTGTTTGTGTTTTCCAGCAGCTTTGACCAAACTGTATTTTCTGTCACCCTGAAGGCAACACAAGTAGAATTTCTGATCTGATGCACAACAAACCTTTCAGATATCTGTGAATAATGATGAATTGCTTATTCAGTCCAGTTTCAGCTGTATCACTTCACTTTAAGATCTAATTGTTAGGAGCGTTATCCAACATTCTTGTCACTTCTATTACTAAGGCTGCACAGAAGACACTGTAACTCTTAGAAAGGTACTAAACATGCAAGCTCCTCTGTAGAAACACCTTACTTCTGGAACAGACTGCAAATCAGTTTTGTTGTTCGTTTTTTGTTCTCACATGGAGCTGCCACAGAGGTTTACCACAGAAAAGAAATACAATAAATGCATCTCTTGCCTCATCCCCAGTGTCAGCAAATCACATGAAATATAAAATTAGAAAGTTAAAAGAAATAGAAAAAAAACGGGTAGTCGTATGGGGGGGTGTAACACGGCACCTGATGCTCTAAATTTGTACAATAAAAGAAAATGAAAGTGTTTCATCAGCAATGTAAGAAAAAAAGAACTCTTCTTATCGAGTCGTTTTTTTTCCTGCAGTGTCTGTAAAAACAGATTTCTTACAACAGGTGAAAATATCGGCCAGTGCAGTGACATGTTATCAACTAGTTTCCAAGGCAAATTAACTTTAGAATTATTTTCTAATGAGTTTAATATTTTTTTTTACTATTGCAATGAGCAGCGTCATTCCTTTTTTTGAAAAGTGGATTTTTGTTTGAAACGGATTGAAATATTCTTATTGCACTGCACATAAAATAAGGTTTTTATGACAAAAAAAGAAATAGAAAGATGCTACTTGCTGAAGGAATATACAATGTCTTATTGACTGTGAGTCTGTGCCATTGTGTGAGTATGTGTGTGCATGAGACCTCTCCCACTTGTGGTTGTCTTTTCTCCCAGACCGTAGGAGGCCTGCAGTCTCTCACAACAGGACGCTAGACACATGCATGCCACCACCACACGCAAACACACACACACACTTACACACATATACACACACACACACACACACACACACACCACATTTGACATAAACTTGTACACACACACACTTTTCTGTGATGTAAAGTTGATAAACGGACAGACTTGCTGTGAGGAGAGAAAGTGTTCAAGTTTAAGGACACATTGTGAACCAAACAGTCAGTTTACTTGCCAACTGACCAGATAAAATCAACTTCTTTCTGTCAGAAGATGCACCAACATGTTTGAAGTGTGAATACTCTAGAGAGTTTGATTGAGGCGTTTTAATGAAATCTAAGTCCCATTGTTGTGTAGAGAGAGGCAGGTAAGAGCAGTAAAAGAAATATGATAGAGTGATCTGTTGTTTGATTAAAAAAAAAAAGCTTAAAAACCCACACTAAAGGTCACAGGTTTGATTTTTGCAACAGCCAAGACATAACCACCTTGTATCTGGTTGAAGCAAGTTTGAAGTCCCTCCACTTGCTTTGCATGCTGCATTGAACATATATTAAAATGTAAACTGGATACTAAAGCACTTAAGTGAACAATATGAATATAAGGCTGGCATACTGTCAACAGATTCAGTGAAGAGAGCGAAACAGACTAAAAGTAGATCCCAACAAATGCACAAGTGAATCCTGTTTCTTAACATCTTAAAACAGCTGTTTTAAGATCGTACCTAACCTTTTCAAACAAACCTAGAGCCATGCTAGCAGCTTTGTAAGGGCTGCACTAAGGCACAGCTGGCCTTCGAAATAAATGCTAACATCGGCATGCTACCATGCTCACAATGGCAATGCTCACATGGTGATGTTCATTGAGTACGTTCACAATGTTCACCATCTTAGTTTAGTGTGTCAGCATAAGGTTGGGGAAAGATAATGTTTTTTGTTTAAAGTTGTGTCTGAAGTCACTGCAGACATTTTCTGCATCAAACAAGACCATGGTCTTTCCCCACTATTAACCAAGTGCAGCCAATCCCTAAATATCCCTAATATCGTCTCACATAATGAAATGCTTTGTACCTCAGTTTAGCAGACAGGCCTCATTGTTTCTAAATCCTTCACACTTTTGCATATAGGAACAGAGTGGGAGTCGGTGGTGCACTGACCTATAAGCTTCATTGCACTTGGAAACAACATTTAGTTTCTCTTGGATGGTTTTATTTTATGGCATTTTAATGCAATACAACCATACATTTTAGCATACAAACAAATGGCTTACACAATCAATGATTGTCTCTTTTTTAGATCTCAGCCAGCACATTAAATTAAGGTTATAAAGAGAGGTTTTCCTCAAAGAAAACTGTGTTATGACCCATATTCACACAGTGAGTGTGGGCTTGTCACCTTTAACTCAGTCCAACTGAATCAAAGTGTTGACTTGGCCCATCTGTTTGTGTGATTTCAGTGAAACCTGAAAATCAGTGAGACCAAGCAGTTGATTTTCTGGCAGCCTTTTCTGGCCTCTAATTAAAAAGACAAATACGCTGACTTTTCTCTGGTGTCAGCAAATAGAGCCTGTATTTGAACAACATCTCAGTGTGTGCTGAAATAGGTGAAGATTGTGGGTATTTTAATGCAGAGATATACTTTAGTCTGTCTTTTGCTTCATCATTGTTAAAGGAGAAATATTTCTGACTTAAATTCTCCATTTTCTTAATACACAAATATGGATAAAGTACATAAATATTTTCTAGACACTATTTATCACTTAAATATAGTCATACTCCTAATATTATGAGGGAATTCATTGTGGCCTTATTTCCTCATGGGACAAAGAGGATTTATTATTAACATAATAATAATAATAATAATAACTTTAATTTATATTACTCCTTTCAATTATTATATATTTCAAAATAGTATCTGACGTCATCAGAGCCCTGCCTTGGAGTCCTCCTGAAAAGAAGGACAAGGGTTGAACCTTTTAATTGTTTCAAATAATCAATTCCTCTGGTTAGTTTCTCAATTACTGCAGTTGTTTATTCTATAAGACACACCAAAAAAATAAAAATAAACTTTAACCCTTTCCCTGATCCCAATAAGACATCCTCAAATGTCTCATTTTGTCCAAAAATATTCAATTTAATTTCATGTTAACAGAAGGAAAGGCAGCAAATTCACAACTAATTTTGAGCTGATCAACTAATCGATGCAGCTCTTTAGGAAACTAACAAAGAAGGATAATTATTTTTCCTCCGTGAAGCTTAAATGGTTTTAAGTTAAGAGATAAGATGTTTAAATTAGCAGCAAGTTTTCCTGTTTCACACATTACTTTGCTGATGGAGAACGTATCACAGCCCAAGCATGATAGAAATGAAGGATGGCAAAGATCGGATCAGCGTGCCGTTTAGAAAGACAGGTTTGGTAATGCTCTGACTCTAGGCTTAGTGGAGGTTTGAGAGAACGAATGCCAAACTGCAGCTTGTTCTGCGTCATTAAGGTCATCCATCATACAGCAAACACCTACATGTACTGATGTATTTTCTTTTTGCAGTGGTTAGATTAGTTTAATGAACATGTGTATGTTTAATAAGTCCTAATACGAACACCACTGCAATTTACTAGAAGTTCAGCATCCCTGGAAATGACCAGTGTGCAAAGTGAAATACTTTTAAGTGTCTTTACTCACTTGGTAGTAGTTTCACAAACTCTTGTTGATTTCCTCTCATTGACTTCCCCATAGAAGATCCCCCTGTCTCTACCGTAAATGACTCTCCAATACTCGAGTAGATATCTGTCACTGACCCACCAAGAACTGGTTTATAGAACACTATAATGGAGTTTTGCACAGCTATAATGACATGTATACGTGTTTGTACAGTACCTTTTGACAAAGGCAAGGCAAGGCAAGGCAGCTTTATTTGTATAGCACATTTCAGCAACAGGGCAATTCAAAGTGCTTTACACAAAATCATTAAAACAGATAAAACACAAGTACAAACAGTTAAAAGTCATAAGCATTAAAAATCAATAAGACACATGAATATACAGTTGAAAACAAAATAGAAACATTAGGACACATAAAACACCAGAATAAAACAAAGACATTTATAAACACTTATATCTGCTTACAAATACATTAGTGTATTATATACCACTTATCACAAAATAAAGGGGCTTTTTCCAAAATCTGCTTTGAAAAAGACCTATACTCATTCACTATTCCCTATAAAATAATATTTCATTAGTTACTAGTACTCTATAACGAGAAGTAAGCTGAGATCTCGGACACTTATGAATCATCTTTTGATGTCAATGACAGTTGTATTGTCATTTAAATGTAATTTCCACAGCTAAAAGCATATAACATTCTGAGAGTTTTTAAAGGCAAACATATGCTCATTTTCGTGTTTATACATTTGTTTTGGGTTTCTACTTGAACATGTTTACTTGATTAAATGTTAAAAAAAATGTTTAGTTTCAGTGCCTGTCTTCTTCAGCCCCCCCCTCCTGAAAAGCCCAGTCTGCTCGGATTGTCTTGGGAGAAAAATAATGTGCACCTTTGCAAAGGTTGTTGTGAGTAGCCTCGCTTTGCCAGACCTTCCTCCACAATGCTGCAGAGAAGGGCTTGGCTAGTCCTACTCTGGTTCATTGTCATTTCTTTAAACCAATCACAATTGTCTTGGGCAGCGGCAGCAGGCCTAGTGCTGATGCAAAATAGCCTCTGGAAGGAAATTGTTTTGGTGGAATATGTGTAGGTTCAAAAGTTGTTTTAGTCGTGCAGAAAACTCAGAGTGGACAGATAGTCTAGCTAGCTGTCTGGGTTTACCCTGCAGAGATATGAGGAGCAGTTACCAGTTTAAAATTTTAACACAAATAAAGTGGAATGTACCAACATATGGCCAAAAAGAGCAAAATCTGGCTGGATTTCCGGCGGCAACGGAGCAATCCTGGAAGTGGAAAGTCGTGGATAAGGAATAAGCCGTCGGGGAAGATACTTAGATAGGGGGCGGTATATTCTTATGAACCTGCATGTGTCATTAAAGGGGAGCCAAACATGAACAGCTTGTTGAATCCCCCCCAAAAAACTGACTGGGTTGTCTAAATTACTTTATTCACAGTTTGTGGGTTGGAGGGCACTCCATATAAATATATGTGCACAAGCACTGAAAGGTAAAGATATGGTGGAGTAATGGCATCTTGAGCACCAAATGAAGTCACTGTGTGTGTGTGTGTGTGTGTGTGTGTGTGTGTGTGTGTGTGTGTGTGTGTGTGTGTCAACCTGAGCTCCTCTGTGCATATGAGTCCCTTGTGCTTTGGTCTCTAACGCACAAGTGGAGTCCAGCCCCTTATAACTGAAGTATAAATGCTAAGGATGCTACACACAAAAGATTCATCCTGGTAAAGTTGCCTGAGTTTTAGCAACACCACGCTTGACGGTTATTTATCAACCCGGTCTCACACCAGTTCGTGAAATAGTCACGATGGATGTTTATTGATTTGTGTACACGTATAAGATTTTGCCGTTTATTTTGTGTACAGGTCACGTTTTTCTCATTTATTTCTTGTACAGATAACAATTTTTGAACTTTACCATTTCACAAATTAACTACCCCACAACAACCGTCCACAACAACGGGACGGTTGTGGTTAGAAAAAAAGAACGTGGAAAGGAACTGCAATACGCGTGATGCCATCTCCGGGCTCCAGGGTGAAAGTCCTGTGTTGTTTGAGCCACCCACCACCCTGACCAATCGGCTTTTTAATATTACTCACTACTGCAATTGTTCTGTGATCATGAAATAGGATTTCCACTGAAATACACTACTTCAAAATTTGTAATCAATACACAAAAATAACAACATTAACGTGACCTGTAGACAAATCAACAGATTTAATAACATGAACACTTCACAAACTGCCATGGGACTGGGCTGTATTTACACACGTTGCTTTGTGTCAGTTGCCAGAGTGTCACATACAGAGCACATGATTTGGGGTTTAGTGCCTTGCTTAAGGGCGTAATGACGGTAGTTTTTGAGGTGGGGGTTAGGATTACTAATTCACTTTCTGCATTGTTTTTCCAAACTCAATTTTCTGTCACTGTTTGTATGCAGAAGCGCTCAGGAAGGAGGTGTTATTAGTCACAATGAGTAAGGTTCAAACCCACTGGATGTAGTCCTTAATTCCGCATGATTCAGAGCTCAGTGAGATCACTGTGTACACATTTACATGCATGAGTTGACTTTTATAACCATTTGGAAAACAATGCAGCCAACTTTCAAAACGCACCTGAAGGTTTCAAACTCTAACATGAGAAAGAAATAATGTGGGTACATTCATAGTTATCATGAGATACATTCAGTTAGTGTGGAGGTGTGTGAGGCCTACTTAGAATTGGTTGTCTCTTTACCACTTCAACACTTTCAACAGATGGTGGTGTCGTTTTCACATCTCACTTCAAAATGGTGACTGTTTGTAGGCCACATCTCTCCTACGGACTTTTGTTTTGTCTCTGTACCGCCTCCCACATTTGTCTGCTGTCAACTGAGTTGCCGCTGTTATTTTCAGCAAGTCTACACGCACCGCTACAGTGTCTTTCTTTTCTCTCTCCTTTTTTCATGTCTCTCTTTCCCATTGGTCTTGTTGTTTCTGCTTCAAAACATTCAGAAGCACACACAAGAGAGAAGAGTAGATTTTTCTATTCCTCTGCAGTGAAACTGAATCAAAAAGAGAACTACTTTGATCTGTAGTGCATTAAAGGTGACATGATTCAGACTTAACCCACGTTTTAGAAACTAACGCTTCATAGTAAAACATAAACTATGACTTGTGAATATAATGCAGAATTTGTGAGCACCTTTTTTCAATCAAAAGCCACCCACATGTCTTTTCAATGTAGTTTTACCTGTTTCAGAATTTAACTTCACCCTAATTTTTTACTTTCATTTTTACTTCTTTCTACCTAAAATATAGGTTTTCCAAAAATAAAAAAACTGTAAATTGGAGCTAATACTCAAACTGTTTAAAACATTTTTTGATTTATTTGAATGCAGAAATTAATAGATTTCTAAATGCTCTATCTTATGCACATTTTTATTTTGCTATTAATTCCTTCCTTCTGTCTTTTCTGGCATCTTTCTTGCCCTTCTTTCTTTCATTTTCTCGCCTCTTTAAACTTAAACAAGTAAGCGGCAGAGGAAGAGAAAAAGCAGATTTCAGCTTTCCTCTACCCACCGTTCTCTCATCCTCTCAGCTTCCTTTTCACTTTTTGAAAGGCACACCGCGCTTGATCGCATCAAAACCTTTTCTCCTTTGCTCTCTGACTAATTTTGATAGTAAAAGACGCAGAGTAAAGCTGATCTGACTTTCTGACTTTCTTTTATATTTTTAGGCAACACAGTCATGCTAGATTATGTTATGTTTTTCGGGTGTATTTTCTGAAATAGGTCGGTGGGACGATCGTCTCCAGCGCTGGCTGTTTACGTCCCACAGAGACAAACTCATGGTCTGCTGTCTGGGGAAAAATTGTCCACCTCAGTTCTGATTTGACTTTGGGTTTACTGTTGTAGTCGCACTCTAAAAAATTGTAGTCGGCTGGTTGGTGTTTTGTCACAGGCCCCTAAGAGTTCCTCAAATGTGAACAACAACAACAACAACAAGTTTTACTGTTGATTTTGCTGTGAAAAAGAGTGCTAAGTAATTATTTGAACCTCAACGTGTACACAAAGTGTGGTTTGTTTGCATCGGGTTTGTGTTTTTCAATAAATAAAACTACCAGTAATAGTGAAACTCTGAATCAGAATGAAAATTACTTTGATCGATGATCCTTTAAAGGTGACATATAAACGCTTGATTAGTGGGTGGAGGGGAGTTAAATGTTGGCAAACCGTTATTTTCTTTTTTAGGTACAATCTACGCTACACAAAGTGTTCTTACTTACTAACTAAAGCTTAATAAGCTGAAACATTTCTAGTATTTAAAAAAATATTTATGGCACTATGTATTTTTTACTTTGGCATTTACATTTTGTAAATGTGGTGGGACTTATTTCATCTTGTTTTTTTATTTTATTTAACAGCTTTAACTAAATCAAACGATATACATTCTACAATAGGAGCTTTGCCACACTCCGTCATTGTATTCATGAAATGATTGATCATATTGAAAGTGAAGCAGATACTGACACTAACATGCCAATTGTTTGAGTCAAATATATTTTTTCAAAATGTAAGGTATGTTGGTTTCAAAATATGCTGCTTCAACTTACATATAAGCTCTAACCTGTGACTGTGTTTTGTGTTAATTGGTGTCAGACTTGTTTTCTTCTTATAAATAAATCCAAAAGTCATTCTGAAACTATGATGCTTTGGAGTGATAATATTACCAGAGCACCAGGGGAAATTTGCCTTGTGAAATGTTCAGTTCTCTGACAACCCACTCAGTTTCGACTGGAAAAAAAAAAATCTTTAACCTTTTCAGCAACAACAAATGCATGTTTAAAAAAAAAAAAAAAGAGTGAAATGAGGGTGGCTGAATATTATCAGGGTGCTGTTTTTTCACTGCTGTCAACAAGTTCAAAGTAAAACAAAATCCTGATGTTGAGTAGGTGAATATAGTGACAATGAAGCCGGATCATACTCTCATCTAAATTAACAATTTGACTCACTTTTTGTATTTCTTGACTGTCTGCATATTTATATTTTCTAATTCTCATCTTCAGTCATACGTGCTTGTTTGATACGTTCTTGCTTGTTTATGACTGAGATTGGCAGTTTCAAAATGAGACACACAATATCACACAGCGTGCGTCCCTTATGTGCGATGTTGATAATATTTATTTTCACTGATGACCCACTTGTGATTATTGTAGTTACACTTTAATTCATGATTTTGAATGTTTTGTTGAGGAGGTTTTGGTCTCCTATTATCGATTTGACTGTATGTGTGTTGATGCATTTGCTTGGGCTGTTGACTCAAATGCACCTTGCCATTTTAGTCATGATGTCAAAATTGAATATAGGGACATTTTTAAAGAGCTTTATAATTATTATGACTTACTTTTCTCTGTTCTTTTCCCCCTAATCCTGTTGATTGGTTAAATGTTTCCTACAGTATTACATTTTTTTCAGGAAATTATAAAAAGTAAAACAGTAGATATTGTATTTTATGAGACCTTTTTGTTGATTTGACCCTAGTCAATCTCTTAAGGGGACATTTGACAATGTGTGCATATAGTGGTTAGTTTAAGCTATTAAATGTCAGAGACTGAATTTTTTGTCTTTCTGATCTAAAAGGACACAGTGAGTAAATATAAACATGTTTATGGTTTCAGTCAGACAGCGTTGCGTGCTCAAAGTCCGTGGGTGGCACATTGTGCCAATAGCGACTGTTGACTGACTAATCATCACCTCGCTAACTTGTTCTCTGTGTTTGTGTGTGTGTGTGTGTGTGTGTGTGTGTGTGTGAGTGTGTGTGTGAGTGTGTGTTTGTGTTTACACAGTTGTATACTATATATTTATTTGTGTTTGTGAACAGTAAAAGTTTGTTTCAGTCTGTGCATGCATGCGTATAATATACATGTTGTTGTCCATGTGTGTGTGTGTGTGTGTGTGTGTGTGTGTGTGTTTATACAGTTGGTGTACCATACAGTTGGTGTGCACTTATACTGCTATACTACTGTGTGTGTGTGTGTGGATATACAGGATGTACTTGTATAGAGTATATTTGTGTGAATTAATTTTGTTTTTGACATATTCAACTCTGTGTTTATATACATATACGTCAATGTGCGTTTACATGTCAAATTTATCTTGTCCATACGAAGGATGTATGTGTGTGTGTGTGTGTGTGTGTGTGTGTGTGTGTGTGTGTGTGTGTGTGTGTGTGTGTGTGTGTGTGTGTGTGTGTATGTGGGGTATATAGATTTGGGTGCATTTGTATATGCAAATTTTTAATAAAAGTAATAATAATAATAATAATAATGTTGTGTATGCACAAATGCATGCGAATGTGTGTGTGTGTGTGCGCGCTCATTTCCAGCTGTGCATGTGGTTTATGAATATGTGTTATTGTACATCCGCAGATACAGATGGGTGACAAATTAATTTGGTAATACATTTACATAACGGAAGATTCTTCCATAGAGGGCATGCAATGTCTCTAAATGTTTTATTGAGTATGATAATTACGTAAATCATAATCCCCCAGATCTCAACTCAATTTAACACCTTTGTGAGAGGACCTACTTACCACCATCATCTAAACACTAAACGAGAGAATAGCTTTTGGAAGATCATTGACGATCTCATCAGTTGAGTTTCATTAATTTGTAGAATTTATCACCATATGTCATGGGCTAACATGTAGCTTGTGTGTGTGTACAGTACAGCAGAAGTATTTTTTTTCAGGAATACAGACGAATTACACAGCATTCCTTTTCATTGCTATTCATACAAATGGTTCATGACAACGGCCTGGTGTACAGCACTGTGTCACTGTATATGTATTTATTTGCATGCACGTGGATGTGTGAAAGAGCTTGTTCCCTCTTCTCGCTGACATTTACACATTCAATTCAGAGACTTTTTATCGTCTGAGGCACATCACAACACTTTATCCTTTGTTTAAGATAATCAGTAACATTACTGTAGCATGTAAAGACGCTGTTTCATACAGATTTGCTCTGTTGACGTGAACTAATAGCCTCACATCTCCCAGAAGTAAAATTTTCAGGACCTAGGAGACACATACTTTTATATTAAATTAAATGTATGCTCTTTGAAAGTTAATATACAGTATATGTTTGTTCTGGTTAGGGATTTTTTGATTCTCTGTTCCACTAAAACAAAAATAATTAACATTGGATTCTCCTTTTCCTACTTTTATGAAAATTGCTTGTAGAAATGATTTTGAACTGATAACATGTTTTAGGAGTCTGCTTCTGAAAATCATGCATTAGTGTACTTCTGTTAGGGGTTATATACCCAATACTATTTGGATTTCTATAATTGGAGTTGTAATTTATAAAACATTTTGAAGAATAACATTTATTTTTGTGAGTATTATTTTGTAAAATCTATCAATCCTATGTTTATGTTTCTCAGCATGGAAATGAAATACACTTCAGCTAACTTTTCACATATCAAATAGACAAGCTCCTGTCTCTGTAGCTCTAAACCTGACCCGGTTTAAACTGCTGACTCCTAAGAAGTAGAGCCAAAATGATGACATTTTACAATACATCTAGTCTGTTTGAATATCTGTTAATTTTTTTTTTTACGTACAGTATAGGTAAAAAGAGAACAGGAATCCAAACCCGGTGTCTCATTCAAACAGCCTCATTTTACAGTAAATGCACATTGTGCAATGTCTGTGTGTTATGCCGGGCCTTTGTACATGTGTAAATACTCAAACAGAGCATTATATGAATAGAGTTGACAGAGTGTTGGGAAAGACTCTCTGCCAATAAGGAATTTTATTTTCATATGTCAGGACGTCTTACAGCAGCTGCTATTTTGGGGCTGATCACAAAGGCAAATACTGTACAGCGCATGTACATATTCTGTTAAGTGCAACCAAGCCCCATTTAGCAATTACAACTAAATGAACACCTAGCACCTCAATTATCTGTATGTTTTTTTGGAACACTGTTTCACAAACGTGATTAAACACACACAAGTACTTTTAATGTACAAATTGCACACTGACAACAGTAATAGTAAATTCAGTGAATGCCTGTTTTAGTCCAACAAACTGTGTCGGGAAATGGAAGTGACAACAAGTCCTCATATATATTTACATTTTTCCACAGGATAGCCCATTTTAAGGGATCAAGGAAGCTGTGTATACTGTATACTTTGTGAGGACTTGTTGTCACTTGAAATGCCTGTCGAAGGTCAATTCGCTGAAATGTAGCTTGTCACTAAATGTACGTGTCGACAGTGTGCGGGATGATTTTAGTATTTTTGACTGTTCACTTACCCTCTTACACACCTGTCTGTGTATACGTTTGCACACATAATTTTTCAAAAGTATGAAACCAAAATCTTACTATTGGCCATCTCCTGGGACCACTTGAGATTTATTTTTTTTAATCAAAGATTTTTTTTGGGGGGGGGCATTTTCGGCTTTTAATTTTGACAGGGCGGAGGAAGACATGAAAGGGAAGGTGGGGGGGATGACATGCAGCAAAGAGCTGCAGGTCGCAGCCTGTCGAACCTGGGCCCGCTGCATCGAGGAGTAAACCTCTATCTATGGGCGCCCGCTCTAGTACTGAGCTATCTGGACGCCCAGACCACTTGAGTTTTATTGGTTAATCAGGCTAGGACTAGCTTGCTAAGTTAACTGCTGACGGAGAAAAATAAATCACTGATGTTTTCAAATATGTTATTTTTCGTCTGATTAAAAGGGAACTCCACCAATTTAAAAACATCAATCGATTTACTAGTCATTAGAAGTAGTACATAGTATAATGGATTGTGTCTATAGGCACATCACCGCCAACAACCAGACTGGTAGGATGCAGTATACTGTGTTGAATTGTGGGATACACATTGTTCTCAATACTGCTATGAAGCGGAAATAGGAAGAACTTGCATCAATTATGGCTCAAGAGGACTCTGCGTTGATATTTTTCTGATATGGGTGTGTTGTTGTAAGGACAGACATGATGACACATTTTTTAACACAAGGGTCTTAGTTGCATTATGGGAAATGTAGGATCCAGTGTTTTTTAGGTTGACAAATACAGGGTTAAAAGTTAAGATACTTCAGCCTCTGTTGATTTCACTTTGACTATTCTATACTATAAGTTAACATTTGTGGATGTATTATCAAGCGAGAGATACTGAAAACCATTGGCACACAATGTAACCTAAATTTATCTTAGAGAATGTGAGTGGGCTATTAAAACAGAGACTCTAATATTTTGTCTGTGAACTAATTTCCTTTTCTCTGTTATGTTTAGGGATGCTAATAATGTGGGTAGCACATTGAGGTGTAAACAAAGACATTAAGAGTGTATAGAAAAAATAATCATTGCTCTTACTCGTATGTGATTTTGTTTGCAATTGTGTTAAACCCTGCAGGTGCCCAGGAATATTATTCACATGCATAGCTTAGTCACGGTGGCTCATCATGGCTTATTGTTCTAGGAATCAGTCTGTTATTTCAGACATTACCAAGGACCTGTAAATAAACCCCAGTCAAATGTAAATATGCTACAGTGGGCCATGTACTAAGAATTGAAACACATTGATTCTGGATTTTCCCTGTGCTCTGTCGCCACATCTACTCACTGATATTAAACCTCTCACTTCCTTTTTGAAGCCGCTTTGTTTACCAGCCAACATGCTATTTTTACTGGAGGCCTCTTTGCTCGCTCAGCCTCAGTTTACTGTTAAAAAGGATGTGTCCTCTTCAGCACGTGTCTTTTCTGGAACAACACACACTTACTTTTCCGTGCAACATTTTACATTATTTTGTAAAATAGCCATGTAGGAGATTCAAACTTTCTCTTAGACTCAGAATCTGGTTTTCATGGTCAAGTGTGAACACATACAGGGAAATTGACTCTGGGTTTTTGTTGCAGTCACAGAAGTAGACATAGGCCTACGGCTAAAAACAAGAACAACAAAGCTTAACAACATTAACAGTAATATTTCTGATTTAGACATTAAACCCTTACATAAACATTAAACATTACAACTTTTGTTTAGGTGCCTCTGATCTGTGGGACTTCAAGTTATACCTGATGCAACAAAACCACAGTTATTGCCAAATCTTACAAATCTAGTTTAAATTAGAAATATTAACTTTTCCTATATTGAGACATACGCTGTGGACACTGTGTGTCATTTCACTATTATACTTTTTAGTAGGGCTGTAGTCAAGACCACACTTGTCAAGTCCAAGACAAGTCCAAGACCAGGACTAGTCGAGTCCAAGTCAAGACCAAGTCCAAAGAGGTTTGAGTCTGAGTCAAGACCGAGTCCAGAGAGGTTTGAGTCCGAGTCAAGACCGATTCCAGGACAGAATAAAGGTCTTGTGCATGACAGTATCAAGACAATCAGTTTGATTTATTTGTTGGTATGAAAGCAAAAACAGTGTCAGAACACCCGGGATATATGAGTATAGCCATTCCTCTTGATATCATATGGTGATAACTCATAATAGCTACATAGACAATACTGCTACAGTAGTACTGGTACTGAACATTAGAACTGATACTACTACAGTAGTACTAGTACTGAGCATTTGAGCAACTAAATGACAACATAGCTTCACTACAGATGTAGTGTAGAAAGGAAGTGACCAGTATTACAGAGCTTAGCCCTATGGTTGGTTTATGGCTTCCCTAAAAATATTGTATTCTGTTGTTATTTGGACGTGGATTAATAGGAAATACATGTATTTTCAGAAAACAAAGTTTGGTTAAACAACAATGAACAGCGTGTAATTTTACATATGTTCGTTAACACACACATACAATGATTGCTCAAACTAACGTCACAGGTCTTATGTTGACAACGTGGACGCAGATATAGGAAACTCCGAAGGCTGGTGCGCTAACGTTAGCAAACATCGGCGTAGCGTTAGCTAACGTTAGCTGTCTAAACTTGTGAAAAGCCGAACAATATCCCCCCTGAACTGTGTTTCAGTTTCCCTCCAATATTATCATTAACATAATAAAGCAGGGCTGCCAACTTTTCCCCAAACGTTGGAGTGAGATTTGGGGGGGCCAACCCATATTTTGCCGTGTACAAAGCAATTTCTTTGGGTCTTCATCCTTCAGGGTTTAAATTGGGATTTGTTATATGTGGGTGGATGGGGCTCTCCCTAGGGGGGTTCTGGGGGTATGCCCCCCCAGGAAAAAAAATTTGAAAAATAAACCATTAAATGGCACTTTCTGGAGAGTTTTTTTGCTAAATAATTGAGAAATCAAGTGTTAAATGATACGTGCAAAACTGTAGGGTTAAGGACCTTTGTGTTGTTGTAGTATCAACAGGTTTTAGGGCATTTCACATTTACATTATTTACATTATTAACTTCTTATGATATAAGAACTGATCCAGACAATGTGCCACACATAATGAACCACATGAAGAGTCAGTAGCATATGTCAGCAACAGCTGAGAAGATTTGGGTCTGTGGTGAACAGGTCCAGGGGTCCCTGCCTGGTGTAGGGACCAGTGACCCAAAGTTAAATTAATGTTGAGGGATCAACTAAGACAACTGAAATTCTAAAGAATAAGAACCATTGAGTTACATAGATTCTTATCATTTAACCTTTGTGCCAATGTTCAGTAATGTTTGGCCCTCACCCTCTGGGCCCCACTTACTGTATTTACTTTTTGGGAAAATAAAGACTATTGTTCATTTTATAAAACATCAAATTAATTATGTACAGTTTCATTTAGAGATGCACAGAGGTTAGAGAAGCACAATAGTGGCCCAACGTTGCAGTATAGTATAGTATATATAGTATAGTATAGCTCAGATCTCTTTCATCAGATTTCTGTTCATGTTTACAACTTTGTGCACATTCTAAATATAACTCCTCCCATCTCTGTTGTCCGAGATTTGGAGAGTTGTAATATAGTCTGCTGTGCATGTCAGTGCTCCGCTGATATGGTGGATCTCATTCAGACCGTCTGACAGACACAGAGGCCCATTTGGGTCTCTGGTCTCTGACAGAGTTTAGAGGAAGCTGTACGCTGCTCATCATCGGAGGTGTGCACGGATGCAACGCGTCACTGTCCACAGCAGAGCGGGTCCACTAAAATGAACATTAGTTGCTACATTAGCCGCGCTGCTCACCTCCATTTTCACAGAGAGAGAGGTCACGAAGCGACGGACGGTCTGTAATACTCAGAGCACATACCTGAAGCCGGGGAGCGCTCTTGAACCGCCTCACAGTCTCTGAAAGCACAACTAGTCGATTGCGAGTGGCTCAACAGGTAGATCTATCGATAAACTCATCTTTCAGAAGATTTGACCGACCGGGCTGACACTTCAGCGTGAGACATCGGGGGTGTGGCGTGTGAGCGTGTAAAACCAGTCAAATGCGCGTGTCTCACGGCCAATGCGTGAGAGTTGCTAGCCCTGGTAAAGACAACTGGCCTCAGTCGAGACCAAAAGTCATATTGGGCAAGACCAGTGGCCGAGTCCGAGACAAGTCCAAGTCCAGATACTACCGAGTCAGAGACAGGTCCGATTCCATAGAAAAACGGTCTTGAGTCCAGACTCGAGTCCAAGACCGGACTTGAGTACTACAGCCCTGCTTTTTAGTCATGTCTGTAGTTTAACAAAGTTGAAAATCCAGAAAAAATGACATACTGGTAAAGGCAGAGGTCGACTGATACCATGAATCACACAACAGTTGAGCTCTGCTATTTATTTTTCTTCTTCAACTAATTTGTGATTACTCTCTTCTTGTTGTCATGACAAATGCAGGAAGTAGTAACATCATACACATCAAGTGAATCTTTTCTCAATCAAGAGGTTATATATTGTTAAGTCTTGACTTTGTCCCTTCATCCTTATTTTGTATTAGATGAGATGAAAACGTCAAGCTGTGGTTTAATTAGGGGTTATGTGTGGGACTATTTGGGATTATTTACCTTTGGACAGAAGCATTCTAGCACTCTTTTTTATTTTAGCTATGCTAGTCCCATCCTGGCCTGTGCTTCATACACACCTGAGTCATGTTGACTTCTGAAAATGACAATGGAAGAGGTGAACAATGTGGGAGTTATGTGTCATTTTCAACTCGTTGGGAGTAATGTACAGTATATCTTTTGTTGACGTTGACACAATATAACAGAAAATCTTATTGACACAAAGTGGGATGGACACACATTCAATTTGAAATTCAATACATGTCTGTGATATACACTTCCTCTGTGAAGCTTTTATGCTTGTTTGTGTTGGAGCTGTGTGAGATGGGTTGTATGGTCATGTTTGACGTGTTATTGTTTTATGGGACTGTATTATTCTTTATATAAACATGCATTTATTGATCTTGTTTAGACAATTCACAAAAGGGCATTGTAACAAGACAAATTATAATCAAAGTAAAACCACCCTCCCCAGGGAAGTACACACAAACGTGAGGTTTATATGTTATTAAGGTTATAACATGACATAAAAGAGACACC
This sequence comes from Etheostoma cragini, assembly GCF_013103735.1. Classification (NCBI taxonomy): domain Eukaryota; kingdom Metazoa; phylum Chordata; class Actinopteri; order Perciformes; family Percidae; genus Etheostoma; species Etheostoma cragini. Next base: position 5,207,986 of record NC_048423.1, on the reverse strand, counting down.
GGACAAGATAACATATGTGACATAAAGGTTACACCAGCATTCCTAAGGGATGTATCACTTTCAAGTGTCAAAGGTTTCCCCAAGTTCACAATCCTCCAACAATGTAAGAAAGGAACTTTAAACTTCATGACATTTGCCTGATTTCTTTGTAAATGTGTATGTACATTTCTCTAGGACAAGGAATGCCGAAAACTCTTTGCTGTAAGCCAGCGACCATCAGAACCCACCCTTACAGCAAAGAGGGATCAGGAATTTTTCTAGCAATTTACATAAATCAGTCATTTTCTTCTCTTTTCTGTTTAATGTACAATCCTCTCTGGGTACAAATTAATTCAATTAAATTACATTTTATTTATAATAGCAGGGATTCAGTGTGACAGGGTGAAAAATTCCCTTTTAGGGAGACACCTCGTACAGACCCAGGCTCTTGGTAGCCGGTCTCTGGAGGTACCGGTTGGGGTTGTAATGAATGGTGGCAATAATAGTTACAATAAAAATAATGGAACTATGACTAGAAATAGTAATTGTAGTAGATCATGGCATAGCTGCATGGCATTGCAGGGTGGAGCATGACATAACAGGGCACTGCAGGGCATAGCAGCGCAATTAAGAATAGTTTGATAGAATTTCAGGGGTATCGGGACTGTATTTAAAATAATTAGAAAAATAATTTTTTATAATTTACTTCACTTTTGTATCTTGGCTGTGAAATAAGGTGACATATTCCGCATTGCATTTGACACAGATGTTTGTAGCATTTGGATACATTTAGTCTATTTTATATAAATTCTTATCATCAAACAATTTTTAATCAGTTTGATATCAGTAATTATTTTTCATTGTTAATTTGTTGTATCATTCCACTCTCCCACTGAGATATTTTCTTGCAAGTCATTTGAGTGTTTTTATGCTCAGTAGAACCTTTATGCTTTTTCACCAGTATGTTACAGAGTGAGGATTATTGGACTGCATAATGCGTTAAAACGGTGTTGCTAAAAAAACAAAAACAAGATGCCAGCACTGTGACTCACATGCCGTGAGTGTTTTTGTGCATAAAACAGGTTTAACAGGACGGAAATAAGTGTTGTGTTTTAAAATGTATATTTGTGAAAGAGCCTACATTGCGTCACATGGGTTGGGCAGTTTTCTTTATTGATATATCTACTATTATTTACCCTATTTATTGTTTTTTTTCAAATAAATGTTAGGCAGTAGTAAAAAAAAGGCATGGAAACTAAACCCCAAGGTGATGTTTTTGAAGGTTTTGTTTTGTCTGACCAACTGTTCGAATCTGAAAGATATTCCGTACACAGCTACATAAAACATTGACTAATCATTTTGGTTCTGTCAGATTACATTTCCTAATCCCATTAAAGCTCCATGACTTTGATAGGGTCGCCTGCTCACTATTTAACCAGAAGGAGTATGATGGGAGGATAAATTACAAATTGGTGCTGGAGCAAGAAGTGTGGAGCATGTCCCCCCTAACAAAAGAGACTCATATTTGAACATTGTGTGTTCTTTTTAAACCACAAATGTCTCATTATCTATTTCTATATGATGTAACGTGTGGGTGTTGTGAGGCTTTAAAGCTTTAAAGAATCCTTTGACGCAGTTGTACTGAATAACAAAAGTAAAGTAACAAGTAACACATTTTACTTTCTGCTGAGCTATCATTGAATTAATGTGATTACTTTTACTATTCCATTTCTCAAGTAACCAGCACTGGTTATATTCTATATGTTTTTGTGTTGTTGTGTCTACCCCGTTTAGTTTGAGACATATGCCTACAAAAACAATACATAAAGTAATTCCACTTTTGTGCAATTATGTTTTCCTTGTTACCATTATTTGTCATTTACACTTGTGATAACAATAGGAGCAGAAGTAGTAGCCACATAAGTAGTACAAAGTAAGAGCTTTCATACTTTGATTCTGGAATTTTGGCTGAATTTTAGAAGAAATACAGCTTAAATAGCGCAATACATAGTATACTTGTCAATATACAGTAGGAGGGAAAGTGTAGTATTTGTTTGAATTAACTACTAAAATTTTGTTTAAAAAGTTTGTAATATTCCCAATCATAAAGTATAATAATACCGTTATGAGAGCAGCTGTTTGATACAATAACATTTCAAAAGTGTATAGTGAGAGAATGTATAATAAAACTGTAGCAAAGAAAACAAATTCAGCTACAGAGATTTGAGATTTTACATTATAGCACTTACAGGATGTGATTCTAAACCTGTTATGTAGGCATTTGTCAGTTTTCACGTGTGAAGTGAACAATAGCCTCTCACCATCGTGGGTCACCCTGACCCTGCAGCACTGTGAAAACACATCGATGTTCACACCTTTATATTGATTTAGTGATTCAATATTTGTAGATGTTCTGTCACTGTAGGGGTACATTTGGTATAGAAAGTTTGGGCTGTGGGCTATGATTCCCAGTGTGTGTGGATGTAGACAGTGACCCGCAGGCAGAGTTGTTGTTGCATCAACTGACTGTCTACCCTGTTCACAATAGCATGGGAAGAAGAAACTGAGAGAGAGGAAGAGTGAGACCAAAAAAGTAGAAAAAAATTGAAATGCAAGCCTGGTTTAACTTCAGGAAGTTTGTTTTTCCTGGACCAAAATGTACAGAGAACATCACACACAGTGAGACAGTGGGACCATGTCATGTCAACAACACAGAAAGATACAATATAGTAAATATAGTGTACAATACATACAATATAATCACTGTAGAATACTAAACCAGTCGGTAATGTCGGAATCTTATAGTGGTGAGTCCCTAACTAGTCCCCACTAGTTAAGCAGTTGCACATTTTTGTATTCCAAACTTGTATATATTCAAATATTTGTTCTTGTATTTTATCCTATTATTATTTCATGTATTTGTATTGTATTGTATCCTAGTATTTCATTTATATTTATATTCTGTGCTATGTGAATGATATTTTTCTGCTGTAACACTATAATTTCCCACTTTGTTGGGATCAATATCTTTCTATCTATATATCTATTGCAGGTTGTTACATATTTAGTACTTTTTATTGATCCCCTATTTAAAATTATTGTAAGTAAGTAGAGTACAATTTACACTCTGTTGTTATTACACACAGGCCTGAAATACACACATATGCTCAGGTCCTAAACATGCACTAATGTAGAGATGTGGACTGCCAGTGCTGGACCAGCACCCTGAGTGGCTGAGGGGTTCAGTGCCTTGCTCAAGAGCACTCTGTGCTTTGGTCCAAACGGGAACTTGAACCAGCGACCTTCCGGTTCTCGACCCACCTCCCTACGGACTGAGCTACTGACACCCTATTTAGTTGCCAGTGGAGCTGCTGTCCCTTCTCCTAGGAGAACTATCAGCTTCTTTTCTGATGTTAACATTGGGGAAATTTGCTATTTTTGTGTCTATTATTACAGAGTGTAGATCTCTTAGTGAAGAGACTTTTTCACAGTAGTGGAGGAAGTGTATCTCTGTTTCTACCTCCCCTGTTGAGCAGTGAGCTTATATTTATATGCTCCTCTCTGGGCAGCCGTGTCTACGGCCAGTTGGTGGTCACTGAGCCTGTATTTAGTCAGGATCCGTCTCCGCTTCTGATCTCTGACAGGGTGCAGAGTCCCCGGCAGCTTATATTCTCAAACGACAATTTAGTCTTCTTATGTTTTTGTTAGATTTTTCCAATATTCTATAATGATCTTTTGAAAGATTCATAATTATTATAATCTCTATCTCTCCCTCTCCCTAGCCCATATAAGGACTACTTTACAATCAGTAGTATAAGTATTACATTGGTATTATCTAGTAAGTGAGGAATTACTGCACGTATTACTTGGATGAAAAAAAAATAATGCAACACAATTTTTGATCTGTATTGATTTTTTAACAAAAAATGCTCTCAACATGTATTGTTTTTGAGAATTGTGTGGCTTTAATACTTTAATATGTATATAATTTGATATAGTGATGATGTAGAAAACCTATATTTGAAATGTATATTTCACTCAATTATGAAACTAAATATAGTCATTCAGCATCTTTTGGTGGTTTCAATACATATGAGAGACTCGATTCCATAGATTTCAGCGCTGAGGACATCGGTTTTTCAGAAAATTCTGTGCAGCAGTGGAAACCAGGTCATTCCAGTTGTTGTGAGAAAAATTTTCATATTGGGCTCTACAGCAGCTCTTTCTGAACGGAAATGGTTATTTTTCAATAAGAGCATGCCGACTGTGTGTGTGTGTGTGTGTGTGTGTGTGTGTGTGTGTGTGTGTGTGTGTGTGTGTGTGTGTGTGTGTGTGTGTGTGTGTGCGTGTGTGTGTTCATGTGTGCATGTGTACCTCCACAGAAGCTTTGCACCAATCATATCCAATCATACGGACATGTTTATGAGTCAGCTGAAAGGAGTGGGATATCATATTGTGTCAAAGAAAAAATTGGAATATCAAAAAGAGAACTTGGGAACATTCCCTTTGAAGGCTTACTCTTGTCAATGGGTGCCGTAAACAGTAAATGCTTCTTATCAATTCCAGACATAAGACAGAACAAACCTGCTTTATGTCTAAATTAGATTGAACAAGTGTGTTTTATTAACTTATAAATGATGAAATGTGTCTGCATTAGGCCCCTTGTCTTGCCCATGCAGAAGTGTAACACTGACAATGTTTTTTCACTCCGTAAAAATAGGTATTTACTTGTTTTAAAAGTGCAGTTTAGTACTCAAAGGCTAAATCATTTTTTAAAATGAAGTTGTTTGTTTGTTTTTTTGCAGTGCTACGGCGCAGGATTGAGAAACGTCTCACCACAGGACCATCATGCTGGTTTCTACCACATTTACCCATCCTGACAACTGATGGGGAAACCACCTCAGCAAAGCTCATCAGGTAGGAGTTAACATGTAAGTGACAGTGATGGAATGATTGATGATGTTTGAAAAGTTCCTAAACGATCAAAACATGGAGAGTCCCTGACCTGCAGTGAATGTGGTTCACAAGCCTACATTACCTTATTTCTGCTGTTGCCTGCTCATTACTGCAGCTCTCAGAAAAAGGCTCCAACCCAGAGTGATGTCATTTCTCCAGCCATCAGTTATAATGTACGCTATATTTTGAATATTTCAATTCAAATGAACCCTTTTCAAACACCAAAACCACACAATAGTACAAACTGATATCTTATAGATCGAGGAAGCGTAGACCAGCAACTCCCATCTTTTTGGGAGCTAAGAATACTGTTATTGTCAAAGACGTCCGGCAGCTATGGCATACATGGCTATGACGGCTTAATTTCCCTGTTGGCAAGGGGGGTCTGACGAAAATTGTAGGCTTTACATTAACACCTAACATAACCCAAATCTTATGCTGCATCCTCCCTCCTTCAGCTATCCTTCATAGTCTACCCTTTACATTTTAGCCTGCTTGACTGAATGTAAGTGCTGCTACAGCGGCTCAGATTAATTAACTAAAGTGGAGTACATCAATTCATCACAAAGTCCAAATGATCATTAATAGAAGTGTCATGGCGTCATGAGGACAAAAATGCTGGTGTCAACACCAGAAGCTCATACGTCAGTATTTGTCTGAATGGGTTTATGTAACCGGTGTTTGTTGCTTTATACATCACAGAAAGAGAGAGACTGCATGGCAACAGTGGCGATGCCAAGAACTATAAAGCAGCTGATAACAGCAGCTGACAAAGCATTTAGAAAGAGGTTGGAGTGACACTGCATTAAGCAAGTAAAAGGTTATCGAGGTTACATATTCATTGTTTTTATGAGGGTTGCTAACAGATGGCTGTTGGTAAAATAAAGGCAAATAAATGTGGTTGCATGAACCTAATTTCTTATTATATAACTGAGAACTTCTCTTAGTCGGAGTTCAGTGTTATCACAGTAACCTCCGGTGTCTGGAGTTCTCTGATTTGACCAGTCACAACATGTTTACACCTTCATCACAGTTATTTATGTGTTAGCAAGTTGCTCAAGCGTTAAACTACAACAGCTTATGTTTTGTCTGGCCGTTTGTTGGAAAACACTCGCAAGGACAACATGTCAAATGTTAGAGAATTAAGGTACAAAGCCACTGAATCAATTATTGATTTCCATTTTTTTAAATTTGCATTGCTTAACAATCCCGCTTAATCAACCTTGTGTCTACCTTGACCTTTTTTGTATTTTTAAGATTATACAATGTGCTTTATTAAAAGGCTTTTGTCAGCCCTCGTAGTCACACAATGTCCTCAACCAGTAAACGTTGATTTTCTATGGTTACCGGTCTTAGTCACAGAGAAAACAAATGAGCAATATTTTAATTAGTCATTACCAAAGTAACATGATATCAGAGGAGAAAAACCAGAGTTCTCGCAAGAGCACAATTAGCTCCGCGAGTTACACTGCCATCAAGTAATGTTGCTCATGAACTACACCCTTGTAGCTGTGCAGCACCAATCACATCGGTGTATCTGACATAGACGGGCCAGAGGCGAGTTGCACCAATCACATCGGTGTATCTGATACAGGCGGGCCAGAGGCGAGGTAAACAGATGACGACAGTTTAATCTGCCAGTTAGCTCCGCTGGTAGCTAAGCATATGCCGCTCTGAATATGTCACCCCATGTATTGTTTTGATTGGTCGTAGTGTTATCTAATTGCGTGCAGTGAGTTTTTCAAATACACGCTTAGTGCTGCCCCTCAAGATGGACGACTTTCGGTACTGCATGCCAGGCCCTTAATCTTTCGGATTTGCGTCTAGATTTCCAGGCTTGGAGGGTGGTTGGATGTGACAGAAAAAGTGGGAGTTAGCCACAGGAGACATCTGCCACCTCTCCATGATTTTGTAATTGGAACCTGTACATGATGGTTTTCTAACCCAACCAACTACTTATTTCAACACAAACCATGCTCTTTCCCTACAAAGTTGTGTTTGTGTCCAAACCTAACCAAACCGTAACCATAGTGTTGTCACATCATGAAACAGATGACCTTTTCAACAGGGATTTGGAATGGTTTTGGAACGCACCGACAAACGATGTCCTCCCGCCCATAGGGGCGTCTGATCATAAAAACGCGTTGTGTCATTCTAAAGGACAGTTACAAACAACTTGTTTTGTCATTTAATTAAAAGTACCTGGCAAACTGTCATTTAAACACTTTTGGTTTTTCTACAGATTTAACAAACAAGCTGTAGCATGTTTGTTTGTGAGCTTTGGACATACTGTTTTGGCCTGTTCAGACAAAACCAGGGTAAGCCGTTTCCCCCTTTTATGTTTGTATGCTAAGTTACATATTTACCATACAGACATGAGTGGGATTGATTTTCCCATCTAAATTTGCATGAATTGACACACGTTTACAAAAATGTCAAACTATAAGATATTGGTTTGGACAGTGTGTCTGCCAGCATCTCTTCTCATCTTTTTTATTTAATTTTTGTGTGCACAGGTTGCAGTTTGGTAACCTTCTATTATTCAATGTGCGAAAAGTGAAGTGGGTTCTACGTATGAAATCTAAACAAATACTAATTTTATCCTTGGGATTGGTGGAAGATAGTTTCATGTTATGGCAAATGAGTTTCCTCTTCAGATTGAAGAGATCTGAGGATGGGAGCGCTTTCCACTGTCAGTTAATAAAGTAGGCATGGGGCTTTATGAGAGTATACAACAGAGACCAGTCTCCACACACACACACACACACACACACAGACACAGACACACACACACACACAGCTGTCAAAACAAGTGAAGGAATAAAGGCTCATCGACTTAAGGGTGAAATGTGTTTGTGTGTGTGTGTGCGTGTGTGTGTGTGTGTGTGGGTGGGTGGGTGGATCACAATTTGTGGTAAATCTGGCCATTTTATCTCCACATCCATCTCCCCAGTCAGCAAATGAGCTCCTTCTCCCGTGAAATGTAAAAAGCAAGAGCAGATTAAATGAGAGTCACACGAAGAGTAAATCACTCACTTCAACTCTAAAGTCATTTGGTTTGTCCTACTGACATCGTTCACCTCAAAAACCATTCATATAAGTTTATCTTAATAAACAACTTCTTTTTCACAGCACACATTTTGAGCTGTCCTAGTACAAAAAGCATTACAGTAACATAACCGTTTTTACATAGTGTTGTTGTGAAAGTGTGACCCTGAAACTGAAGCAGCAAAATGTAATTCAGTAATGATTACTTAGATTATTAAAAAGCCTATTAAAAGTGGTACTGGTTGCTGTGGGCAACTTATCAAAGGGAATGGTGGGAGATTTCTAACAAAGAAAAGACGTGTATGAAGACATCAGATGTATTTAGACCGAGTCACACTACCTAATACTTATACCTAAAACAAAAATACGTAACAAAGTTGTGACAGCTTTCAAATTTTCAATCAATATAACTTGGACAATTTTGAGTCAGTAAGATGTACCTTAAACTTAAACTGTAAAAGAGTTCAGTAGCTGCAGGAAGTCATAGTGCGCTGTGCAGTACTGTAAGTGTCTTCTTTTGACAACTCTTTTCCCATTTACATAGCAAAACTATAAAGACCAGTAAATAAATATTTGTTTGCATCCAAGCAGAGACTGCTGAAAGATAAAGTCCTCCATTTCTTACATTGTAACTGCATTAGGAAGGGGTCTTGTAGCTGTTTTAAACCTTTGATGAACAAACCATGTTAAATGTCCTGTGTGGTTTCTCTGGGCTGCTGTTGGAAGCTTTTTCTTCCGTTTGATCACAAAGGATCAGTAAGTCAGTTTTAAATGTTCAAATTCTCTGACCTCTAGAAACTAAACAGTGTGTTAGTGTGATTAGAAATTAGTCATCATCACATCACCAGCAGTTTAATCTAAACAAGTGACAAACTCACATTTGTATCTGTGTTTACACTCTATAGAGTCAACAGAGATATTTATAAAGAATTATCCTGGTGTTGACCTATAAAGAATTATGAATAATACTGAACACTACTTAAGCCTGATGACTAATTGATTTACTTATTTAGCAAATATGTACCTTTACTCTTATTTTTCCAGTTTTATCATTTAACCAATTGCATTTTTGATTTTTTTGAACTATGTACACATATGGAGTGAATGGTTAGCATTACTGTTGCAACCAGTTAAAGTTCAGAATAGCAATACTATTTTACATAGATTCACCTTCCATTAATGTGCCTCCTTTAAAGAGTTAATAAATAAAAGCGTATGTTAATAGCTGCCTGCATTTTTAAAGTATAATTCATAAAATTCATAAAAAAGACATACTCCCTTCAACAACTCCCTTGCCTTCACCTTTGATCTCCAGCCAATACATACTGCTGGTGTTAACTCTTAAACCTGCTGAACGCTGATGCAGGTTTCCACTTTATCAAAGGAGACATCAAGACAAAGACATCAAACTACTCATCCATCAAACTGGTTAATCTCCTTTCACCAATAATAAATGGACTGATTCATTAAAAGGAGAAAACCCATGGCGTAACCCTTGATCTCCGAACAAATTGCAATTTGTATTCACACTTACAGGCCTCGTATAGTGACTGAGTGTCAGTGTAAATTTTCATTTGCAGATGGAGGGGGCTCGTAGGCTACATACTAATGCTGCACTAATGTTATTTTTTAGACTCTAACAACAAGTAGAAAAGTAAAGGAACAATGCTCACATCACCCTCCAAGTTGTAATTGACATTAGAAATAACTAAAGAATCTCTCACTTGGTGAAAATTAAAACTACTGAAATGACAACAAACTGGTGGCAAAATGTATCTTAATAAAATGTTGTATTAAACCTAATGCAATCAATACATAGTTTTTTGGTCATCCATGGGGAAATGATTTTTAAGTAAGGCGTTGATCATTAATTAACAGCTTCAAAATTTGACTTTATTTAACAATTGCTTAGGAATGTCTTTGGTTGTCAACAGATCATCACCTTACTTAAGAACCTATGTTAACTTAATCCAACTTTCAAAACAAATCCCTCCATATACATTCGCTGTATGTTCTGATTTTGATTCAAGGCCCATCAAACTTTTATTTGGATGAACACTCAATTTATTAAACATTAACACGTCGGCCTTAAATCATCCCCCCAAGCTCATTTTTGTCACATGTAAAACTTATACTGTAGCATAATATTTCTCTGACATATAAGGACATTCTGGAAATTAAACAAACTCAATTTCTGACTTTCTTTACTAATTTCTCTAATTAAATCCACTTGTACATGAAGGCAGGTGTAGCCAGAGATGTGATGCTGTTTCTTTAAGCATTTAAAGCATCCTTTCGACCACCGTTGCCCCCACCCCACTAAATGTACTTGGCAGTATTTAAAGTTGCCCGAGAGAGCTAAATCCATTTTATCAGGAAGGGAAGACAAAGCGCCGAGTGATCCATCAGACTGGGTAATCAAGTCCTGTCCCTTCAGTAAATTATTCATCATAGTTATACGTCTTTGTCCTGAGTGAAAAAGATCAATGGAGTGAATGGGCACTCCTGTCTAACCCTCTGAGGGCATAGGACATGCCGGAGCGTCCAATGATGGTTGGACAACATATTCAAAATGCAAAGTTACAAAATCTCCCTTATACGTTGAATTAATATATTATATACAGCACTTTTGTGATCCTAAAACAATGGCCAACTCATTTTAAGCAACAGGTATTGAAAGGTATGTTATCATTTTCACAAGCTTAGAGGAATTCCAAAAAGCGAACATCAAGTTTTCGGCTTTAGGGTCAAATTATATCTTTATACGCGCTCGGACAAATTTAAAGAGTGATGAGTTGGATCTAAACATTTTGATATGCAACACATAGGGATAAGTTATATGGAAATACTCTTAAAAGGAAAATGTTAGAGATATGTAAATATTTAGAAAATGCCCTTAGACCTCAGAGGTTTAAATTCCTTTTTGCTTGACAGTCCTCTATATAGATGGCCCCAGTTTACTTTTAAAGAAATGATGATTGTGGATTATGGATTGAATGTTGCTGCAAGTGTTGTTGTTTTTGTTGACGCAATGATTTTTAACCCTTGTACCGAAATTTACTGCTACTGAAACATCTTCTGACTATTGCTATTTACTGCTATAATTATTATGTTGTTGATTCTATAACTAAATGGTGCTCCACTTAAAAAGGGCAAACAACTGATACATCTCCTCAGCCCTTAACAGAATGATAAACAGCATCACCGAAGCTGAGAAATTTCAAACTCCCTGGCCTGCGGTTGGGGTAATGGCCACAGTGTGAGGAAAGAGGCTGGGTTATAAATGGAAGACTGTAATTTATCTTTGTTGTACTTCTTTACACGTCTTTAATCACAGTATCCACCTTTGGGACTTTAGGACATTCATCCTCAGGAGAAGAGCCTGTCCGTCAGTAGATAACTAAAGAGATTTGTCTTAATAAAAATGGTTGGGTATGCGCGTATCACGTATATTTACATAAGATAGCTTGGTTTCTGGGGATTTTAATTGTGTCTACCATGGGATACAGGATGTGTTTGTGTGTACATATCATATTTATCTTAACAAGTAATGTTTGTCTAGTTAGAACTATTAAATTCCCTTTTTCTAAAAAATAATCTTCAAATAGGGCTAGTAACTGCACTGGAATCATGAAAATCCCAATTTTTTTTAAAGATTTAATTTGTTATGAGAAACAGGCTGGAATCATCTAACATTGTATCATGTGTTTTGAGGAAATACGACTTTATACACTTAATAATTGACAAAAATGGCTTGATTAGATGATAACTTTAGTAGTGCACTGTAACAGACAACAATTATATTGTATTTCCAATCAAAAACAACTGCACATGCTCACAGAGCACAAATTATAAATCATAATTATTAACGTGTTGAAAAAATGTCAACACAACTACACATGCGGTATGCATTTAAAATGCTGCAGGAGAGATAGATAAATAGATAGATAGATAGATAGATACTTTATTCATTCCGAAGGACATTTTAGGCATCCAGTAGCAAGACAACCATAACACAACAAACACATATACACACATATATCACGCGTACAGTACATACAAGAAAATCACATACATAAGAATAAAAATAAAAATCACGCACAGAAATGCAATGACCATGATAAGGAAAGGTATAAAGACTGTGTGCAACGATGATAGTGCATAATTAAACAGTGCAGGCATTGAACAGTAGATCATAATTAATTATTAACTATGACTATACAATGTAAATATAATCTATGAACTGCCTGATTGAATAAGAACAATATGTAACAGGGAATAAGTTAGGTGTGGTCCCCAGCCCGTATTTGCTTGATTTAAAAGAAAGTTTACAAAAGAAAAAAAGGGTATATATTCTGTGACCAGATGAGTGCAAAATATAATCCACTCTCAAAACTTCTCATTTGTGCTGTCTCACTGTCAGACTACAGTTGCTATAGGCTTTCCAGACTAGCATCTGTTAAAACAACAGCCTGAAGAATAAAGGTCTGCAAACCGCTTTCCGCCTCATCGTTTCCACTGATGCACAAAGCACTGGGGAGGTTCTGTTGTCTGTTGTAAAGCCAAAAGTGCAAGGCACTTTGTTATACCAGTGAGAGAAATCTTCAAAGGACTTTGTTTTAAATGGTTTAGACTGGGTAGATGGGGTCCATTCATGACTCAACAAAGCGTGGTCAAATCAAAGTGACCCTAATTATTCATCTTTAAAGTAAATAAGACTTTGCTCACATATTTGTGAATATACAGTATGTATATTTGTATATATATATATAAATACATATATATATATATATATATATATATATATATATATATATATATATATATACTTTGTATATACTTGTATATATATACTGTGTGTATATACATATACTGTATATACTGTGTATATAATTTTTTTTTCTTTTTTTTAAACAATCAATACAAAGTTAATAAGAGATGGCATGATGTTTTTACTTTTAGTGCATATGTGTAATGTCTTCATGCTCTGCAGTAAATTACAGTATAATTCACTGTATCATGCTGCTGTATGTGCACATTAAATCCATGACAAGGACCTGTAGTTGCTTATTGGCTAACAGGAGTACTGCCTTTCCTTTACTGTTTAGAGTGAGCTGAGTGGACGTTTTGGTGTTCTATAACAATGAGAAAGTAATTAAGGCATGTCTGCGGTGCAGACTATGTTTATGTTGAAAATATTGTCCATTTCCTCTGCAGAAAACATGTACAGTATCTGTGTACAGTAGGAGATGTAGGCATTACCAATCACACTTTGTCTTCTTGTCTGTGGTATTAAGGCATAGGAGGCTAGGAATTAAATTGTCTCTCTTGCTTTTATACATTTACAGTATACATATACATGTACATGTCTACATAGTCGACATATAGCTTTTGTTGAATGTGCCTTTGTGTCTTTGACCAGCAACTACTCCGCAAGGCCTATATTAGACTGCACAAACCACCCCCTTCAATCTGAGTTCGTAGCACTCCCCTAAGGTCAATGAGTTCGACTACACAGCTTTAAGAGCAATAGGAGTAAAAAAAACTCCTTTGTCCCATGTGCAATAACTCAGCTTAATTTGAACATTCAGAGATTCCTCTAGTGTTGATACATTGTGTTGTACATAATATGTACAGGATGAAATTGCTATTAAAAGTCAGGTTGTCTTGTCATTACATTACATGTCATTTAGCTGACGCTTGTATCCAAAGAAACGTCAGAAAGAATCAAATGCAAGCGCATTAGCTTCAAATAAGCCAAAATACACAGAGTCACATGAAAGTGCATCTGTAAATGCAAGTTTTTTTGTTTTCTTTAAAGTTTAAGTTTCAATTTATCTATCCTTAAAAAAGAAAATTTCCTGTGCAGTAGGACATCTAAAAAACACATACACTGCGGCGGAAGATGTGTGGGATAATAAAGATGCATAAAATATAACAGTACACATTTACAAAGAAATGCCACAAATGCGACACAAAGGATTAGCCGACAATTGTGGATTGCTTTCAATTGCTGGTGCCTTTCCCTTAATTTTTTTCTTTTCATTTTTGTACATACATGTAATTTATTTTATTGTTGAACCTCCATCTGCAACCAAAATGTTAAGAAGAAATTAAGAGCGGGAAGATCATCTCTGGATTGTGACTTGATGTGTATTTTTTGTCAAAATCATTGCCCAACATTTCCTTTGTTTTCATCAATGTTACTGCTGCTGCGTTGTGTGTGTGTGTGTGTGTGTGTCTGTGTGTGTTTGTGTGTCTGCGTGCGTGCGTACTAATTCTGAAACCGGACAGAATGTCTGGAAGGAAAGCAGGAAGCTGCAAAGACGTTGAACATTGTAAACAGATGTTTATCAAACACAAAGGTAAATAACATATATACCTTTGCCAAACTACTTTTTGTCTAGACTTGTATTCATGTTTGTGAAGGCACTAATGAAGGAAGTGGGTTTTTACTATAATTAGATAAAGTTAAGTCTCTTAAACCATGACTACTTCACGGAGGACACAAAAAAGTACATGTATTATGTTAGTAGGCCCTAATTTAATAAATCATGGAGATTAAGAAGGAACATTTGGCAGCACTCACACTGAGGCACACTCAGTTTGATATACTATTTGTTTGCTGATATTTGTAACATAATCTTAAAAATCAAACATCGATTGTTACTCTTATCATAATATGCCAAAGAAAGGGTCAAAGGAAGTCTAATGGCATTGTTGTTACTTCATTTATTTTTTTATGTGGTACAGACAAAAAAAGCAGAAGACAGACGGAACAACAGCACCACGTGTGATATAAATAACATGCTATTAAACACAGCCATTCTATAAGAGAATACCATCTGAGAACTACAGTCGTGTATAAAAAATAATCTCCAGAAAGAGTTACCAAAAACGAAGCAGAGTAAAATGTGTAAAACCAATAACACACTCCAGATTCTGATGCATCTGCTTGTCATAAACACATCAGTGGTGCCAGTAGCCATTATAGAGCAAGCCGGTTATGGCTTACCGTAATATCCTGTCATTAACAGTATAAACCCTGCACTGTTTTAATGCCAGGCTTTGTTACATTATAGGACATTACAATTCCTGATATAACACCTGTAGAAAATCTGAGGAACATTGATAATCATTGCCCATGTTGTTTATTTTGAAGAAAATAAAATGTGTTTCCCTCTCTGCATCTCTGCAAAAATCACATTTTTATTTGTGGCCAATAAAATCAGATGGTTTATTCTGTTGGATTCCGAGGCGTTGCAGCCTGTTGTGTTTAATTTGCTCACAGCCAATAATGCTCGATACTACCGGAGCACCTCTTAATGCAATCTGTCCCCTTATGTTTTTATATTATTAACATAATTTTCCCCCATTCATGTTCATCCACTTTGTTGTTTTGTGTTCTTTCCCTCCATCCTGACAATGTTTTTCTCTTGCTGTGTTCCAGTTGACATATGGCTGAGTCAGTTTGGGGTCATGACATCATCATCATGAGATGGGGCGGGTGCTGAGTGGCGTCCGCAGGCAGCGACAGAAGACGTGCTGTATGCCCTTGTTTGCAGCTGCTGCTTCTTGGCAAAAAGAATGTGCTATGGAGTTGCCTTAGGGAAAAATGTGCTCAAATGTTGAAAGTAAGAACAAATTCAAGAGGTTTATAAGGGCAGTAAGTAAGATTTGTATTGTCGCATAGCACCAGATGACCATAAAACACCTGCAGGAGGTGGATAGCATTTGTGTCCAGGTGCTATGGTTTGTTGGCTTTCCAAACTCTTTCCTTTTCTTTTAGTTTCACTTGTGAGCTGTTTTGGCTCAAAATCCCCAGACCCAGTGAATTCATGCAGATGCTGTTAAAATCCCAGCTGGTGATGAACACATTAAGTAACACAATTAGTATTATATATGTATATATATGCACTGACCAAAATTAGAAATGCAACACTATGTGTATTTTTGCGAGGACCAGTGTATCAGTATCTGGTGTGACCACCATTTGCCTCACGCAGAGTTGATCAGGTTTTTGATTGTGGCCTGTGAAACTTAGGCCACTCCTCTTCAATGGCTGTGCAAAGTTGCTGGATATTGGCAGGACTTGGAACACACTCTTGTATACGCCGATCCAGAGCATCCCTAACATGCTCAATGGTTGACATGTCCGGTGAGTATGCTGGCCATGCAAGAACTGGGATGTTTTCAGCTTCCAGGAATTGTGTACAGATCCTTGCAACATGGGGCCTTGCATTATCATGCTGCAAGGTGATGGTCGTGGATGAATGGCCCAACATTGGGCCTCAGGATCTGGTCATTGCTAAAATGCACCTGTGGTTGTTTTCCATAACATACACCTGGCCATACCGTAACCCCTCCGCCACTGTGGGCCACTCTATCTAACACAATGCCATACAAGCTGTCTGCCATCTGCCTTGTACAGTGTAAACCGTGATTCATCCGTGAAGAGAACACCTCTCCAAAGTACCAGACTGGATGTGGAGGTCCTGGGCTGGTGTAGTTACACGTAGTCTGCGGTTGTGAGGCCGGTTGGATGTACTGCCAAATTCTCTGAAACACCTTTGGAAACAGCTTATGAATAATAAATTCACGGGCAACAGCTCTGGTGGGCATTCCTGCAGTCAGTATGCCAAATGCACGCTCCCTCAAAACTTTCAACATCTGTGGCATTGTGCTGTGTGATAAA
This sequence comes from Etheostoma cragini, assembly GCF_013103735.1. NCBI lineage: Eukaryota > Metazoa > Chordata > Actinopteri > Perciformes > Percidae > Etheostoma > Etheostoma cragini. The sequence goes on along the minus strand of NC_048423.1, from coordinate 5,191,308 downwards.
AATGCACATTTCAGACTGGCCTTTTATTGTGGCCAGCCTAAGGCACACCTGTGCAATAATCACGCTGTCTAATCAGCATCTTGATATACCACACCTGTGAGGTGGATGGTTTATCTCGGCAAAGGAGAAGTGCTCACAAACAGACAGATTTGGGAACAATGTTTTAGAGAAATATGCCTTTTGTGTGTACATAGAAAAAGTCTTTTATCTTTGTTCAGCTCATGAAAAATGGGGCCAAAACCAAAAGTATTGCGTTTAATTTTGCTCAGTGTATATATATATATATATATATATATATATATTATGAAGAGACAAGTTGAAAAAAAAGTTGGATTATTAATGTTTTAGGGGTTTATAGGCATCTAGACTTGCAATGAAAGGAACTCAAATAAGTTGGGATAAAATCTGATCAAGTAGACTGTAATATAATTTTATTTCTTAGATTAATATGGGGTATACATTTTGAAACACTTTTTTTTACAACCATAAACTGTTCTATAATAATATTTTGAGTGATAATCACTAAGGATTTATTTTAAACAATTATCACTAAAGATTAATACTTTTTTATTGGCAACTGAAACCTTGCATGTAACCTTTCCTTGAATGAGGAATCTGTGCTGCTAGTCCTGATTTACTATCTAAGCAATCAATAAAATATCTTACAAGGTTTGGTTCTTTGTTCACTACATTCATTTTGTTTGGCTGGGAGATTGGCGCGAGCAGACAGTTAAGAGCAGTAAGACACAAAAACACACACAACCACTGACTTAAAAGAATAATAGAAAATATTAGTAATAGAAAATTAATTTATAAAAGGTTTTGTTTAGTTTCATTTCTCTTGTATGCCTTACATCCCTTTTCTTAAGTTTTTAAGTATCTTTAGAAAACCAAATTAGGTCCACCTGACTAAAATCTCCCTAGGTCAAATAAAACATGGACATAATTATATAGCCAAAGTACATATAGTAATACAATTATAATAAAATAAAGGTTAAAAAAAGAAAATGCTCAACTCTCAGTACCAGGTGTATAGCCATACGGAAAAATTAAACGTGGTTTCTGTGTGAACAAATTGGTTCAGTTATTAGTTCTTAATAGTATAACGTTCTTGAGTACAGTTTGCTGTTATTTTGTTTGTATAACTGTGTGTATTTACAAGTTTTCTCCTATTCTACTAAACATCCTTTAATGACTAAATTAATTTGTTCTTCCTCTCTGTGTTGCAGATAATATACCTTTCCTGTATCTACATTAAATAAATCTATTCCATTAAATCTAGTTTGGGAATTTAATTTAAAAAGGTCAAAACAGGTAACGGCAATGAATTGCGTAAGGTGACCTAACATGACATCATTGCGTCATGGACTAAGGTCTAAAATTACCAGTACCACAATGTACAAATACTCCACTACAATTACAGTATAGGCCTACAACTCCTTTATATAAAATCTTACATAGCCTAAGTAAAAGTACTTTTTCTGCGGGAAAAAGTATAAGTAACTTTATAAGAATTAAAGTGTAAGCTGCTATAAATACAATGCCAGTCAGAAGTTTAGACACGCTTTCTAATTCAATTAAACGGGAAAGCGTGACCAAACCTTCTACTGGTACTGTATTTACCCGTATGGCATTTTTAAATGCATGTAACTCTATTAATTTTAAAACGCCTTCATCTCTCAGTCCGACTTGACTTGTCCTAAAATGGGTTTACTAATCATCTAGGGATTAGTGTTATAAAAATAAAATAAAAATATGTTTACTTAAAACCACCAGTAGGTAAATTTTACCCCCACTGTATATTAGCATTCACACCACCGCCTAGAAACACCAGCATTCCATTAACTCCTAATTCATAATAATCAATGCTCCTTTTTTTTTTTTTCAGACATTGTGTTGTTGTTTCAAACATCTCATCTGCAGCAACAAGAGACAAGAGATCAAAAGTGAGATAAAAATGCTGATTAAAAAAAAGGAAGAAACGCAGATCCTGTGTGGGTGTGTTTGTGTTTGAAAGTGAGTGTATGAACTATAGGAAGAGAGGGACACACAGCAAACAGGAAAGAGTGCGTGTGAAAGAGACCAAGACAGTGTGAGTCAGAGGAGCGAGAGAATGAAGGGGGGAGATACATTTGTCCGTCTATAAAGCTTGTTTGGGACATCAGGCCTGTCAAAGTTTAGCAGAAGTTTATCCTGTCTGTAAGTATCTGATGACAATAGACCAATTAAACATCTCAGACCGAGGAAGCGATCTGTTCTTGTTGGTGTGTTTGAAGGAGAACTACAGTTCACATTTCTGTAAACTATATTTAGTACATGTTTACACACAAGTTTGCATCGACACCCACTGGTGAGAATTGTTCAAAACGGTACACTTTTCAATTCAAACAATGCTGCAACGTGATGATGGCGGCAGACAGCAAGTGACCAAAACTGTACATTATTTAGCGTTCTATTTACCACTCTCGGTTGGAGTATGAAACCTAATTTCAAAGAATGCAAAGTGAAAAAAACACATCTGCCCGTTTAATTGATACCAAAAACAACATGGGTTTGCTCACACTTAACTGGTAGTTAAATGTACTAACTGTACAAACCAAACCATTAATTTATGCAAGGAAAAGTACATAAAACACTTTGCAAGTTGAATTGAAATTTAATAAAAGTACATTTCATGGAGCCTTATCTTGGTTCAGATTTAATAACTTTTTAAATGATGTTTATTTTTGAACAAAGGAATTGTATTGATTTCATTAGGATCAGTCTATCTGGCCAATAACGGCCCTTCATCAAATGTCAATAACTCAATGTATTTCAAACATGCAGTTTTCTTTTGTTTTGCACATCTTATTTTTCACTTACTTCTTTACTTTTTTATTAATCCTTTTTCCACTATGCAAAGTAACTTAGCACTGGCTGGAAATCTTTTTAATTGCTGCCCTGCATTGGTTTTCCTTCTAACCTTCCTGCAATGATTTGGAAGTGTAATTAAGGATGTGTCATGTTCTGACCACACCCAGCAGACTTTAAACGTTCCACCAGAGAGGGCAGTGAAACACAGATTTTTTTGGCCTGGTATTAAAGGCACAGTTGGACATTTTGAAAAAATGTGTTATTTACCTTTTGACGAAGAGTTACATGAGAGGTTTGATACCGCAACCAGGGTGTGATTTGCCAGGGGGGAAAAGTGGGATTTCCCCCTTTCTGGTCTACATATCTCTGCCTATCCCTTATCCTTATCCATATCCATCCCTATTAATTTTATCCCCTGTTGAGAAAAAATCAAAATGATCATCTACGCCACCTAGACCAGTGGTTCTAGACCCAGAATAATGAGGCTGGGGGTCGATAAACGATTTTTTATCAAACTGGTTGTTAAATGCAAACACTTACGTGTTTCCGCATGATCCAATGGTATTTATACCATATTTACAACCTATGGGGGGTCGAACATAAGTAACAGCATAATTATGATTATAATAGTAATTATTAATTGTTTTCAAATTGACAGATTAGAGGAGAATGGACTACAAAAAATTTTTCTCTCTGAGATTGCAAGACTGCTTTCAGAGAGGCTGAGCAATGCATTAAATCATCATGAACCATGCAGTAGTTGAGCATTACTTAATTATATTATTTGAACACATATGATAAAGTGTTTACAATTTCTCCTCTGAACCACAGTAAACTTTCATTTATGTTCAAAGTGAATTAGAGATTTTACAGATGGAAGGGTAACGTGGGGACAGTGTGTAAATGGTGCTTAGTAAGGATGGAATTACTCCTACTGAGAGTGTATGAAGGAATGGGGTTAGAAAAGTCATAAATGTAAACAAACAACTATGTGTATATTATACATTGTATACATAAATTATATTTAACATTTTGTCTTATAATGTCTTTTTGAATGCTAAAAAACCAATGCCACTGACTATTTTTAAACTCAAAGGGAGTAATCTGTGGCTCGACACTTTTCTCTAACAGCAAAAACATAAGACTGGCAACCCCTCAAAAGTTAGGTAAAGTTGAAAATCAAGCTTATAAAAGAAAAGACCAAAGATGCTCAAGTATTCAGCCTTCCTTGATTTTAACAGAGACATATCCACAGGTATTTTATCAACACTAGAAATGAAATAGACTGTAGTATCTGCTGATCAGAAGAATATCCATGGATGTAAAAAAGAAAAATAGAAAATGCAACAGACTGGCAGTATGAATGTGTGTAGGCTAGATGCTTGAGTGGACTGTATAAACTGAATTGCTTTGTCAGGGATAAATAAAGCCGTATCTGTATTTCCTTTGCTCATTGTGTGCCAACAGCATACTGTCTGTGAGTGTAGTGCTTTCGGTCTTTCAGTGTGAACACACTATATACTAAAAACCTGCTTAGAATCAATATGTAGAATTAATTTGGATTGTTACTCTCTGCCGTTTTCCCCAGGGTGGCCTCAATTTGTCTGGAACTTAAAAGTCACTGGTACATTTTTAATTTGAATCCAGGTGCAGCACAGGCAGTGAGACATGCAGGCGGCAGGTAGATGACCGGGGTTACCCTACTGTAACACAATTCCCTGATAACAGTGAGTCATTGGAGTGTTCTTGCTGCAGACGTCAGATGATAAGAGAAGCATAAACAGATATTCATCAAAATGTGCTTCATGTGTACTCTGGCACCTGGACGTCTCCGCGTGTAAATTTATTTCTTTGATGTGATAACTCAAACAAACTGCCTTTGTCTCTCACCTTTTCACTTTTTCTCATTTAAATGTTAAGTAAGACATGTTAGAAATCCATTAAATGTGCACTTGAAACAACAAGTGCTTCTTCAGTTCCTCATGATGCACTAGGCGTGACTAAATCACAATCTCTACCTGCCTGTCCTATCAAATCAACCTCGCAAACTACACTATGTTCCAACCCAACAACCTGTTTCAACAGGAATTTCAATATGGCTTACTGTTAATTAACGTTTTTTTTGTTTACTGTTGCACCTGTGTGCGCTAGACCAGGATTGGTGACTTGGTCACCTGTTAACTTGTCTTATTATCCTCAGTAACTTCCAAGTTGGCACATTATTGCCTAGAAGCACTTGATTTTTGTTAAAGAACAATCAATTAACGCTACTACTGATACCTTGTCTTGTTTTGATTCAATCAATACAAAAAAAATTCTTTGCATGCCGTACTCTTTTTTCTCTGCTGCTGTGCACATGCTCACAGTGATAACCTTCTTTTGTTCAGAGAATTCACACAGACACTCAGACATTTGTCATTTACCATGAAAAACTTTTTTTTTACATGCACGTGACTAAGTAATAAATAGCGATTATTTCCGTCGCCGCCTTGAGGAATTCTATGTAATAACAACAAAACTTCCTTTGCGTCCACATGATACAAGCCTTCTGTGATCGCACACACGCCCCTTACCCCTCCAATAAGCAGCTACTTTTAGTACAGATCACGCAAAAGTGTTAGTCTCCAATTTTTTTCCCTCCATGTCACCTCCGGGGTTCCGCATTTTACCCAAGGTAATTATCTTCACTTGAGTTTCTGCAGAGGAAAATTCACCGGACAACACTGTCTTCTGAACATTGCCAAACTGAGAAATACAGAGAGAGTTGTGTGGAGCTGATAGTCTTAATTGCCTTTGTAGCAACTCATTTGGCCATGGCTTCAATGTAACAGACGTTTATTAATAACAAAAAGTCAAGCACTAAAGCTTTGATTAAAAGTGTGTTATTAACTAGTTAAGGTATCTGTCTTGATTTCAGTGATTGAGAAAATTTGACCAAACCGGTCTGATTTCATTAAACATTGGGATTTTTTAAAGATTTAATTATCTGTCAACTGTTCAATCATATTGTCTATTAATTATATTTCTCAACATGACAAACTACAGTAAATACTCGGTTTTGTTTTTATCTGCGGCCAAGCTGACTAATTGTGATGTAACTGTTCCAAGCTGCTGTGCAAAGTCTTGTCTTGTTTGTTAGATTAGAACTACTGTACCAAACTGCAGTGTTCATCACGAAGACAGTGTTACATGAACACAGAAGACATATAGCCTGTTGGATCATTTTTAACACTATGATGACAGCCAACTGGAGGTTAAACAAGCACGGAGGATCACAAACAGGACTGATGGTTAGAAACCCGCAGAGAAAATGGAAACAATGATCCACCTTGTGTCTGAGTCACTTATGAACAATTGTTTCATTTTTCTTTTAATGAAATAAACTTTTTTCTTTTGAGAATTACATTAGTTTGCAAGTATGCTTCACCGGACATTACAAACTACAGTGTGTAAAGGCTGTCCTATATATATGTGTCTGTGTGTGTGTGTGTTTGTGTGTGTGTGTGTGTGTTTGTCTCTCCGGTCTTTGTCAATGCAATGCCTCAGGCCTCTGTGCAGCACTGCCTGAGAATACGCCCAGACATGTCTAAGAGCAACCAACACACACACGCACGCACGCAGGCAGGAAGGCACGCACGTGCACACACACACGCACATGCGCGCGCAAACACAGATCTACATGCTGCTGAGATACACACACTTACACAGAACGTGCCACAAGCTTCCATAAACATACACAGTCATGCATTGTGGTTAAAGCCAGCTGCTCAGCTGGTTTACAGCCCAGATAAGACAGACAGTCCTGGGTTCAGCCTCACTTGACACCATGGACTCACTGTTCTGGTAAAATTGACAACAACCAATGACCTCAATGACACCTACAGTTGCAAGAAATAATTTAATGAAATTGCATGTACAAGCTGCCCTTTTATAAGATATGCTTAAAGGGATGGTGGCAGAAACCTTGCAGATGGAATTCTTAAAAGCTGGGAAAATGAAACCCAAGCAATCTGCATGGTTAGATACAACTAGTTAGTTTGGTTTGAACAAACTCTTTCACCGATTTCTTTGGGCTGACATGACAGCCATCTATCAAATCCCGGAAGTTTGCGGACTAAAGAACCAAACCGAGACCCCCTGAAAATGGAGATCTCTGTCTGGGTCAAATTAAACTCACTTAAACTGGTTAGGTTCATTTGTGGTGTGAAAGCAAAGCCGACCTGCCATAGAACTGCGTAATGGTGGACTTGTGGTTTTGAATTCTAAAACTATTCTACTAATAAATCCATCTGCTAAATATAGGAACTGTGAAGGAACTGATTTGTATACAGTAATTAGGGAAGATCATTTGTTAATGGTAACACGGATGTGGCTCAAACAGATGGGTGTTAAGCTTATGTTTTACTCGTAATGCCCACACAGTAATAGAAGACGATGGGGCTTTTTCATCCTGTTTTTGTCTGACGGATGAGGTGCAAAGTTGACTAATGATGCTTCTAATCAATTACTTCCTTGTGAGAAATTTGTTGGTTTCTAAAATGCCGTGAGAAGACAATCTGAACCAGAAATAAAAGGCAACAATGTCCCTTTTTTTTTTTTTAGATTAAAGGAACTGAACTACATGTATGAAGAGTAAATGAGTAAACCCTTTAAATTACTAGTAAAGGTTCCATGGCATGAAAATTCACTTAATGACATTGATATGCGTTCCCCCAGCCTGACCATGATCCCCCAGTGGCTAGAAATGGTGATAGGTGTAAACTGAGTCCTGGGTATCCTGCTCTGCCTTTGAGAAAATGAAAGCTCAGATGGCCGATCTGGAATCTTCACCTTATGACATCATAAAGGGAAAGGTTGCCTCCCCTTTCTCTGCTTTGCCCGCCTAGATAATTTGAGAAAGAGAGAGTCATCATGGCTTGCAAGCAAGCAAGGCATGGCAGTTGGTCAAGGCCCCACCCCCACCCTCCACCGTCCCCCCCCATTTAAAGCTACAGATACATAAATGGCACATCCTAAGGAAAGCTCATTGTGGGATTGGCTCTGGTGGCTGAAATTCAGCACCAAGACTGCATTTTGGGAAAGATACTTCCGATACAGTATTAGGGGACCACTACGGCTTATAGAAAAGCATCCAAAAAGCAGCATGTCATAGGACCTTTAAGTTACTGTAAATTGTATTCCAGGGCAAAAGCAATAAATGAAATGTAACCCCTTTACTGTCTAGTACATGGCTTTCTGTGTTGATATAAGATGCAGTTCGTAGCTCATCAGTATTACAGACAGCCTTTAGTATGGTCAAAGTTCAGAGCTGCCAACAACACATCACAGAGTGATACTGTAAAATGGAAGTGCTAGGAAAAGAAAACTAGATATAAAGTAAAAGTGGAACCTGCAGTAGCTAATGCTTGACTGATTGAACATGAGAAAGCGAAGAGATTTGCTTAAGGAAATCTTCTTTATAAAATGTGTGTGAATTTGTATCATTGCATTCACATACGATGTTTTTGAATCTAAGGAAACACAGGTGCCTTTGGGAAGATAAACACCTGCATTCAGGGTGTGATTGATTGCTTGCATTTCCAATTTTTAAAAAAATGTGTGGCTGCCAGTAGAAATGGTTCATGTGTATCATTGTGTGCACATAAACACCCAAATGCAGATCAATAATGTGAAAATGTTTGGAAAGGAGGCAAGAGATTAAGTGAATTGCGATGTACACAGAAAGAGGCTGCTTAGATTCTTTGGTAGCTTCCTCGAAGAGCAAAGCCTTTTCATCCTGTCATGACCTTACAATCAAAATAACAAATCAATAAATCTACACAAATCTCTGAATAAACTGTGTGAAACCAGTTTTCACCAAATACACAATACATTAGTAATACCAGCAGCACGAGTGTGTCCATACCAACCAGCAGACACACCTGGTAACAAAACTGGTGATTCACATTAGTTTTATCCACTCAGACAATCACAGGGCTGTGATGCGTTTGTTGTTCAGCAGTCTGAAGAAGCATATTTTCATGGATGACTGAGATTACCAACTGGTCATAAGTCAGCTGAAGGGAGGGAACAACAATAGTTGGGAAATGATAATAGCACATTCACAGATAATAAAAACTGAAGAAAGGGTGAACGTTATGAAACTGAAACTGGTTTGAAAAGTAAAAAATGGGATTAGTATTGTCTGTGTAACTAAGTCGAATAAAGTCTGTGGATCTCCATTGTCATCTAAGTAATATTAAAATCACATTGAAAAACTCAAGGAAGTGTTTTCTTGTTTAAAGCGGAACTCTCGCGAAATACAACCTAGGGTCTTTTTTGGAATGTACATGAGTCAAACTTTTATTTAAAACCATAATTAGAACGGAAGCGCCAAAATTAAGATTTACTTTATTATCGTTTTTGGGTCAAATGGCCTTTTAAAGGGGAGTGCTAGGGGCAATACTATGATAGCATCAAAATCACTATGTTTAAAACACTAAGGAGGCTCGACACAACATGAAACTTTGTTTGAAGTATCACCAGGGGTTCTACACATTGACGCAAGAAATTGAGAACATTGTTTGTGTACACAGAGTTTACTAAAATTAAAGGTTTTAACAACTCACTGTAGCTGTTGGTTTTTCCGGTGGCCGTCCATCTAGCACGTCTACCGGGCATGTGTACCATGTGTGCAAATGTAGGTACAGATTGGAAAATTTGCAGGAGACTTTATTACAGAGGAAATACCCAACATATAACGTGAGCTTCTTTTGCTACGGAGACCAGCACCTCAGCCAGCGGTGAGCCCAATGCCTCCAACTGGGTAAGGGGACATTGACAGCCGTGTGCGCTAAAGTGGAAACCCTGAACCAGGGCAGGAGTTCCAGCTGGGTGGAAAGCTAATGCTAGACGGCCACCTGTCCGATCCATCCTGCTTGCAAGTGTCTGATCATTAGACAACAAACTGGACTACAGCCCACTTCAAGGAAACTCCCAATGCAAGACACGTTTTTGTGGAAACATGGCTGTACAACATTGTATCAGACTGCGCTATCTAGCTACCAGGCCTGCTAGCCTTTTGAGCAGATGCTGCTCTGGAAAGTAGCTGAGTAGATAAGATTTGCATCGGTGGTGTGGGGTATAAAGTGTGGCAACTGCAAATGTTAAATGCCTATTCTATTCTTGTTACTGCATGTTGTTGTTTTCACAAAGTTATGCCTTACTTATACTTTTAATGACGGAAAAGTCAAGCGAGGATGGGTTTTGTTAAAAAGTGTACTTTAATTTAATCACATATTGTCTATCTCTTTCCTGTGTACCAATGAGTTTGAAAGATTACATGTTATGTCTGTTAAGTACAAATGAGTGCAGAACTGATATTATAAATAAATGGTTTTATCCTGTAAAAGAAGGTGTTTTTTTGTCACTTATTAAAACAAAAAGTTTTTGTTTCATTTTGGCAAAAAGGAACACTCTTGTATAGCTATGAAGGGTTATGAGTGATCTTTGGTTAAAATGGAGAAGTGCACACACACACACACGCACACGCCAACACACACACACACACACACACACACACACACACACACAGAGTGGTTAGTTGCTGCTGAGTCTCGGGAACACACTGTCTTACTTGTTCAGACAAACCGGACATCAGGCAGGCATGTTGAAATCTGAAACTGCGCAGTCATTGTCAAACTGACGTAATCACGTATGATATCATTGGGACACGTTGAAAGTCTTGTATTTTATCCCTGAGTATGTGATACTGCTATGTCCATATATTTGTTTACACTGGGAGTTGGTGTGCCCTCATTATTTATGATTTAGAAGTCTGTTTTTGTGGTTTTGGGGGCATTTGCAGAAAGGTCTGATTTTGAATACTGCTCATGCCAGAAAAAAAACATTTAGGATCACTGTGGGAAAGATTAAATAAAAATATAAGCAGACAATACATGAACGAGCTATAAAAACATACATATGAGCAATGCAAGCACTTACAGGGGACAGACAGGGAGGGAGAAGAGTGATTCACTATTTTACATGGATTTACATATATATTACATATTTTATAAATTCAATATGAGAGATGTTGCACCAAGTCCTAGTATTTCATAGGCTGAATGTGTGGAAACAATCTACTTAAACAATATAATGATATCCAATACAATGCACCTTAAACAAAAATACTGTCAGGGAAGAGGTGACTCTTCTTGCAGCTGTCATTTGTGGTGCACTTGTATTCAACTGGATGGCCTTTTATGAATTGGACTTCCATCATGTCCTACATATATTATGTGTGCCTTCTGGGCCTGGCCCGGCCAAGGTCAAAAAAGAATGTTACTCTGTTTCCCAATCAATTGAATCAGTTGTGGGTATTTCGTCAGATTATTTGAAGGTAATCAAATAATCTTATTTGCTAGGTGGACAGCAGATGTTTGCAATAATATCTAAATCAAGCCATCACGATGGTAAAATAAATTGAAAAAACATGCCTACATTTAAGCACATTTTAATATAAAACTGACAGATAGCCAAACCATGACAACAACAAGCTGTATGAACACATTTTTTGTGTCCCTGGAAACAAATCATTTACACTAAGTATAGTTTTATTTCTCTGATTTACAAGTGAGATGCCACTGTGGTAAGGGTGTTTTATTTGCTTCTGCCAAAAACATGGAGTAGTTTACAGACAAATTATGTGATTATGGGTTTGCAAGATTCACACTTTACCATTTAAATATTAACCACGAAAACAATGAATACAATAGATTACTTCTTAAGTTAAAAATCCACTCTATTAAATCTGATTAATTGAAGACATGCAATATTGGTTTTAGGAAAAGATCTTTAACTCAATACATTAAATTAGAATTAATTACCATAACCATGAACAAAACTTGATGTATCTACAGCACCTACGGATACACCACAGTATTTTATGTTGTATGTTGTTATCTGGTTGTTATATTTAAACATGTTTTTCACACAACCAATTATCTAATTGACACCAGATGTGCCAAAGAATATCTACACATTGAGTTTATTTCTTTTTTCCCATTACCAATGTGTAGCCTCCCTCTCTCCCTGTATCTAAGCACACCCACTAAATGTCTGTTGTTTATATATCTGTACAAGAATAACCCAGCCAATCACATGAGACAACAATTTCAGGTACACTGAATCATCACCCAATCAGCTGTCACATTAATGTTATGGGGATGAGTCACAGTGACTAAATAGGGGCAGAACTCTGATTGGTGGGAAGAGTTCTGAGTCACCAGGCAACAGTTCCTCATTGGTAGAAACCAATGACAAGTAAAAAAAGCAGTTTAGGAGGGGGGAAATGAATGGTTTACTTAGACTTAAAAAAGTGGAGCTCAAAGTTAGTTAGCTATTCAGCAGTGGATTGACAGTGTACAAATCATACTACAAAAACTGGCATGAAAAACAGTTCAGGCTGTCACAAAGTGACAAATATACAAAGCAAATAACACTTTAGGGTGGCCTATAAATTGCAAGTACAACGCTACATTTTATTATTCTATTTTAACTAGGAATATACATTTAATCAGTTGATCTAGGTTGAAGTGTCTTGTCAGGATTTAAATTACTGTTATTTGCATGAGGCCACATGTATGGATCTCTGTTGGCAAGATCCCACATCTGATTTGGGATTTTAAATTTGGGTAACCACTCATGCGTGATTACCCACCTTAGCGCATCGCTTCACAATCATGTAAAAAACAATCAAAAACATCAACAGCTCTAATTCATCTCTGTTTTACATTTTCCTTGCCTAGATTTTACCCACTAAGACTACTAGAGTTACAGTATAAACACAACCAGGCATTCCCAACCCCGTTGCAACCTCCAAGCTCCCACAAGTGTTGACCCAACTTTCAGACTTGCTCTCGACACTGAAGGCACCCGGTGAACAAAAGCTAACCAGTCCATTATTCCGCCCACTTTGCCCAACACCAGATGGGGATTACTCATTTTTATTCAGCAGACGTTTTCAATTACTGTATATGCTAAAGTTTCCGTTAAACAATTTGTGGTTTTGAATAAACTCTAACCTCTCATCCAAAGTGGCAGCTAATGAGCCTTCAAGGCCTTCTCCCCTCCGTTTGATTTTGGTTTTGGTGTTAAAAAGCATATGGGGGGGGGATACAATTTTGGATTGAAACAGTAACTTAGACTTGTCAGCACTAAAATCAAGTCATTGTACTTTTATTTAAGTTATGGTTTATCAGGACTTAATGAGAAAAAGTCTGTTGCTTCTCTCCCTCACCAAGTTACACAATGTCAAGTCAATTGTGACTCAAATGAAGTAATCTATGTGATATACTATATGTAGAGTGTAAATAAATAGCAATAAAATAGTAATATGGACAGATAGGTGGTAGTATTTACAATATTGGTTAATTGAGCTACAAACATTACACTGACTTAAAGTGTAATGTTTGTTACATTAACTGACTTAAAAAATGTAAGTCAGTGTAATGAGTTCAACAGTTTGAGGCAGAATAAAAGTGTTTGGAATGAAGAAACTGTCAAGTTAAGTAGAAAAAATAAACTGCCAATTTAAGCGACTAAAAGAAGGCAAACTAATCATGTTTTTTTTGGGACTTTTTCTTACAACAATCCAAACTCATACAAGAAGTAAATTTACTTCGGGTCAATCTGATAAATGTTCACTTGCTAATTATTTTCTACTCTGCAAAGTCAATGGTGGTAAAACTTATTTTAGTTTTGTTGCCACTGCATCCCAGATAAACTCTGTGTCTGCTCCCAAAGAAGCAAGAACAAAAAACATGGACAACTGGTAATGCTCTCTTTAAGACTGAGGACATAAGACCCTTATGACCTCATAGGGGGCAAGATTCCAGATTGGCCTATCCGAGCCTTCATTTTCTCAAAGGCAGAGCAGGATACCTAGGGCTTGGTTTACACCTATCGTCCTTTCTGGCCGCTGGGGGACCATAGGCAGGCTGGGAAATGCATTTAATTTTAAAAAACCTCATACAGTTAAAAGTTCATGCCAAGGTACACACAGCACAAACATGTGTATACATGTTTTAGAGCAGGCAGTTTATTTCCGAAAATACACAAATGTTCACCGCCTAGAAAAAGTGAAACTAAACATTGTCACAAAAGAGAACGTATTCTTAGGAATATGTGTCACAGAGAAACACACGCTGTGATCATAATGCATCATCTAAAGATGCGGTAAATGGAAACCAAATGGGCAAAATGGAAAACTCTCACAGTTATTTAAAGGACTGCACACACATGAGTTTCACATTTTATGATGCTTGATTTAAAGCCTTATTGATCTTTAAACAATTCATAAAATGGCTTTTTGGTTAAAGAAATGGAATATCAGGCAAGTGTATGCATGTTTTTAGAAGCAGTTCATGCCCTTCAATTGTATGTATTAGAAGTGGCTTAGCTGTCAGCTAACACCAGCCAGGATTAGACTCAAAGAAATACTGAGATGCAGAATGCAGAATTCAAAATGCACAATATATACAATACTGCATTTTTTAATACATAGAGTTAGAGTGGTGGAAGACGTATTCTGATCTATAGCTGTCACTGTAGTTTAGTTTTAAAAACCATAATAGTTCATAGTTAACTTTCTAATGTAACAAATCTATGACTGATTATTGGGGTCCCAGGTGTATTCTTGATCTTGTGAGGGGTCCTTTGGTGAAAAGTAATTCAGAACCTCTGGCAGAGATCACCAGGAATTGTTATGAATCAGTAAAAAGACTGATGTGCTTAGCCAGTTTGAACATGAGATTGTTTTTATCTGATGATTTGCAGTATGGGTGTACAGTGAGTACAGTTTTGGGCTCAGACTAATACTACTGTTTATGAATTCAAGTTTAGTTTCACTCTGTAAGTAGTTTGGCCAGGAGGAACTTGTTGCTCTCCCAGAGGAGATCGCAAATTAATGTCAGCCTTAGAAAAATAACTGATTGGTACAAAGAGAAATGAAGGCGGGACTTGCAGCCTGCTGTGACTACTGGTAAAAAGGGACATATCCACATGGAAAGTACCTGACTGTCAAGTGTATTCAATACAGTGTGTGTGTGTGTGTGTGTGTGTGTGTGTGTGCGTGTGTGTGTGTGTGTGTGTGTGTGTGTGTGTGTGTGTGTGTGTGTGTGTGCTTTGCAGTGATTTCAGTAAACGGTATTGCTCTGTTTACAAAGGAAAGGTGTTTCTTAGTCTCCCTTATCCCTTAACATCCCTCATCTAATAAGAACAATTATGTGGAGTCTCATTTATTAAACCATGCGTCCACACGCCAAACCAAATTTAACCAATAACCAGAGTTTTCCGCAACTTAAACCAATCCCAGCATCCCTACGTGCCAGAATTTGTCTCAGTATGTGCCTGTGAGAGCCAATGACCAAGCGGGAGTGAGAACGGGTTGACGTCAAACGTGCATGACCATATTCCTTTCGTTGTTTAACAAAACATGTGTGACTCGAACATCTCACATTTGCAAAAACAAAACGTACAGTGAAAGAGCGTGCAAAACATTTCTGACTGTCCTGCCCTTTTTACATCAATGTACGCTTTAATGTTTTTTCACTATAAAGTTGCTGAAGCGGATGCTGTTTCACTCTTGTTGGCTCTCTGCAGCGGGGCTGCTGAGTTCTCCCCGCAACTGACACACACACAAACACACACACACACACACACACGTTGGATGCAGGATAAACCAAAGACGATGCGTGCAGGATGACCTAAATTGAAGACCGCTACGCTCGTTATTGTAAGTGCAATGATAAGTTAAAATCCAGTGAGTCCTTCATCAAACCGCATGTGTGTGTGTATCCCAGGCCAGTATAGGATACTAACACTGTAAAGATCAACAAGCCACTGACGGACGTTCACATTTAATTCAGTCAATAAATTATTATTTTTTGTCTTAGATCCACCAGCCATTTTCATATCATACCAACATTTGCAGCCTCCTGAGCTTTTTTGGTAAGGAGTAAGTAATTTTATTTTCCCCCAAAAAGTTTCCTTTTAATTTTTAAAAACTATACCATAAAAAAAATCCTTTTTTTGCAACTTTCTCTGTCTCTTGCAACTTCATTGCAGCAAACATTGCAACTTTTATTAATTTTTTTACAAAAGCTTCCGCAACATCAGGCATTGGGCCTCAATCTCAAACAATCTCAAAAAAAGTCCACGAAATCCTGGAGGGACTGCCTTTGTAAATCACAGTCATTACGTCTGGTGGGGAAAAGCAGAAAACTCTAAGAATTGCTGCAAATTTAATCATGATTGATATATAATTTTGGCCTGTTCTCGCACAGTGAAGAGCATTGTATTTAGACCAGGATGGCATGGTTTCGGTGCAATGCCCTCTCTACTGGACCCAATTCACGACATAGATCCAGGAACACAGCTTTAGGGAATTTAAATTGGCATATTTGCCAGTCATGAAGTCTCTTTCTCTCCCGATTCTTTCATTGGCATATTTCTCCTGCAGTGCCAGCATTACGCACGGGGTCACACCAGGCAGTATTTCTGTGTTTACAACAATTTGTGATTATTAACACCTTGCCAAAATCAGAGCATCAACTGGTGGTATGCCCCACCATGAGATACAATTTGAAGACAAAAGTCTAATAGGCAAACACACGTTTCTTCATGCAGGTTTTGCAACAACCTGTATTAAAGTTCAGACCGATAATGAGGACATTAAGTGTAACGAGAACTTAACGGCTGTATTTCTAGACTTTGACATTTGATGACATGTGCACAGTACTGAAGACAGACATGTATTTATTTACACAGCATTTTTGCAGTTGTCTAATGCTAGGGCGTTTGATGCTATCATGTATTCCATGCAGTTGGACCATCTACTTCACCTGCGCTTTGTAGCCAACAATGTGACAGTAAGATATTATATAAATATGAAGAACACATTTTACTTAAAATTACAGTTTGTTTTTTTAAGGTGTTTATGGAACAATTATCAGTCAGCACAAGCGCAAATAACACTACTGGATTTTATCTTCATGATAAAGTGGATGATATGGAGTAGAAAAATTTGCGTGAGGCATCAACACAGAAATACAGTTTGTGAGTAATCATTATTCCCGCATGTTCTTTCTGCAGTCTGACTTCAGTTTACCATCTCACCATCTGTGTTGCCAATTCCCATTCTCTTCAAAATGTGCGTACGCATGGGTCAGAGTTAGCGTGGAGGACCGCACATTCTGCTGTCAAGTTTGTTTTTTATAAATTACAACCTTTGCATGGGAAGTGGCGTATGCACATTTTCAGCCCTGTTTTGTGCACACGCCACACTTATAAATGAGACCTCTGATCTTCTGCTATAGAGGAGCTTGTTGCATGGCATAACGTGTATGTCTAATGAATAAAAAAGCACTCACACTCAGTAACACATACAGTATATGCCATTCTGGCACAAGCCCATTGATAAATGCACAATGATTTATTTCTAGTAGAAAAGTAAGTTTGAGACTATACCTGAGAGATTGATTTTTATCTTGTAATGTGTTCACAGATTTAATAAAATAGACAGAGGGAATAAGAAGTAAGAAAATAGATAAAAACAGACAGACAGACAGACAGACAGACAGATGTACAGACAAACATATAGACAGACAGACAGAGAGTCAGACAGACAGAGAGACAGACAGAAACACAGATAGACAGACGTACAAACGTACAGAAAGACAGACGGCTGAACAGCTGTGCAGACAGACAGACAGACAGACAGACACAAACAAAGCCTCTCCTCACAGTCCACCCATACATCGCCAGCAGGTTTGGCTCAGTGACACATGTTTTCCTTGAACCTCCAGAGGCCTTTAGATGTGGTTGCCCTAACTCTGAAGAGTACCGCATCCACTTCAAAACAACTTGAAATTACATAATGTGTGCTATAACAGCAAAATAACAAAATAATAACTTTAGATTGTTTTCAATATATTTGTCTAATTTGGCTGTAAACAGCAGGGAATGACAGGGATAGGTTGTTATTCTACCTAGTTCAAATTAAAGAACTAATATTTGTAAAAATGGTAATTTCCACCCATTATTCTTTAAATTGTCCTGATACACTGTAGTCCTTGTCACTGGTAACTATACGGTTGTTGCAAAGGACATCATTTGTGTTATGACAATTTCTCCTTCATATAAAACAGTACTACATGTTTTCACCTGCTTTTCCCAAACATTAAATTTGAGACGCTATTTGTTCAAATGCAGCTGTCAATCAATGATTACTTATGTGAAGTTGCTATTTGGATACATTTCCTCCCATATTTTGCCACTCTACATGGGGACACTATAAAATACATGTGAGGCCAAACTATTTGTATCCATGTCACTTTTTCCAATAATGTTCAAAATTTTAGAAGAACCCTTTAGCAGTAAATTAACCAGACAAGAGCATTGATATTGGGTGATTTTGCTAAACCCTGTATTATTTGAATGAACTCAAAAATAGGTTTTTGTCCCAGGTTTCAAGGTGAATCACATACATTACTTTAATAAATGAAAATGTAATGGCTGGATGGAAATTGAGTAAACTCTTACTGTATAATCCAAACATGTGTTGAGAGCTTTTTTCTATTACGCCAGAAAAAAATGGTTTTGATTTAAATCAATCAATCAGTCAATCAATCAATCAATCAATCAATCAATCAATCAATCAATCAATCAAACTTTATTTATAGAGAACTTTAAAATCACATCTTTCACTTTAAAATAACCAACGTTTACCAAAATGCTAGTCCTGATTGGATATCATATGAGATAATGTTGAAATGAAACACTACACGCATCATTGCCTTTAATTAGTGACTAAATGGACATTTCTACAGGAGGAGTGTGTCACAGGAGTATTTGTGCAGTCATCAGCAGTGTCCAGCTCATAAACAGTAGAAACTCTCCAAAACTTTAAACTGTCCTTCAGTAATCCTTGTGGATGCTCTTGACAACCGTCCATCTGCCTTTGTAGCATCAAACATGAACTCTTCTTGATTAGTCAGTGCACAGTGCTTTAACAATAACCACATTTAGTCACACAGCCATTTCCCAAAGACTTCATTGATAAAAGGTTGTTGAACTCTGTTAACCTGGGCTCCAAGGGTATTTTCAGACAAACAGATGATAATGGCATGCTCTGATATTGTTGTCAAATTGAACAAATCTTAGCGGGATTTTCAAAGTACAATTTTTTTGTATTCAGCACACATTCAGCTACAAGACTATTATATTATATTTAGGCAGAATGTATTTCATGATAGTACTTTTACTTTAAATGACTTGTTAATAAACAAAAGTAGTTTCAGAAGTGTGCTGGAATATGTGAAAAAGCCTTACCTTACCCATTGTGACTACTACATATCTGGTGAATTATCCATACATCTGGAGCATGTCTGCAGCAAGGTACACACCCTGTACAGATGGCCAGTCTATCACAGGGCATGTCTCATATGATGAGAATTGTTATGGGAAAAAGAAAACAAACCATTCTCATTCACATTCAGAAGGATTGCAAAAAAGATTTGTCTCTCTTGAAGAATGTGTAACATGGTACTTCACTTTCAACTTCTGCATTGGAGCTTCATGGAAACAGATGACTGCATGTTCAGGTCAAGTGCTATATTGTTTTGACAGATGTATTAATGTATATCCGACCACTGTTTTCTTTAGAAAAGATTTTCTCACATTTACACAACAAGCCCAGTTACAGTCAGTTTGTGGTTGAGCATGTCATGAGGTGGATTCTAATGATTGAGCTTACAACTACGCAAAACATGATAAACACCACTTCCTCATTTAGAGTGTTCTTGGTTTACATTTCTGGGAAATAAAGGTATCTCAGAAGGCATCATGAGTGTTAGCAACAAGTTTTTTACGATGTGGTGGAAGTTTTCCTGTTTAGTTCCCTTTTCTCCTTGAAATCTGCTTGTTTAAAATTAAGTTCCAGTATGTTTTTAATATAGGACTCCAATTTCTAATCTAATCTAATTTAGTTTATCCTTCAATCTATACAAACCAGTGATTCTCAAAGTGGGGTTTTAAATGGGAAATAGTTCATAGATTACTTTCTAATCTAATAAATCCATAGGTCCCAGAAACTGAAAATATGTATAACATGTCTAATAGCTTTTGTATTTCATTTATCTAGTGTTGTTTTTTCAGACTACATAACTAAACTATAGTGTAAAAGAACAGGCTTCGTAAAATGACACACATCAGCGGGTCCCAGGTATATTGTTATAAGGGGACCTTGGCTAAGAAAACAAAAGATTGAGAATGTCTAATATAAAAAAACAACAGGGACTCAATATTAAACAACAAAATGCACTGTTAATGTGTTAATTGACTGTTAGAATGAAACATACAAGCATTTTCTGACAAGAGCAGATGTACTGACTATAACCCCAAACTAAGTAGTTTTGGGCCTAAACCTAACCAAACTGTGACCTTTTCACTCCATTGACAGGCAGAAAACGCGTCTGTGGGTCATATTTTCTGCCACTAGTAGGGTTGGGCATCCTTTTGATTTTAACAATTCAATTTTCATGCTAATCAAATGTGTCCAGTAAAGCAAAAAACCAACCCCTAATTAGCTGAAACTGCTAGTTGTTGGGGCACACAAAAGTAAAAAGAAATCGCCATTTCTATACTACTAACAAGGCTGAAAATAGCACCACACGTCAACGCTAGCGTAATGAGGGTCCCTATATGTAAACCAAAGCATTGAGAACTTTGTAAGTGTACATACAGTTTATTAAAAAGACATTATGATGACAGTACCATTCGGTATTCAGGCAGGCGCCATCTTGGAAAAACAATCATGACCAGTCGAAGAATGAACACTGTGTAACCAGTAACATAGCTCAGGCACGCTGTCGGTCTTTCAAAAACATATCCCAGAGAACCGTTGACTCGGTACCTATGTGTTATTAACCCCTGGGTTAATTTTGCGCCAGAACTGTCCGTTAATGTCTCTTTACACTCATGTGTTTTTCTTAAAACGGAGAAGAGTTTCTCTGTTCTCAACGGAAATCTGATTTTTTTTCACATTAAGTTTAAGTAACAGTCATGGTCCAACAACTGTTAAGTGAAACTTGAATCTTTCAGTCCACATGAATTGACCTTTCGGTGAAGTAGGAAGCTTCTTGTTAAAAGTTTTAATTGCATATTTTTTAGATTCTGGATTTTTCAATGAACAAGAAGTAGAGTTAATTGAAATTTTAAGAATCTAATTAGGTAATTCAACTATTTTGTGAAAAAATAGTTGATGACATAAATTTGAACCAGAGTACCACTATGTCAATATGTCTTCACACAATCACGTCTAAAGAGGATTTGTTTAAGTTAAGTTTATACACATAAACGACTCGGTTAGGGAAATACGTGGTTTGGGTTAAAAGGTCAGGGGACCTTTGTGGTCATACAGCATAATAACTGATTGATAAGGCTTGGAGAAGAATGCCAAATGGTTAAAAGCAACCAACAATGAGTGCAACGTTGGCACTAAAACAGGAAGCAAACGTTGGTCTCCTACAACCACATGTCAAGTACAACCACCCCGACCTCCTGCCTTTGTGGACTGTGTGGTTCTACAACTACATCACACTATCTGCTCCCAACAGACAACAGTCAGAATTAATAACTGACTTGAACATGCCGGAAGTGATGTTTAAAAGAAAATAAGATAAATAACTCATCCTAAAATTATTTCTGAGCATCGATTTTGTTATTAATATAGTTCTAAATTAGTGCTGAGTATAGCCTATTGAACAGAGTCAGTGCACTTCCTGTTTCATTGTGGAGTCATTCTCATAGCGACTGACTCACTGATCCAGATGAGTACACCATGCTTCCAAAGCATTAGTTAAAATTGAATGTAAAAAGATACAGTGATTTAGTATTGTACTTCCATTACTTCCTTTCAAAATCAAAGCAGCAGAGCTACTGTAAGGGTTCTGATGCAACACAGTGAGGTATTTCATCAGTATCTCCCTCGTTGGTGACCATCTGTGTGTTTCAAACTCCACACCCACAGTTTGTGAGCCAGGCTCTCTGATAAAACAGCGCAGTCTCCAAATCTTTGGAATGCTCCTCAAGACGACATTAAAAAACTGTGCTCTTTGTGACAAGTGAACTAAACTTGATGAGTGAATCTGCAGTGTTGGGCAAGTTCCTGAAAATTAATAATTAGCTACAGTTACTAGTTACTTCTTTAAAAAGTAATTGAATTTATTTGCCAAATACTGTATATCAAAAGTAGTTACTAGTGAAAGTAACTTTTAAGTTTTTTAAATGTAAATATGAACAGAACTTAACAGTCAAACACAATAAACATAATGTTTTAGATGTATTCACTGCAGTCCGCGTAAAATCAAGCTTTGGTTGGTTGCATGGAGTTGTGCCTTTAGCAGCCGTAGGGCTGGGGTCTTTCGCTACTAGCTTTGTCGAAGTGTGTTGCTTCACCAGGTCCTACTCTTAGATGTGGATAGTTTCTTTACACCATCACATAATTGACAAATGACCACTACATTTTGGTCTTTAATTTTAACAAGCGAATAGTAATGTCTATACTTCCAGGAGAGAACGTTCATTCTATCCGCACATCCACACATCGGCCATGCTGTGGTTTAATGCTCATCGTTTGATTGGTGAATCATTGCGCAACCATAAGGTTCTGCAATGCTATCTGTCTTCTTGTCTGCAAGCGTTCAAATTTCACAAAAGACAGTAGCGTGAGTAACACAGTTATTTAAATTTCAGTAGTTGTATTTGCTTTACTTGATTAAAAACAACACTGAAAATCAGTTTAGCGTCCTTTTCTATAATTATTGTTCCCTAAGTGAAATTTGTATGAATTTCATCACAGAACATTACAGCGCAACACAATGCAACAGAAAGTTACCAGATGAGATGCAACACAGCAAGATTACAAAAACTAAAACGGCACAACAAAACGCAACGCTATGCAACACAGACCATCAAAGCAACACTGTATATCTATTACAAAGTAAATGAAAGTCGTATCAAGGAGGTTGCACGAGCCTTTCAACTTTTCACTTTAGTCAGGTGCATCTCACATCATTTTCCCCCGGAGTTCGGCAAGAAAAATCAATTTTGGGAGTGTGAGGCTGTTTAGTTGCCCAAGGAGATGGAGCAGCTTTGATACCTTTGTTTTGGAAGATGTGAAGCCTTTTGATTCTGAAACCTGTGGTAGTTTCTGCAACAACCCCTGATTCAACCTAAGTGGGGTTTAAAAGTTATTTCATGGAGATTAGATTTGTTTGTCTGCAGTTTTACAGTGAGTCAAATGGCTGATGAAATATTATGTAGGGGTGATGCGTGAAGAGGCACATGGCAAGAGAGAAGGGAGTCTTGTTTTGGAAAACCCTAATGTGTGTTAAAGCTGAACCAGAGCTTTACATGTAGTGTGAGGCTGTTAATGCATTCTACTGTTTTTCATTTACAACCAATAACGCTGTCCTGTTACAGGATCTTAACACTACACTTTCCTTAAAGCACCCATATTATGCTCATTTTTAGGTTCATAATTGTATTTTGAGGTTGTACCAGAATACCTCTACATGGTTTCGTTTTCAAAAAATAGATAAGAGGAAAATAGATAACTCTTTCTTCAGCTTTGATCAGTCCAAGGCAGGATTAGCTGGGAGACTTCTTTTAAACGAGGGGCACTTGTTGAATATTTGCAGAACAGGGACATGGAAGTAGTTCTTTTGTAGATTATGGTGAACAAGTGTGTTTTGTAGCAGTGTTTTGCCATTAAGAACGAGCTAGCATGCATGTTAGCCACCTAATCTCAGTTTGGGACGTAGATAGCCCTGCAGATTTTGAACAACTCACCTGGAGACTGAAGGCAGAGGACGTGCAGAAACCCTATATCAGTCAAAACAGCATGGATAGTTTTTTTTTTCTTCTAGTTTTTATGCGTGTGGATGCACCAGAGACACAAAGTAACACCCCAAATCCCAAAAAAATGATTGTTTTTCATAATATAGGCACTTTAACATTATGTAACATCCCCATAGACAGTTAACATTTTATTTTGTGATACAATGAAAGTTATTTCAAAGGAAAAACCAGTTTCAGATAAACATAAACTAGAAAATGCATCACATCTGACTTGATCTAGTTTAACTCCCTTTGAATCAAAATAAATCACTGACTCATGTCCAAGCAGGAGTGGTTCATGGAATGGCTCCAATTTAGCAGGGGTGCATTCAATTAAAAATATTTTCAACAGTGTGCAGTGTCTCTCTTGTTAAACAACATGTGTCCTCCTCACGGTGTGCCATGATTTAGGGCATCATTTTGAAACATTTAGTTCAATTCTGTGGTTAAATAACCAGAAGCCATTAAAACTCTGTTTTGCCAAAGCTATCAATGCAACATGGGGTGCATCTTTCATTATTAAACACATTTTTAAACCCTTATTTTCAATGTCATCACTCAGTGCATTATACTATCAGGGCCGTATTGTCGGGACTTAATAAGTATTGAGGCCTATGTCCACCCAATGTAACCTTTTTCAACTTTTATTTACTCATATTTTAGTTACTGAACTGTCAAATTAGGAACATGTTCTGTACGTTTTATTTAACAATGTGAAAGTATAAATGCTGTGTTCAACCTTTCTCCACACAAAACCCAATTCTGGGATTGGCAAAACAATTCTTAATTTATTTATTTTAGTTGGCCACTTTAGTAGTGGTCGCTTTAAAATGAGTCTGGAAATAGTAGAATCTGCTCCTAAAATACCCACCAACTGTAGGTTTTAATTATAGATTATAAAAGCCCACAAACCACCAAAATACACATGCATACAGGCTAAGTGTGGTCTGCACCCAGTGAAGAGCTGCTGCAGTCAGATATCTGATGTTGTACAGCACTCAGTCTTGACATTCTCTCCAAGTAAGTAATTTTGAGCAAACTTCATTTCTCTGTAAAACATCACACATCTTCATCCTAATCTAGTATGCATCATAGATCAAACTCCTGGAAAGTGTTGAATAAGAGTCATTTAACTTTTCTCACACCAAAGGGGAATAAAGGTAAAGGTACTTTAATGTTACATTCACACACATGTTGCAAAATGTATCCCTCAAGGGAGCAGTGGGCAGCCATTTACAAACTCCACACAGAAAGGCCCGTAATGACCTGAATTTGAAACCAGAAACTTCAATGGTATGAGGCCACAGTGCTAACCATTGGGCCCCCATGCTGAAAGAATAACAGAAAAATAACAGCTTATTTTGTCTGGGGGAGACGGATGAACACAAAATTTCACTCTGAGTCACTGAATGACGCGTTTGCTCTGCGAACTGCCAGCGATTATATGTTGTGTGAGACAAACCTGTCATTAACCCAGGGTGCACAGAGGCAGCAGCACAGGCTGAGTGCCAAACTTCCCCAAACAAAGTCAAAACTATTCCAAAATTTCTAAAGTCTTCGAGTGACATCAAAACTTAAAAGTAAATCAATTTGTCTTAATCTTTTGTAAGAAATTACAAACTTAAAGCATTCATAAGAAACAGTTGTTGTCTAATGTCAAGTGATGAACTTCCTAAATTGTATGCATGAACTTTTGCTTTCACAGACTTGCATTATATTTGTCACACATATGTGTCACATTTATGGTGAAAAAAGAGGCACAGGACATGTAGTAAGAAAAGGAAGATCAGCCGATGCACTGAACCAACGCAGAGCATGTACATACTAACTATAACAATAGCATCAGTAGTCCAGGTCCATTAAATCACACAGAAAACACTTATATAGTCTCTATTGTCTTTGTGACCATTCTGACCACTAATGCGGCGTTCACCAGGCGGCTACTTGGAAAACTGCAGGAGAACATCAAGTGGGCCCGGATGAAAATCAAGCCAAACAAGTCACGAAGCATCACATTAGTCCAGGGACTAATTTCCTCCATGTCCCAAAGCTCCCTCCAGCTGAGCTTTCTCCACTCCAGGCCTTCCCACTTCATCCATTGTCCCTGCTTGGCAAACTTGTGCCCTCTGCCCAACTCCAGCGACTCTCAAACACATCTTGACCGGTTGTAAGACCAGCCTTACGCAAGGCACAATCAAGTCCTCAAGGGTCTGGCAGCAGCTCTTGAGAGCAAGAGGAATACCACAAACTCCTTGCCCCTGAGAGCAACCAATTCCATTACGGCCCCAAACTTCATCAGAGAAGGACAGAAAAAACCCAACTATCCCCATACCAAACCAGAAGCTGGACAACTAACCATGGCCTGGGACCGGAAGATGCTAGTTAATATTGGCCAGCAACCAATCTTTCCACCTGAGATTGCAGCCAATACCCTTAGGCCAGATTTGGTACTCTGGTTTCCTTCACTGAAGTCTGTTTACATCATGGAACTCAAAGTTCCATGGGAGAATTCAACAGTGGATGCCTATGAACTTAAGAAACTGCGCTACACAGAATTAGCAGCAGATGCTCAACAGCGAGGATGGAAAACAAGTATCTATCCGGTTGTAGTGGGATGCAGAGGTTTCGTGGCTTCTTCCACCATCAAGCTGCTGAAAACCCTTTGGGTCCATGGACAAGCTCTGCGACAGACAATTAGATCAGTCTCTGAAGTGGCCGAAAAAGGCCGCCAGTGGATATGGATCAAGGGGAAAGACCCTAGTTGGGCTCAAAGAGCATCAATATGACCCGCTCACTGATTCCCCCCTCACAGTTTTTTTTTTAACTTTGTCTCACATTTTTGTCCCTTTTTCCAACATTCTTTTCAATGTTTCAGTAATAACTTTAGTTTTACAGTTATTTTTGGAATTTGTGTTCAATAAACCTAATTTATAAGAAATTATACCTAATGTTTGAAATAGGAATTGTTTAGAATAAAATTAAAGGAACGTATGTTGAGGGATAATCACAGACCGGAATATGTCAACTTTTATTATTTTACTATTTTGAAACCACTTCAATATTTTTTTACAAATGCAAACAAATTGAATAAGAAAATTAATGAAAGTAGAGATTTGTTCTTGCCAACGACCGTTGTGTGGAATCAATCATGTTATATAAAAAGAACATCGATATAAGAAAACGGGTCAGTTTGACCAAAGGACAACATGACGGTTAAACAACTACATTTATTTCAATTTTTTTACAATTGGGCATGGGAAACAAGCTCAGGTTTGATCACCCTGTAGCAGGCCACCTTTGATGAGGGTGTGTAGTGCTGAAAGGCCGAAACACCCCCTGATTCAAAGGTACACTACTGATGATGTGTCCCGAAATGTACACACATCTAATATTCAGCTCTCATGCCACTCTTTACATCAAGGCAAACCTCATGTGCATACCATCTATTGGCACAATGGACAGTTTACCATCATGTCCCGTGTTTGATAATTCTGTGATGTCAGTTCTACTACAGCTAACACCCTGTTGGCACAGACAAATACAACCCAGGGACGTCTATAGTGATTTGCAACCATTGCACCTGCTGTCTGTGATTTTGATCCTGTGTTTGTAAAGTAAAAGAAAAATATAAATACTACTGTGAAAATTACCCATGTTTTCTGTTGAAGACAAAAGTTTCTGTGCAACTGTTTTAGCATTCACGCTTGGTTTCCTCATATGGTGTCACAAAGAAGGGAAGGGAGGAGGGGAATCTTTAGAGGAAGAGTTTGAACACAATGTCAGCACATTGTTTAAATAGTCGAAAATGTAGGTAAGTTTATCAGACGTGAAAGAAAGAAAGAAGACAGTGTGTTGTCTTCAGTTTCACATGTATGGTCCTATTTATCCAGTTGTTGAGGATTTCATGATCTTCAGGATTATACAAGCTTCTCATTCCATAGAGGAGCATTAATGTGAACAAAATCATACTGTTAAGGCTGTTACATGACAATGCTGCTGACAGTAGTTCTAAATAAAATAGCACACATACAAATCATACTAGGGCACTCATTGTTGGCCTTTTCAACCCACACTAAAGTGAGATATTGTGCAAACATCCACACTTCAATCACAGGTTTCTCAATAAAACAGAAATGTCATGACAGTAATCTCTAAGTAACTTACTGAAACTCTGCAGACTTTGAGCCTGTGTGTACCATTTCCTATTAGAGGAGCAAGGGTTTGTTGGATGTTGGAGCTGTAAACAGGAAGAAAAGCATGCAAGGCAGTACAGGAAGTGCATCAGTCAAACGCAATTTATCATTTCCAACAACTTAGTTTGTTGCCTTTTACAGTAAATTGTATGCAGTATGCAGAGACAATGGACAGCATTTTAAATACAACATGCAGGTTGTTGTTTCCATTTTGGTTAATAGTGATAATGAAACATAGTTTAACTATAGGTATTATAATATAATAGGTAATTCTGACCATTTTCTCTCAGGGCTCTCAGTCACTTTTTTAACTTCTCATCCCTTGTTTGTTTAAACCACATGAATAATGATTTTTCAACTTTCATCCAATTTTGTGTTTGACTTTTGACTCTCAACTTCAAGTCGATTCATGTGTAAAGCTTTAAAAACAAGTCATGGTTAGTTACTTTTGAAAAATGTCTCAGCATTGTAGTTTCGGCGGCTGTGGCTCATTGGTAAAGCGGAGGCCTGCCAATTGGAAGGTTGGTGGTTTGATCCCTGGCCATGCAGTCCCATATTGAAGTGTCCTTGGGCAAGACACTGAACCTGATGTTGCACCTTGGAGTGTGAGTGTTTATCTGATGAGTAGGTGGCCTCAGCCACAGTGTGTGAATGGTCCTGTACTATGTAAAATACTTTGAGTAGTTGTTAAGCACTTTATAAGAACAGTCCATTTACATTTAGTTTAAGCAAACTTAGCTCATACAGTAGGAAAAAGTGCAATTGTTAGGGATTTTCTTTACCCACAGATTAAAACATGTGGATTTTAATAATGAAAAGAAAAGTAATGAAATGAATGGAGTGGATGAGAAGTGTGATACCACTCTACATCAAGTATAAAACTACAGCCAAAAGCCAGTTAGTTGAGTTAGGCTTAATAAACAAACAATGTACACCAATGTGATTAGTAATCTTTAGAGGTGTTGGAAGGCAGATTTGGTCACCTTGGGACGGAGCCAGAATGATTTCCTCTGTTTCCTGTCATTGTGCTCAGATAAGGAAACTGGCGGCTGGCTGCAGTTTCATATTTACTGCACAGACATTAAAGTGGTATCAATCTTCTCATCACTCTTGGCAAGAAAGCAAATAATCATACTTTATTTCCCCAAAGTGTCAAACTATTCCTGGATTGATTTGGTTTGTGTGGATTAATTCAATCCACTGGTCTGTGTATGTTTTATGGTCAGCCTATTTTACCGTGATTACAGTGTATTGCCCAGATTGGGTGTTTTGACTTGGCTGTTTTAAATTGGATCCTGTTTGGGCTCTATGGCAATGAGTGCTAGGTGATTTGGTTTGGTTTGATTTCCATGTTTTGTCCTGACCACATGTGCTTGGTACTGTTGTGATTAGTCTCATGGAGCTCCATGGTCATATTAGTTTGGACTAGTTTGAGTTAAATTGGTTGTGTTTGTCTGCATGTTCTCTTGTTTTTCCACACTTTGCTGTGGGTTGTTAAAGTTGGTTTTATTTCCTTCACTTGGGTTCACTTGTGGTCTGTCCCCGCTTTAGCTTGGATTTGTGAGGTTGACTCTGGAGCGGCGGGCTTGATTTGCCTCGATGACTCTAGTTTTATAACATCAGTCTGCTGCAGTGCTGCATACCTGCTTCACTGAGGCTGATGCAACCCTGAGCCAATGAGCCGCAACACAGCGCCTGACACTGCAGTGCAGCTCACATGTAGGGACGCTTTGATACAAGACAAAAACAGGCTCAAATACTGTGCATGGACACACACTCACACTCACACACACACACACACACACACACACACACACACACACACACACACACAAAGACACAGATTCTTTCAGCTTTCTGAAGCCTTTTTTCTTGCAGCAGTCATCAAAGGGACATCACATATCATAGGAAATACATTTTAATTAGAAAATTTGAATATCATTTTAAAAAGGAAAAGAGTAAGGTCACATTCTGTGTGAGGAAACATGGCAAAGATAAAGAATATTGAAGGAGAAAGGCAAATAACCAGCTTCCCTACAAACAACTCAAACTACATTTTAGCATTGGGCCACGTTCTGCTTTTGAATCTGTGGGTAGGTGACGTGTGGGGTATTTCCACTTAAGCTAACAACCTGTTGATGAGGCCCAAGACAGAGAAAAGACAACTTCCTCAAAAATGAGACTGGCTCTCCCTCACCTAAAATGTTCACAGTATACAGATAATAAAATTGTTTATTTTCCTTTTATTATTTCTTGTTTTCTTTCTGATGCCAGATATATTTTCATATAGTATATCTAAGCACTGTATTGTAGCTGTGTTTTCTCACAATTAGGGTAGAAAGTTGTGTTATGTGTTACGTGTGTGTGTTGGATGTGGGTTCCTTACTTAATTTGGGTGGGTAGGTAGTGGCTGGCTCTTGATTTGCTTCAGCTGCCATTTCAGACCAGTCCTCAGTGTGTTCCTGTTCCAATCATTTGATTCTCCACCCGCTTACATGCCTGTCCCTCATTACCCCATAATCCCAGAAAGCAACACCTGTCTTGTAGCTTAGAGTTCCACATTTTTTTTCAACATCCAAGACACCTAAACTGACACTAATTAGACCACGGACCTCCATTTGATAAGATTTTATCCCAGAGTCCCACATCTGATAGGAGTTTTGCTGTTAGATGTGTTACAACTAGTGCTGTCAAACAATTAAAATATTTAATTGCGATTAATTGCATTAATGTCATAATTAACTGGCAATTAATCATGATTAATCGAACATCTTTATCTATTCTAAATGATATGACTATATATTAAACAACAACAAAACAGATTCATTAGACATACGGGTAATTCACTTGTTCCTTGCTAAAAGTTCCAATCATTTTTACTCCATTGTGCAATAATTATCATTAACCTGCAAATGTATATCAAATCTTTAAAATTTGATTGGATCACTTTGTTTAAGATCACAGAAGGCTTATTTTATGTGGACGCGTCAACAGCAGTTGCTTTCATTACTTGGCATTCCACAGAAACAACCCACTGTGGCTTTATAAGGGGTAAAACTCTCCTACAGAGAAGAATGACATGTATAATGTTGAAATCTGTCTTGTGACCTTTTTCATGTCATGTCTCTCATCACCCGGCGCCACAAAAGCCATCCAAAAAGCAGAACTACTATAAAACAATCTCTTGTAAGAGTCAACGCAATGCACATATTGTAAGCATCATACACTAATTTCCTGGAAGTGGTAGTGTACTTTCAGTTTGCTTTTTCTTAAAGATTTTAATCTGTTTCAAGTACCAAAATTATTTTTCACTGCTTATTTAGGTTTGGACTTGTGTTTACTAACCCTGATCTGGATTGGTTGTTGCTCCCTCCGTTATGTGGCAATAATAATATTGGAGTGCTGTCCTATTAACTTTATATATACTCATAGGTTCCATCATCTTGCCAAGTTCATCTCTTTGGCTATTTTCTGTTCTGCAGTAAACCACATTTAAAAAAAATTATTTTTATGTCTAGACTAGTTGGTTATTTCTTCCTTTTGTGTATCTTTTTGTTTGAGTTTGGACGCAAACACAAATATGCTTTAATGAGGCAGCATAGTTGAACAATAAAGATTACTGTAAAAGATGACAGTAAATAGACTATACTGAAATCAAATAATTATTAATAGCATACTATAAAAATATTCTAAAGTTGAAATCCAAAAGTAAATATATCCTGCAGCCTTTAAAACATATATGGTCTGCAATTTGCATATCATTTGCATATTTTAAGTTGGTCGTCCTTCCCTGTCTCTATTTATTTACCTATGTGTTGTAGCCAAATCAAGTGAGTAATTTGATAAAAAATTCCTGCTTATGTTAAATTATGTTTACTGTTTATTGTTCAACAAGTTAGAGTTGTGAAAAAAAGCACGACATTTGCCGCTGCAGTGGCCAAACATGTACAGTAACTAGTAACATGAAATAGAAATACTCAAGTCCAAGTACGTCAACTTTTACTCACACTCCACCACTACTGCCAACAAATAAACTGATCCTGATTTACAGTATCTGGGATGATAGCAGCTGATGAAACTGACCTCTCCATACAGTTTAATCTAAACCATGTGATTTGCCTGTGAACAAAAACCAAGCATACATTTTGCATCCCATAAGCCTTTCACAAACTCTGCTTTTTAAAATATGGTAGTCAACAGGAAATCTGATAACTTTGCGATGCTTGCAGCCTTGTGGAGTGAAATATCCAGTAAAAGACACTATATGATGCGTTAGGAAGGCTAAGCTGTTTGTCACAAGTTGGACCGTGTATCATGAGGTACAAGAAAGGTAAGTGTGGGGGTGTTTGTTATCGGGATCAGCGGCACGTCTTTAATGGACGGCCTTTTGTCTGTTATGTTGTATTCTAGCCACCATTGTCCATTACTGTATAGAGATGCACTATAATAGATGAAACAGAAGAATAATAAGCTTCACCTCATTACGACATCAAAATGCTAATAGGCCATTCTTCACAGTGAGAACTTTTACTTGTGTTCTTGATGATAATGCTGTACTTGCACTTAAATGCAGGACTTTTCATTTGGAATGGTTTAATTTTACACCTTGGTATTTGTACTTTTATTCAGGTAAACAATCGGAATACTTCTCACACAACACGCACATACACACGCACACGCGCGCACACACACACGCACACACACACACACACACACACACACACACACACACACACACACACACACACACACACAGAGGGCAATCAATAGAGGAAGAGAATAGACTGGAGGCCTCCAACCACAGCATCCTGAATGTGTCTCCTCTTGGCCCCAACACACTAAACACACAGCTGATTGGCGGTTCACATACTGTTCATGTATGTGTGTGTGGGGAGTAGAGACAGAGACTGACAGGGAGACGTTGAGAGTGAAAGGTCAATCAAGAAAGTGATGTGCGAACCTGGATCCTGCTCTGTTTTACACAGTAGGTATCAGTAGCATGGAGGACACAGGTGTTGGTTGCAACCAGACTGTTAAAAACCACAAAGTATACCCATAATTAAAAGTGCTTCCTGTGAAATCAGTGGCCTTAGTTTTACTATTAAATTTTACACCACAGGCATGAATTCTGCTGGGACACATTCCCAAACTGGACTACAGTAGATTGGAGGTGGGCAACTCACATTCCCAACTTACTGTACCGTCAGAGATGTACGTCAATGGCAAAATTGAACAGCAAAACATGTGGTGACACTGTAGCTACTGCACCCCTTATTTAGCATTTATAGGCAGTACATACACATGTAATAAATAGCAGCAAAATACTGTCTTGGTTAGTCTGGTACCAGATGTACAGTGTGGGAATAAAGCCTGACATGTCAGGCATTCTCCTCATTCTCCTCTTCTTCCTCTATCTTTTTTGCAAAATCACTGTCATTGCATCTGGGGTTTAGCACTGCCCAAGACAATTGTGACACAGCACTGTAAAAGGAGGGCCAGCAATGGGAGACCTTAAGTGGATCGTCAACTGATTCATACAGACTCCCGAGTCAATCTGGCTGCTAAACTGGCTAGCTTGCTATTTAACTTAAACTAGTTTATCCAAAGATTCTTTTACTAAAGATAGCACATTTCAAGCAGCGCCAATGGTATGAAACTGTACACAATTTCTTACTCCTAAAGGGGTGTGGCCTCGTTTGAACATGTAGTGAACGTTGTGTGGATGGACAAAAAGTTACATTTGAACAATGTATTTATATTTTCTTTTGCTAAAGTTAGATATTTACAGAGCTAAAAGACACATATAGCTTTGTGATTAATTTTGTTGCAATTAGTGCATTCACAAACTTAAGCTGACGTTAGCTTCTCTGTGATGGCAGATCTCGCAAGAGCTTGGTCCTGAGACAAGAACGGGTCAAACAAAATTTTCTCCTGTCTGCCTGAAAAATACCATTTTAGTGTCAGAATGTCCTGGAGATTTTTGCCTTTTGAGAAATAGGTCCAAAATACGCCGTAGTGACTATGTCCGCAGCGTTCGGATGGTCTTGCAAAGCGACACTACTAACGCAAGATCTTGTATGACAAACAGTGTAAATATTATCCAAAAGTAAATGATGTAACAGCAAAAAACAAAACTGTATAACTAACAATTGCTTTCTACTAATCCAAGAGTGATGCAAGGCAGGAGCGGCCAGTTAAATCTAAGTTAAGCTAGGCTAAGGGCTGCATGGATCTACTGTTGCATTGTAAAGTCAGCTGATGAAAAAGCCAAGCTAGTCAATTTAGCAGCCAGATCAGCCCAGGGATTCTAGATGAATTAGCTACCATTATCCACTCATGACAGTGTTTTGCTAGGTAAGTTGGCTGCTATTTTGTCCGCAATAGTAGGCAAGCTTACCACAATATATTTAAAATGCTCTCTTAATGTTAGCTTACCCAATAATAAGAAAATAAGTTTTTCTCTAAAAAAACAAACGAAGGTCCCACCATGAATGCTCTACCATATGTTTTATCCCCATGTCATTACTAACAAGTATTTTCTGACAACACTTACTGTAGTAGGTTGCCTTTACAAAAGCAAACCTGCTGTGTGGGTCTTTCCTCTTACCTGGAAACCACAAAGGGTTAGAACTGTTACTCTCTTTCTCTGCTGCTTTGACTCATGCAAGTGTGTGAGTGTGTGTGTGTGTGTGCACAAATAGGAGCCATTTATGCATGTGATTGTGTGTGTGTGTGTGTGTGTGTGTGTGTGTGTGTGTGTGTGTGTGTGTGTGTGCGCAGACATAATTATCTGAGCATGTGTCTGTGCCAAGCTGTGGAAGGCACCGTACTTTCCATGTCCTGTAGATGAGCAAGCACACACACACACACACACACACACACACACACACACACAAACACACACACACACACACACACACATGAACAGACAAACAAATGCAGGACAAGAGGAAGAAAAAAAATAGGCCTCAGGGAGTGTCAGTCTCAGACACAGTAAAAAAGAAAATCTGTCCTCATTTCACCTAAATAAACTTGTATGCCAACAAAGTACAATGACCTAAACTGAACCAACGCTGGTGCTGCGTCATACATAGACTTAATAAAAAAGATAGAAAAACTACGTTTGTATTTTCTTAAACATATGAACAAAACTATTACTTTTAAACTTTTTTTTTTTCACCAATATCTCTTTAAGACTCAAAACTAAGGACATTTAGTTTATGGTATAGTGTATTTGTTATGTTTTTTTATAGTTGATTTCATATCATGTTACACCCTAACCCTATCTACACCTTTATACTTAAGTCAAAGCTTTAAAACCACAACAAAGAAACACAAGTAAAAACCTAATTAAGTACACTATACATCAGACAGGAATTTAATAGAGTGAAATAATCTTTTCTCAGTAACAACATTGGTTTTATTGATTAAGTTAATTCAACTGAATTAGCTAATTTTAACAACTCTTCTAACTTGTAGTCTTTTGACTTGAGTTGAGGGAATATACTGGTGACAGCTCAGTCAACTTGTGAGTTTGAAAGCATTATCAGCATACTGGTAAACTTAAAGCATTGTAAGAACTTGAATGAAGATTTCTCCAATTGTGAAAATGTCAAATGGTCAGCCGATCTCTGTTGCCTTGCGACTAAACAGTTGAGAATAAGCCGATGAAGACGAGTGACGATGAGGTGAGCAAATCTGTCTGTAATGTAATATGTAATGTCAGTATGAGTTGTTGATTGAACTTATTTTTTTTAACTTGTTTTCTTAATATCAGTCAGTTCAATTGCCATTGTCAAAACTCTTAACGACAAAGGTCATTTACATTTTATTTTTTAAATTTTATTGATTCTGAAATGACTTATTAATAGGTAAACAGTTGTAGCTGTTTAAAGTATCAACCATAAGTAGTTTTAATTTCAACTACTTTCATCAATGTTTAGTGGTTTCATCATCATCATCATCATCATCATCATCATCATCATCATGTGTTGTAAAAATGTTGTGAGGTACAATATTTCCTTCTAAAATTGGTGGAGTAGAACTAGAAAGTAACACAAAATGGGAATACTCGTAAATGGTACATAAGTACATTACTTAAGTAAATGCACTAACTTCCCGCTAATGAATATAATGTTTCTGTTGAAAAGAAAGCAATTTACAAACCACTTGTGCAATTTTAAAAAGATGTAAAAGCTTTATTTACAACAGTCTAATGCATTTTAAAGCAATCAAAACAGCATAATTACAATATTTTCAGTGTACAATAGCAGTATAAACAAAAAAAGACAACATGTTGCTACAGTTGTACTGGGTCATTTGGAGTCATTCAAATTAGTTTGTTTCCATTTCTGCACAAACAGGCTCCAAGAGATGCATTTCTGTACAGCATTTGCAGCGAAGCACAACACACCAAAGAGTCTCTGGGCTCCCAATATTTCAGGTTTTACCTTTATAACAATTAAAAAAAAAAAAAAAAAAAACTTGAGTATAAATGTTTATTTGACTGTTAATAGATCACAGATATTGAGTGATTTTTCTGTTCTTATAATCCTAAAAGCTCAAACACACATATTTATACAATATGATTTTGTCAGTAAAACCCTGAATGTCACACAGTCGTTTCTGAACTGTAACACCTTCAATGATAGGCGGTGAATCAACTCATCACCAGGTTTCCATATCAGTTTCAGAAGACGGTAATTCATCTTTCGGTTTCCTCCCTGCCATGCTCTCCTCTCACACTCCAGCTGTAATACAGTACTTCAAAATGAGGTCTTAGGTTTCACATGGCACAATATCAGAAATCAAAATGCAGTCACAGCGGAGGAAAAGCAAAGTGGATAACTTTGGCACACAGGAAGACGAGCCTGAGACATGTGCATTTCCAGGAAGACAGGATTAGGATGAGGAAGAAACAGAAAAAAAAGTCTTGATTCAGTGTGGTGTGTAAAAACAAATGTCAACAAGCTACAGTAACAGAAAAGACAGCCTCATTGTTTGAAAATGAAACTTTGTGGCTGAACCACTAATTTAACACTATTAAAACATGAGATTAAACAGATGTGAGAGTTGCTGAAATGAGAGTTTAAAGATGATGAAAGCAGGGATCACACTTTATCTGATTGGCATTTGTGTTGACACAACTGTTCAAACATCTGCGTGACTCAAAACCAGACTCAGATTAAATTAGTTATCAAGTGTGTTACAACCAACTTCTGTTGCTGCTCTCAATTGCTGTCTGATAACCTCACAGGGAGCAAGCAACACTGAACTAATGTGGTTTAGAATATTAAATTAAAACAGTCGAACAACTTTTCTGAAACGGATTGAACAGTGTTTTGAAACAGTATGTTTTGGTTTTAAAAGAAAGGAGGCTTCAATGATGAGAATTAACTGAATGGTATGGCAATTTCTTTTTTACACTTTTGCACACGGCTGTTTATAGTTCTTGTTCAGTTTTAAGTGGTAACATAGATATTATTATTATAAGGAACAGCCTTCTTTTGCTGGTTCCTCACATAACAACCAAAACAATATATTTTAAAAAGCCTGAAGAGTTCAAAGACAAGAATAAATGTACCTTATCTGAAGCCTGCATTACCACTGTTTGATATGTTACGGTTGGCTAACTAGTCAGTGACAAACTCCTCTTGGACTCTGCATGATTCTGTGTTTGGTTGTCGTCCAACAGTCTCTCTCTGAGTGTTTAATGACCTGGCGGGCATGATGAGACTTGGCCAGGTCTGAATCACTGGGCTAATAAACGGATAACATGACCTTGTCAACAAAACAATACTTGCCAACTACATTCAGTCTTTGCTGCTAAAGTTAAATCCAGAGGCTGAAACAAAGAACAGTGACAGGCCACTCACTGTATTGGAGGAATTTGCTTTACAAAATAAAACAATGCAAAATAAAACAATAGTAAACAAGACAGCAGGAAATGACACTGTTTAATGGTTTAAATGATTGACATGATTCCATTATTTATTTTGTTCATTATCTTGCTCTTGAGTTCCACTAACTAACTGGGCATCTTAGTAACTGCATAATGACTGTAGAAAATATAGAGTAGTAAGCTTTATGTTATTTACAGTCATCCTGTAAATCCATGTATACTGACTGTATTTGGGCATAAACATGATTAGAAAAATGCTTGGTTATCGCATGTTAAATTTTAAGTCAATAGGAAGGAAGTCACGTGTCTTCACCATTCAACCTGGCTCTAGGGGTTACAGAAACACACAGGTTTTTCATTACAGACGGTGGATGGTGTCATTTGGTACAGTTGGTACAGTATCATCTTACTAGTATCAATGCTTGAGGTTTTGTTTGTGTAAAACTGATCAATGCAAAGGTTTTAAATCTGCCTGGGCAGGTTCAGTAAATTGTACAATTGTAAAGTAGTCATAAAATACATGGATAAAACATTAATTTGGCAATTCCAAGTTAATTAATGTCTATACATGTTTAGATAACTAGTGGAAATTGTAAAGAAATGTGTTCTCACTTTAAAAAAGATGCAGGATTGGTGCATCAATTGAAAGTACCTTTGAAGAGATGATAATCCTGATTACAGATTACTTGATTACATATTATGGTGGGAGGAGCTACTGTTACTTAAACTTGACCAAGGGTATTGAAATATCATACAATATCGTGAACCAAATCAAGCCAAAGGTTGGTGTATTGTTACAGCCCTAGTCCAGAGTGCATTATTTTCCCATGTTGGTACAAACAGTACAACATACTTGTGTTTGCAAGCAATGGTCTGATTTTCCTGATGATTTCCATCAAAATATTCCAGTCTTTTACAATACAATCACTGTACTGCCACCCAGAACAAGTTGTTTTGTTGCTGAGGAAAACTGCAACATTTCTATAACCCACCTCACCTTTCCCTGAAAAAGTAATCCTGTCATGACATTTGATGTTGTCTTAGGTCAATTCCAGTGTCATTTAGTAATCAAATTATCAGGATAAAATTCATTTCTGTGGCTGGAAACCCTGCTGTACAGTCGGTTCTTATTAACTTACTATGTAGACATAAGCAGACATGGTAACTCATGGTGACAAAGTGTTAAATGACACAGTAGTTTAGATAAAAATTATTACTTTGGACCAGTTAGTTCCCACACAAATCAGTCTGTTGCATGTTGGATTGTGACAAGACAGGAATACAAGATCATGTTTTCCTACCTGAAACCATTAGAGGGAAAAAAGGGAGGGAAATCTGCAGACTGGTCCCACATTAACCAACCCTGGGTCTGCAGAGTTGATCACCCTAGGAATTCATAATCTCTGTACAATAAAAACCATAAAAGAAGCTATAAAAGTAAATAGGAAACTGTACAAGGCACATTTGAATTTCCACAGGCGTCATTTTGCACAGATGCATATTTAGGTGACATGACCACCTCTGCGCTGGAAAGAAGTGCAAACTCCCGGCTCTTTGGTGGCATTGCAAAGGCTCAGAGACCGTGAAGGAGCAGAGGTGAATAAACACAAATCCAGGCATTTCACAGCTCCTCAAAGGTGTCAACAAATTATCTCCATGGAAATTAAGAGTCCAAAGTCTCCTTCCACCACTGGTAAAAATCAGGTCCCAAAAAAACAACAAGGATTCAATACAGATACATTATTAGCTACATCTGCTGGGTTTTCCAAAGGCTAAACCTGAGAGTTGTCCTGGCTGTTTGTACTTCCTTGCACGTAGATTATTCGTCCAATCAGGAGGATCAGAAGGCCCACGAAAAGCAGCACGGCGGGCTCCTGGTGGATGTGTGGCAGTGGGTTTGGATGGATCACAACCCGTCTATGTCTGCCTGCCACCCCCTGGAATCAAAAAAGGACAGAGAGAAGAAGGGATGTTACAGTATCAACAGATAGGTAAAGACAATAATCTTTAACTACAATGATCTACTGTATAGTTTAAATGGACTTAGTAACTGTGCTACAACTATCAAACTTTCCACTCTCACACGACAGACTGTAAGAAGTGATGAATTTTGAAAACAACACAGATAAGACAAAAGCAGCTTCTTGTTTTTGTCTGCAATGAACCAACGGTTGCTGGCTAAAATGACCACTGTCGCTACAAGGTTTTATTATCTGTAGCTAAAGGCAGGTAAATATGCCAATGCTAGCTTGTTAAAAAAACGTCAATGACATCATCAGCTAACTTTTAGATGTGTTCAAACAGTCAGCATCCTGTTAATGATCTATGTAGAAGACATGCAAATAAATAAACTGTGTACTTTGTGTACACAGCACACTGCAATACTTTGTGTATTGCAGTGTAAGATTACTCTTTGGGGATTTTTAGACCTTTATTGACCGGACAGCACAAAGATGGAATGACATTGAATTGAACCTGCAACCGCTGCGTTAAGGACTAAGCCATAGGGTGCATGCTCAACCAGGTGAGCGACCCAGGCAACCCAGTAGAGCCACTTAATCCTTGTATCAGAAGTATTATGAGTAAAAGTGTACAATTGGTCTTATTTCATGTATAAGCGTGTTTGCCTGCTTAACTTACACAGTCCACAAGCTGAAGGTAAGATTTGTATTTTGTTGTTTGTCTTTTTAAACAGTGTTTTTATTTTTGAAACAGTGGCGTTTTTCCATTAAGGGTACCTGCTCGACTCGCCTCGACTCAGCTAGCCTGGGCCATGGTGCCCCGTCCTTTTTATTCCATTGCAGATGAGTACCACCTCATGCGTGAAGCGAGCCGCGGCTGGTCGTCATAGCAGGAAACTGCCATGACCTAACGCAACACACACACAGAACATCGAAGATGTGTGGTTTTTGACTGTCGGCATGCGGCTGTCGCCACAGCCAGAAGACAAATTAGTTTCAAAAGAAGCTTGAGGCAGCAAAAAAAAGCGCTGGCTAAACTATTTAAAGTTGGCGGGTTTGTTTAGGACAGGGTAATGAGGGTAATCTTCCCCAAGTATTAATTTGGTTAATGGATAAAAGAAGTACATTATTGTACTGTAAGTTGAACATTTAATGAAAAAAAGTGCGAAAACAGCATGTTTAGTTTAATGAAGTTAAATTATATGTCCAACTGAATCATTTGCTTTTGTTCAGTGTGTTCTCATTTCACAAAATGTTTGTGTTGAGCATGTTGCGATATGCATCAAATGTTCAGGTGAACACCTGGGAATCCCGTGATGATTTCAAATCCAAGAGACAAATAGGCATACTGTCTGTTTACATCTGCAGGAAGCAAGTTAGAACAGTTCTCTACATCCTGACACAACCCTCTGTACTCCGTCCGTCTACAGGTGTGTTGTCCTTACACCAGTGTGTGTGTATGAATGCATGTATGTTTGTGGGTTTAAATTTGTCTGAAGGCTTCAAATCTTTTTGAATTGTTTTATATTTTTGTCCAGTTACCACATGTACTTACCCTTAACTGTCCACTTTGCATTTCCCATGATGCAACTATCATATCCAGATTCCAGATCCAACTATTAAGTCTCAAGCAAGAAAGCCCTGAATACATCATAAGTTTTAGCTATTTTGAACGTCTCTCAGCAGTCATTCCGACACACTTGGCACACTGTGGACTGAAACAGGTGTTTCGCTTTAGCAGCAGCAGCTTCTTACAATAGGGGATCTGCCTGGTCGCCAGATGAAAAGGACCTTTAGCGGGGTAGCGTCCTCCTGAACCCTTGTGTTGTCCTCCCGGGTCAAAAACTGACACAAATTTGACATTGTTTACTCCTTTTCAGACTTTTTGTTTTGTTTTCACTAACACACCCCTGCTACCAATAGTTTTAGAGAGCATTTTGGAATTCATGGTCAATAACCCTCATTTATACAGAATTAATATTTGTGCTAAAAATACAGATATTACGATTTTTTTTTACTAATAGTTAAGATCAAAGGAACGTAGAGATGAGTTTAGTCAGGAATGAAAGTGATCAATTGTATTTGCTAAGAGTGTACATTTTTTTGTGGTAATTTGGTTAAAGAGAAACCCATATTTTAGATATAGACATTTTTTAAAGTGGTCAAATTCGACCCGAGGACAACAAGACGGTTAAACAAGCACTCTCCAGAAACAACTAGGTTCCTGTTGCTGAGGAAAGGTAGGTGGGGATCCCAACAATTAATGAAGTATCTGGTAACTTCGCTTACATCAACACACACCTCTAATAATAATAATAATAGGGGAACTTAAAATATTTTGCTCATATTTCAGGGCCTTGCACGAGTTACCATCATTTTCCTATTAGCTTTAGTTCAAACCTGTTCAGAGTAAAACATAGGATTCAATAAGAATTCCTAATTTAATGAACTCACAAAAACAGCTCTTAGCAGTAGGCTGTGGTTGCACTATGCAGCGCTCAGGTATGAAATCTTGGAGGTGTGTGAATGTAAAGCAGAAGCAGAGTGGGGCTTAAAAATCCACCCTAAGCTATTATTGCTCTTGCACTCTAACTGAATCATTTACAAGAATAACTCTGGCATTTACAAGAGTAGGAATCAGTTTTTCCACTGGAAGATAGATGTTCTGTTTCGGCATGAAGCCATTTAAATACAGCCCAGCCGGATGGCCTTCACAATACCGTCCAGACTTTGACTGGCACAGAATAAGCCTTCTGCCCCAGGGCACGACTGTGCTCTGAAAAACAAGATCTTAAAGGTCCAGTGTAACTTTTGTAGTTGTTCATCATCAAAATCTGTATTGCCCTTCACAAACTGGTCCTTTTTTATGAATATTGACCAATTTCATCAATCAATTTCAAGTATTCCTATTGGCTTGAAATTTTACATTTGTGCTTGCATGAACTGGTGTAGACTCTCCATAGTCATGCGCCATCTTGAAATACGTTAGCCGGTAAGGGACATACAGGATATACTTCTACGCCTTTTGCGTTTTTGCTGTAAGTTGATGAAACTCACAGCTAATGCTGATGTTGCTAATGGGTATCACAGCTTCCCAGTCACGGCAACATTGAAGAAGGAAACATGGACGACCACACGTTATCTTATTACATTCTGAGGTGGAGTTGGACAAAAAAATCTACCGGGAAATTCATTGCCCACCGGCTCTCGGGGGGCGATGAAGAGATGGATGTTCGGAAGTAAGAGGCGGCTGCGGCCCGTCGTGCAGGTTAGTTTGACCAGCGCGCAGCACCGGTCAGAGAGGGCAGCGGCGGCCGGAGCGGGCGATCAGAGGGCCGGAGCGGGCGAACAAAGCGGCCGAAACGGCCTCAAAACACTACCAGCCCTCCCAATTACCACTCTGCCTCATGCACGTATAAAATGGATGTGTGTGTCAGAAGTCCTCTTCTTCACCCAGAAAAAGGATATTGAAAGATGAAAAAGACCGTTTTTTTAAGTGTGAAGGCTACCGTCTCTGTAATACTTAATCTAATACGTAATCTCTGTTTGAAATGCGTGGTGCGATAGAGTTGATTGCAATATACAATCTCAATGCTAGATGGGAGATATTCCTACACAATGGACCATTAACAAAACAAGAGCACGAGAGAAATTTCAAAGCTGTGTGGTCTGAGCGGAAAAGCAAGCCAAAACCCACAGAAACACCTAATGTCAGAGGAGAAAAAAGGTGAGGGGAAAAGCAGTTAACCTTGTGTTGAATCAGTCTGCTTCTAATTCTGACTGTGACCAAGTCAAACAAACAATCAGAGGTGACCAAAGAGCTGCCAGAGTAATGATTTAAACAAGACGTGACCCGAATTTCCTGTACATAACCAGTTTAACAAGCCTGAT
Organism: Etheostoma cragini; assembly: GCF_013103735.1. NCBI lineage: Eukaryota > Metazoa > Chordata > Actinopteri > Perciformes > Percidae > Etheostoma > Etheostoma cragini. The sequence goes on along the minus strand of NC_048423.1, from coordinate 5,147,569 downwards.
AGATTCATGAATTGTCATCCAAAGAAACAACCTGAATACAACCAATCACATTTATTTTGAACCTCCGTGAGATAGAAGCACTGTTCTTTTCTACTTCAACTATGAAAAAGGACTTCAAACTAAATAGAGGAAAAGCTGACCGTTGTGATCAATGACCTTCTGATTCTCTGTCATGACAATGTATAACGACGTGAAACACATCGCTCAGGAAGTGAAACGCTTTGTCATGAGACGGTGTAGTGGCAAAAGGAGAGATTAAGTAAATCAGATCTGAGTATGCAAATTGCGTGCTCAAACCCATATGTTTAAACAGGAGGTACATCTCAATCATTATTATTCCCAGACATGTTGGAAACTACCAGGCTATTTTTGTTGGAAACCATTTTCTTACCATATGTTTTTGGCTACACTAGTCACGAGACTATTTATTATTTATTTATTATCTGTCGGACATTGGGTCTTTCCACCACTCAGAGAGTGTAATGTTTTAACAACTTATTGGATGAATTGCTATGAACTTTGGTTCAGACATTCATGGTCCTCAAAGGATCAATTGTGTTAACTTTGACGCTCCCTTTTCTTTCCATCTAGTGCCATAATCAGGTCCAATACTTTGTTTTGAGCTTATCTGCAAATATTAGCATTCTATCAAACTAAACTAAAATGGTTTACATAGTGAACAGTGCACCTGATAAACATCCAACCTGGTCTAATAGCAGTTTGAGAATTCACGTTATTTTGATTTATTTGTTTTGTCAACAGCCACCGGGACATAATCCGCGGTCTCTGGGGGACGTAACAACGGGGAAATGAAATGCCACACGCCGCTGACAGCTGCCACGACACTGGGCTGCTCTATGGGACACAACAATGAGGAAATGAAATGCCACGTGGTAGACGGTGACCACAACGGCCACCGGGACACGACCCGCGGCCTCTGGGGGACGTTACAACGGGTAAATAAATCACAACACGCCAGCAACAGCTGCCATGACACTAGGCTGCTCTGAATGAAACGCCACACACGGGTGACAACGACGAGACGGACACTTACCAACAACGGGACGGTTGTGGTTAGGAGAAGAATAACGTGGAAAGGAACTGCCCCACGCAGGACGCGATCCCCGGTCTTCGGGGTGAAAGTCCTGTGTAGTTTGACACATCCACCACCCCCACCAACCACCTTACGTGGATCTCCACAATATTAATTGTGCTTTTATCACGAAGATGCTTCCCATTTAAATACATTAGTGTAAAAATGTTTGCTCACTACTGAAAATAAAACGAGAAAATTGTGTCCCTGTACACGATCAATAAATTGAATAACGGCCCCATTTCACGAACTGCCATTAGACTGGGCAAAAAATTCAGCATGTTAGAATTTAGTTCAAACATCGCTAGGCCTACTGACAGCTTTACAGAGAAGCTTATGTGGCTGCAAACTGTTATTCTTGTTTTAATTAAATCCACCATGAAAGAAGAGAACTGGAATGTTTCATTTTTTTCTGGAAAAAAGGAACAAATCTCCATAAACCCATCTGGATAAACACTTTATCCTGACATGACATGGGGTACTTTTTTCTTCTTTGATGGTTTTTTTCCCCCAGTAGTCATCACATTATAAACTTTCTAACTTAAAATCAACATACATTGAGACAGCAGTGGAGATAGAGCAGCACTTACTACACTGCAGCTAAGTCTGATTTCCCTCAAATGTCATCAAGGAATTGTTGTGTTTGGCAGAGTAAACTCTCCAAACATGAATTATTTTTGAAAATTTGCTTTCACCTCCACAACATGGACTTTAGACATTGTAAATCAAGACCCGCGTGGGTGTAGAAGCGACAGCAAACAGTCATTAGTTCAGTCCTTCTTTTCTTTTGGCAACGCATAACCTCAAACGTTTGTCACTTCGCCTGTGAGTATAAAGTTGCAGTGGATTTTCCACTGAAGCGCAACTTTCGTATAAGTAGTCATTTTCCCAGCTTACACACTTTCTGGCCTTTAAATATGCAAACATACTTTTTTGTTGTGAAAACTTTGTTATTAAGATTATTAATGATAATATTAATAATGTTTACTTGCTGGCAAAAGCGTTCATCATATTACACATTAGAGACTGGTCTCTCCTCAATGCAGCTTTGGAAGAGAGACTCAGGCTTTGTGGTTTTCAAATTGGCAGAGTTTCTTTGCTCTTTCCTCACCTCACAAACCGCTGCAATGATTTAACTCTCAAGATGGTCTGCAGTTTGCAGAGTGAGGGACCATGTTGTCAGATTTATGAGTCTCAAGACATAAAGTAAAGTTACTTAGAAGCTTTTTTCACTTGTATATGCTCAGTTTATTTCAAGTGATGTCATATAATAAAGTGGATTGTCAGCAGTTTCAGAAATTCTTAAAACAATTGGATATGGTTTATCTCTTCGGGAATACATTAATCAGATGTTTTGTCACCAAATTCTAAATGCCATTGTAAACGTTCTGCTCTGTAGTCATGGTGGGCACTTACTATGTTATACATATTCTACAGCTAATGAAAGTGCAGGAGAAGCTGTCAATGACAACATAACAGAAGGATGTGGTGTACCTGGGAGGAGCTGAGACTTGATGTATGTGGTTTTAAAAAAGATGACGCATTTACATTCAACCATCTATATACAATGTGTCTTAAACCACCTCTGGATCAGATGATTAGTAATCAGATCACTGTCCTACTTCATTCAGTGCAGGTCAAGTTCATTCACACCTGGCTTCATTTGTATTAATCATCATCAGATGTCTGATACTGGAAGGTGCAGGCTCACAGTTTCTGCAACTCATTCAAAGGATTCAAAAGACTAGTTGGGCATTTTTGCAAATGTGCTTTTTTGCTGTATTAGATGAGAAGATTGATATCACTCTCATGTCTGTGTATTAAAGTGCTCATATTATGCTCATTATCAAGTTCATAAATGAATTTAGAGGTTGTACCAGAATAGGTTTATGTGGTTTCATTTTCAGAAAACACCATATAATTTTTTGTGCTGCACATTACTGCAGCTCCTCTTTTCACCCTGTGTGTTGAGCTCTCTGTTTTGGCTACAGAGTGAGACATCTCACTTCTGTTCCGTCTTTGTTGGGAGTCGCACTAAGTACTGCTAGCTTGTCAGTTGTAGAGCATTAGGGCATGCCATGATAGCAGTTTGGCGAGCATTTTAACATGTGTTACAAAGCGACGCACGTTCGTCACGGAAGTAAAGGCTGGACTACAATGAGCTGTTTGGAGCAGTTTGTAAACAGTATTTTTTTTCCAGAAGATGGTAAAGTTCCTTTGGGGTGGACTTTGGGCTTTTCACTTTGTAAACCTATAACATGCACAGAAATGATGTATAACGCAATAAAGGAAAGGAAAAATCAAAAAGTATAATATGAGCAGTTTAAGTAAAAAGCTAGTGCAAAAAGGCTATTAGCTTAGCTCACAATAAAGACCCTCTCTTTCTCCAAAGTTAAAAAGAAATATAGCTACCAGCACCTTCAAAATAAATGAAGAAGTTGTATCTCGCTTGTTTAATCCAAACACAAACAGTAATGTCAAAAACGTTACCGTAAATCAAAAGTTCTGGGGACACAAATAATTACCTATGATTAAAAACACCATGGAGACAATAGGGCTAGTCTGTTATTTGGGTAATTGTTCGCATGTCAGAGTCAGGATGAGAGGTTTGATTTCAACGGCAATCAGAAGCAGATGTACTCCTAAGCTGAAAAACTGTAGGCTGAGAGTCTGACACAAAGCCAAAACCAGTTTCACTGAACAATCTTGATATTTAACCTTATACCTCAGGATTACAGAAAGAATATATATACACACACTCACACCCACACACACACACCCACACACTGGCAATCCTCTTTATAGTTTCCTCATTTTAAACTCTTACCTCAAACAACCCCTTCCATCATCTGAGAATAGAAAACCTGCTGCCACAAGTTGTTTTCCAGGCTTTTAACAAGAAGTTCAGCTGACACACACACACACACACACACACACACACACACTCTCTATTTCTCTCTCTGTCTCTGATATACAAAAAGTAAAAAGCAAAACATCCACAACTCAAGAGAGAAAGCCAAGCGGGCAGTGACCGAGTAAACTTACTCTACAATCAATCAACCAGAAAATCCACCAGACAGACAATAAGTCAACGAATGAAGCAACCACACTGTCATTCAGTCAACCAATCAAACAAGATGATATACAAACTCATGTGCACAATATCTGCAGATCTACTTTAAAGGATCCTGCTGATCATGATTCCATGTATCATACCAACTACTACAGATCTTGTTTTGTTTAACTACAATTCTAACATCCCACAATGTTTTATGTTTTACTACATTTTCCTGCAACTCAGGCAGCCATTAGTTTCTATTTAGGTTCCAGACAGCAGGTATATGAATCCATCACAATGAAAATGGCTTTGCCTTTATTTTTAATTAGTTATATTACTGTTGCATTTTAATAAAAAGTGCAGACACATTTTAAATGTTGGTGGGAAGGTCCAACATCAGAGATTTTCATACATGCTCTACAGTTGCAAAACATGTTGTGAATCAACGCTAGTGGACAAACGAGTGAATTTGGCAGCTTTGCATATTTAGCTAGGTTCAAGGGCAAGGATGCCTGAACTTCCCACCAGCTCTTGTATGCACCATCAATAAAGACTTTAATCAGAAAAGTTATGATGGTGAGAAACTTATCAGTGACTTTAGCAGCATGAGATGGTGAGAAAAAAGACAAGTCAACTTGACGTTCACCGTGATGTTCCATTTTGGGTTTTAGGTGAATGCAAGTTCATTTATTATTGAAATGAATGGAAAAATGGCTACCTGGAAGGAAGAAAGACTACAACTTTTGGAATGTTTTGAAAATGGATGGCAAGAATTTTCTAATATATGTGATTGGTATAAAGGGTATTCTACTGGGACATTATGTCAGAAAACCTAGAGGAGCAATGTACACAATTTGACAAATGAAAAGACAGAAAAGTTGATGTGAAAAGCATTACTCAATTCCATATTTCTTTTTTAGGTCAAGAAACTGTTGATTTTGCCTTTAGACATATCTCTGATGTAGAAGATTTTAAATCTCTTCTTCTTGTCTGTTTTCTTTTTTTTTTTTCACTGTGGAAACATTGAGTCAGCCTGTTCCAAAAAGCTCATGTGATTTTGTTTGGTCACCACAACTTACTATGCTGCTGCTCAAAAATAGCTCTTCAAACAAGGCTACACTTAGACAAGCACAAGCACACACATACACACACACAATGCAAACTGTGCAAGTATGCAAACCTCCCCCAAACAGTATAATTTCTCTTGTTAGAGCATGGATAAAAATTTTAAACACATAATGCAGCTTACACTTACATCTCAATCTGAACATGTAAACATCTGTCTGCACATTATTCTTTACAGTTGTGGCTATGTAGTGACAACTAAATCATTCCAGCAAGCTTTTCTCTGCTCTATGTTTGATTCTGGCACAAAATGTAACGGTTGGTGTGGCCTTGCATACAGACCACATTTTTGGAGTAAAGTAGAGCTTAGATAGTGCTCATTGGAATCGTTTGTGCAATATGGAGTCATCAGAAAGCTTAGAAAATTTCAGAAATAATTGTAGCAATGTCACAACACATCAGCGTTTGGTCCTGCATTCAACTGATGGAAACAGCAATGCCCTCTTAACTCATGGTTAAACAAGGGTTAAAAATATTGTATTTTTTCCCGGTCTCTGTCTTTCACGCACACTTGAACATACACAAACAAAAACACAAGCAGCCAGCCAGTGACACCCCACTGGTTGACAACGTTCCTCAGAGTTATTTCTGTCTTCAGGACAAAGGGTTTTACCTCCTACTGAAAGAGGACAGAGTGTGTGTTGGAGTTTGTGTGTGTGTGTGTGTGTGTGTGTGTGTGTGTGTGTGTGTGTGTGTGTGTGTGTGTGTGTGTGTGTGTGGGTGTGTGTGTGTCTGTGTGCTTTGGCAGGATAATTAGACCTTGTGTTTTGCTCCCTGACAGTTTTTAAACCACAGGGCTAAGCCATAATGAATCTACACTGTCACGGACACTAGACTGTCACACCAAACGCACACACACACACACACACACACACACACACACACACACACACACACACACACACATCAACACACACACAGAGCACGAATACAGATGTTTGAAAACAAACACACATAATCGCACACACATTGTGTAAATGTTTAACAGAGAGAGTGAGGGGGGAGGCTGGATTAAATGAGTACACATGAGTGAAAGCAAGTGAGAGAGAGGATAACTGCTAAAAAACAAATAACTTATCATAATATCAGTGACTACACACGACTGCACATGTTTTAAAGACAATTACTGAATCACCTAAATGTGGTTTGTATGTAATTACATTTATAAGAATAGCTTTACTACTTTCTCAGGCAATACAGTGAGCTGAGACACCTGTGTGTCTGTGTGTAAATGTATGCTCAGATGACGTGAGTCATTTCAAAGCCTCTTCAGTCTTAGTGATGCAGCTCTGCCTCACAGTCAACGCCTTCAGGCAATGAAACTGAATAAAGCTATTTTTGGCAATGGCAGCTCAGTATTCAACAGCAATGTAACAATAAGTTGGTGGTAATGTGAGAACTTATCAGTGTGGTATAATATCCCCCTAAACCCTGATGATATATTTACAATTTACAATACTATCAAGTGTATATCCCTTTTACATATTTAGAGGAATCATTTTCATTTGGCTTTTACATTTGCCTCACTGTCCAGCTGGGCTTATTTGATAATGGCTCGGATGTCCATGACATTTTTGAGGACTTTCCTAAAAATGGTTTCTTCCCTCTAGGTCAGTGGTGTCCAACCAGGGGGTTGGGACCTTCCAAATAGTTGTGGGGAAAGTCTAAATGGTATAGTCAGAGTAGCATTAGCTTTGCAGGTATTTGGTCATGAACCAACGTTTTGGATAGTTACATTTATGATCAGATTGTTGCACTAGATTGAAAGTAAAATAATGACTAAAGTTGTTATAATTCATCCTGAGGGGAGCATGAACGCCTGTTGAAATTGCAAGGTTGTTCATGAAATTGTAATTGATATAGTTCACTCAAAACTAAATGTGTCAACCTCATAGTAGCACTAGAAGAAAAGTCATGGGATTATCAAAGTCAGTAGGATTCATCCTCTGAGGACCATGAATGGCTTTACCAAACTTCACAGCAGTCAGTCCATTTGATAATTATCACGACATTTCTCAGAAAAAAGAAAGAAAAAGTCAAGCTCATGGTAGCGCAACAAGAATAGTTAGGGAATCACAAAAGTCAATAGCTTTCATCCTCTGAGGACCACAAACATCCCATGTCAAATTTAACCCATGTTGTCCAAATTATTGTTATGTTTTGATATCTTATCTTATCTTTGCATTTTTCTTCTTGAATTACATTGAATTTTACTTCTTAAATGTGGTCAAATAAAAAGTATGAGCGGTAATAGGAAAAACGGCGTTGTCGTTACTGCCAAAACACGTGGCGCGTTATAATAATTGAAGCTGTTTTTTCATCAGACTAACTAGATCTCTGAGCCGAGAATCAAAGACTTTTTTCCTTCCTTGGTAAGTGGGCTGTCCACGAGACAAGCGCATAAATGCTGACGATTGGTTGAGGTTGAGTAAAGTTTCATGGTAAGCCAATCAGAGGTAGAGTTGGGCGGGTGTTCAAAAGCACGCAGTCGGAGACAATGAACAACACAAGCAAGTCAGTCAACAAAAGACAGGTATGGCGTTAAATAATCAAGGATGGGTGTAACTTTTGCTGCTAAAGATTTCCCTCCGTGGTCAGAAAACAAAGGGGGGGGGGGCACTTTGTTTCTCTCACTATGACTCTAGAGTGGCTACAGCTCCAAAGCTGATTGCTGTCACTGTCTCACTTCTCCCTCGCTCTATCACACACACACACTCACACACACACACACACACACACACACACACACACACACACACAAACACGCGCGCCGGCTTTACGCACACAACAGCGCACAAGTATAAACATCAAAGCACTTATGTTATTTGCACTACCAAGAGTGTATATATTTTGTATTAAGTGTCCATTTCATTATAATATTCAGAGTTACCATAAATAATTAAACATTGCATACAATAAACATGTATTTTAAGTTCCATTAAAGAGGGGTCAAGTGGGGTCACATTTGAGCATTAGTTCCTTTCTGAAGTAACCAGTAACTTTTATCATTTTTAACTGAGTATCTAATTTAATTACTTTTTAGAAGAACTACCTAGTAACTGTAACTAAGTACTTTTTAAAAGTAACTTGCCCAACACTGGTAACAGGTCAAAAAGGTTGGGAATCACTGCTCTAGGCTCCAGATGGAGGTGTTTAGGAGGCAGTCACATCAGAAGCCTGAATCATCCCAAATCCACGAGCAAGATATGATGCATGGTGATTCACCTAACCTGCTGGGCTTGTTAGATGCAAGTGTGAAGTACATGTAATTGGAATTTCCCTTTGCTCAAAAACGTCATCAATTTCCTCTCAGATCTTTCAACTCTCCAATTTGAGTTGGGAAATGTAAACCCTCCAATGTGTCTGGGTTTGATCCAGGCTTCTGGTAGGGTCACTCTTCAAGGCCATCTGGTCTCAGAGAGCAGACATGATGACTCACAAAGATGTCCATGATTGTTGAGAAAAAAAAAGTGCCTGGAGTAGAAACGCTAAGGCCTGGGGTCAGGCCATGGAGTGGTGGTCTCAGGGAATGTCAGCAGTACTCAGTTTGATAAGAGACACAAGACCATTAAATGATGGGTTCCCCACTCACAACAGGAATATGCATCGAAACAAAACCCCCGCTATGTAAGGGACATGATCGTATGAGATTTGAGCGTTCAGGTTTTTAGATGATGCACAGTAAGAGATCAGAGGATAAAACATTTCCTCTCCTGAAAACTGAGCAACAGTAGGTGCACACCTGCCAACAGTAGGATGAATGCCAAGCAAACTTACTATAATTATCTGTTTCAGTTTTTTTCTTCACTCTTATTCAGACTGATTCACTCTCCTGTACTGCGGCTCTTGCTCACTGTTAGCTAAGGGAGAAAATAGACAACGCTAGCTACGCCAGCTGTTTTTTTTTTACCTGCTAGTGATTTCAAGTTAAACATGTCTAAATTATTGCTATCCTTCCCTTCCGTGCAGCTACCATACCTCTGCATGGCATCACCCAATTATATTTTTTTTACTTCTTATATTGGAGATCAAGAATCTGATTCATATCTGAAAAATGTCTTATACTGCTCTGGTTATAAAATTGTGTAACCATGCATGTGCACTTGTCCACAGCAACACCTAGCAAGAGAACAGGGAACAAGCCTCCACGTTCCTCTTTTCTCTGCCTCCTCATTGTTCTACAGCATAAACAAACACACATGCTAACACATTCTGGATGATTCCACACCCAAGTTCACTAAGACATACAATCTCTCTGTCTTGCTGATAGGGTGACTACTGTTGAATCATCACATTGTCATATATTTCGCCAACCTCCCTCTGTTTTCCTCTGCAGCTTAAAAGTCCATCGAGCGTTGAGATCTTATATCACACTCAACTCTCTTGCGCCACGCAGTTTAAAGTACGTTTCACAGCTAAGGTAGCCTTCATGCTTCAAAAAGCCGGTCTTTTGCTCTTTTCAATATCCTTTTTTATATTTCTGGGCTAAGAAGAAGACTCCTGTTGCGGAAATGTGGATTTTGAACATGTGTGGTCTTCCATGTTTCTTTCTTCAAACTTGCTAGGGGAAGTGAAGGGAAGCGACAATAACCATTAGCAGATTAGCAGCACCTGTGAGTCAGCAAAAATGCGAAAGGCGGAGCACTATGTCCCCTATCGGCTAATGAATTTCAAGGTGGCGCATGAATATAGAGCGTCTACCCCAATTATGAAATGTCAAGCCAATAGGAATTGTTGTGGTTAATAGTCACGAAAAAGTAACAGTTTGGAATGGGCAACACCGATTTTGATATTGAATTAGTAAAAAAGTTACACACTAAACCTTTAAAGGGGTGTTATGCAGTATTGGCCATTTTTTCACTTTTTGCCTGCAGGTTTCTCTATAGAGCTCCCCCTACAGCTTCAGAATAGATATTTAGCAGCTACTATGTTTCTCCAGCAATGCTGTCCTAGCTTTCTGCTTCTTTTTTCCTGACTCAGCCATGACAATAGTGTGAAAAGCTCCATTGCTACTTTGTTAGCTGGTTCCTAAATGGGCGTATGTGTGCAGTGTCTTGAAGCAATTTGTTACATTGCGAGACCTGATATCCCGCGATACTATCTGGCGATACTATCTGGCGCGAGCCGGCGGCTCGTCAGCCTAAAGTTGCAAGGGGGGGGGGTTTCCGCTCATGGGTGGGGGGCAAGACGACCACCATTCAACTCAAAAAAAGTTGCATAACCGTTCCAATGACTCCAAAGTTGTTCTGTTAAGATAACGTAAGCTAAAAAAAACTGCATAGTTCCCCTTTAAATCACAGCAGTGGTGGCCACACCAGCCTTGCATGAGCCTTGACACATACCTTATCACAGGTTTTGGGATTCACTCAGTGATACTGCTGTCTGCCAGACGGCAGGTCAGTGCAGTGACTGATTCAAGCCAAAACCCAAAAGATGGATGAGTAACACAACTCTGATAATGATGGGTTTGACTGCTGAAACCACAAGTGCAATCAGACAACATCCCCTAGAGAGTTTCATGAGTTTTTGGTTAAGGATGAGTTTTCGTCTTTGCAGAAGCAAGAGGGCAGAAAGGGTTAACTGTTTCCCTTTTTGATGTTTATTGACACCCAGAAGGTTAAACACGGCGGGGGGGAAGAACATTTTGTCTAATTGACTGCTCGGCTAGAAAGTTGTAGCTTTATGGCCGTTAAGCTTTTGACACTAAGGGCTTTTTTTTAAGCTCTTCATTGGGATATAACAGCTCTGTTATGCTCGTTCTTGACTTTTCTTTTTTAATCCATTTCTCTGATGAGATTTAAGTGAACCGGCTCTGATTTTTTTTCCCACTTTCTCTCTGGCATCTTAAAGCTCCAGTTAGTTCTTTGATAGTGAAGTAAATAAAACTATGATGATGCAACATGCAGAAATGTTGCCAAGGAAACAGAATCCAAGAGGAAATGATCACGTATTGCAGCTACACAACTTTACAACACACCCTGTCTGGCTGACTGATTACCCATCATTCAGAGGATTTATATTCTATGCAATAATGGGATTATTTCTTCAGTGAGGCAATAGACTACTGTCGTTTCACAACATAATCAGACCATATTAAGCAAGCTGGATCCATCTTTGAAAATACTTGTGTGTTAGGGTAGTATGATCTGGACAAAATATGTGACACTGCAAAGGAAATATAAAAACGAACACAAGGTTCCTTGTGGAGTTCTCTTGTTAACAAACAAAACAAAAAAAACATTTCTTAACAAAATGCATTGTCTCTTCTTGAAGTCAAACCCGACTTTTACATTTTAACTTGTTTAAAATCCCACCATATAGGCTAGATTTCAGTCTTTTTCTTCCCTACAATTGCTGGCACAGTGCCACGCCTATTTGCATGTTATCACCACCAACTGTAAGTGGCAGAACAGTTTAAAACCAGGGGTAACAATGTGTATCTTATTGCATACAAACAAAATGGGGACTTACTTGTAAAAACATTGCTCCTAAGCATTACTAGTGGTCAAAACTACACATGGAGCCTTTAAGGATAAAACTTTCATCTTTAAATTTCTGCAAGAAGAGACTCAGGAAATGATTTACATTTCCTGTGTAATAAATTCAACACAAATTTTAACAGTAATAGCACATAACAATAATACTATCCATATGTACGTATTCATGTCCCATTTATGTATCTTACTAACTTGGCATGGATAGCAGTTGCGCTTGGATCGTGGTTGTGCCTGCCGCTGTGGTCCTGTCTGACACACTAATACTTTTAGTCATCGCGATTATTATTATGGTTATTATTTGCTCTAAATCTCTGTCTCTCTCTGTTTCTCTCAACCGAATTGGTCGAGGCAGATGGCCGCCTACCCAGAGCCTGGTTCAGCACATGGATTCATTCTGTTAAAGAGGGGGTTTTCGTGGGGGAATGTTAGGTCTCTGTAAATGAGATTTGGTGGCATGTAAATACAGATTTACTTGAAGCTTGCCTTGATATATAATTAAATCCAATATTATAGCTAAATAACTTCCTGCCAATCTGCCAGGGAAGAGTCAGCATTCACAGACAGTTCCATGTACGTATATCAGTACTTCAGTAAGCCAGCCAAGAAATAAGCAGTTAAATTACAGCTACTTAGGCTGGGCAAATGAGCTCCACTTTTATAATGTGAACAGTCAATGAGCTCCTCTGCGTCTCACCACATTTAAACACCCAAGTTGTACCACTAAGTTTTGTTTTTGTTTCTTTCCCACTGCTGCAAATTGGTTGAAGGCCTTGCAGAGGAGAATTGAGCTGCTTCTGCCCCTCCACCGTTGAGAGGTCATATGGCTGTTTTCTTGTTGTGCTTTTTTAGCTTTTTTTATTTTTATTTAGTGGTTACTGTGGCATCTTGATTTTCTGCAGCTTTAGGCTGACTGCTTGGTTATTTTCTGATCAAAAGTAATTTCATTCTACTCACCCCGAGCACAGTGGAAATAACCAGCTGGTCGCAGATTCACTCTGATCACCCACAGCGACATTTTAGGGCGATTTTTGGTTCTGATCCGCTCCTCCCTGTTATGTGTTGCTCTTTTGAGTATTTTGATCATTTTCAACAGCATCCCGCTTCACGTTCACATGGTTAAACAGCTATTGTTTTGACTTAGCTTTTGGGATTTGATAAACATGAACTAATCATTTGTGGCAAACAATAATGACAAATGTGGCATGGGGCAATCAAGGGTGCATTATGTTGGATAGGGAAATAAATCACTGTACAACACAGTCATATCTAAGTGGAACGCAACTTCTGACAAAAACAATTAACCAAGATAGCTTCCCCCAACAATAACAACAAAAGCATATTTATGTTGTATTTGGTAAATGTGAATTACATCATTTGGTTAACCAGTTTTCTTCTGTCTGCCATTCAGCTGCTCTACTGTGCACAAGTTTCTTACTATAAGTATGATCGCTGGTGGTTTATCTTTACCCAGATCCCCTCTAACACACACAAACACACACAGACATAGACACACACACCCACACACACACACACAGACCACTAACCCTGAGAAGGAGCAATCTATTGAAGTCGTCTCCAATGCGTCGGAGCTCTCGTCCGATTGCCTCCGCCTGCATGTCCCCTGCTGCGTTTCGTTGCCGCGTGCTAGAGGGGCTCAGAGATTGTCCTGAAACAGAGAGAAAAAAATGCTCACTTTGCTAATAGGATCAAACAAGCACTAACTATATGTATTGTATGTGCTTTACAATGTATGTGCTGCAGCTTTAGATCACACTTCCTTTATGTAGATTTTAACATTGCTTTAAAGGTTTCAAGCTCCTCTACTGAGACAATCATACTTGGAAGATGCTTCATTTATGTGAAACATTAAATTATGTGGGGAAACAGGAGTTTATTTGAAATATAACTGGTAACATCAACAGAAACCCGAGAATGAATGAATGTTAACTGAATTGTATTGTGTTACAAGATGGAGGCCCCATTCATTACAACCTATGCCTACTCAATACACACATCACATGAATTTGACATAAAGTCCAGTTGGGCGCACAGCATCACCAGAACTTGCAGTTTAGCTGTGGCCACTAAACCCAAATCACTACGCGGCTTAAATAAGTTCCTGGGAGCCGTGACAGACTCATTCTATCGTTTTGAATTGCATGACAAACGGTGAAGACATGCAACAGAAAAGCAGACAACACTATTTAAGTTATATGCAAACCTTTACATGATGTGCATGTCCAGCTGTCCCGCCAACACATGAACACAGCATAATGGTTACGGTTATATAGATGCATGTACGTATCACCAGCAAAATCCCAGCAGTAACATTTTAGGGAAATGAAATAACAAACAAACAACAAAAAAGAAACATGAAGACAAGCAGAGAAATTCAGAAAGTGGATGTTTAACAGTATCACAGCAGAGACCTCTTCAGTTTTGACCCAGTTGAGTTAATATGTTATATAGCATGCATGCTCACAATGATTTGCTCAAAAAACACAGAAAATATACAAATCAACTACAAATCAGAGTACTTATTGATGTTGGTGAGATTAAAAAGTCAACAAAAGACACACAAAGACATCAGGACAATGTAAGTTTACTGTGACTGTTTTGGTAGATTAATAGATTTTAAAAATGTGTGTGTGTGTGTGTGTGTGTGTGTGTGTGTGTGTGTGTGTGTGTGTGTGTGTGTGTGTGTGTGTGTGTGCATTTGTGTGTTTCCGTGATTAATCTGTGATATTTTCAGTCAAAATTTAGTCAGTATGAACAGTACGAAAGCTCTGACCTCTTACCGATCTCCACTTATGACTCATAACCGCTGTTATGAAACCCAGACTTAATATTTCTCACATCCTCCAATATTTAAGAGACCGATACAGCCACAAGGCTGCGTTCAAATCAATTCATCAGGCTGCTGACTGCACCAACAACATCTACAAAAATGTTTATGTTTGGAAATATAGCATAGTGTTTTCTGGACTGCATTTCCCAGAGTCAGTCAAATTGTGTCAAATCTTGTCATTCAGACACCAAATAATGGAACAGAGATATCCTCCTTTTTCCTTGTCTCCTTTTTGTTAAGGGCAATTAAAAGTCAAATGATAAAAAAAAAAAACAAAAAAACATCTTGGATCACTAAATTTCCTTGCAACATAAGACACAAATGGTCAGCTGAAAAAGGTTCTTGATTTCACCATAACACATAATAAATTACTCCTACTTTACCCTCAATTTCTACCGGGTACGGAACGGTGGCGGAGGTTTCTATTAAAGTCAACATGTGTATTTCCACTGACTGCGTCCCACATCCGTCCCAGCTCCTGCAATCCGCAGCCCTCCGCAGCAGATACACAGAGCTTCCATTTTTGGCGGAAAGGTCACACACAGCAGATCAGTCAAGCACAGAAACAAAATAAAACATCCGGTTAATTAAAAACAAAAAGTAGGCCGTGCTCATGGCGTATCATATTTCCCTGCACTACATCTTGAAAACACAGCACAGAGTTTCTTCCCCTCTACTCCTCTGGATGGAAACAAACTGCGTTGGTTTTGTGGTTCTATTCTACATGAATTCGCAATATATTGTGGGTCTTGAGACTTCAGCTGTCAGTCACGGCCGCAGCCATTCCGCAACAAATCCGGCCCTAATGGGTATTGACGGCCTGCGGAGCACAGCGGAGCCGATCCGCAGCTAGTGGAAATTGGGGGTTAGACAGTCAATTATGAGCCAGCTTTGTGCAGCCTTTTAACTCTGACTCTGTCTAAAGTTTATATGTGAGATTGAAGCCTCAGGCAAAATCTAGGTTTGTGTAACCAGCCCAAAGGTTGTGTTATAAGTGGGAATTTAAAGAAATGCATCAAAGTCGATGGTTCCACTCTGTACTCTGGCTGGAACTGAAGAAACTTCACTGAAGGCCTGATGATCCTGCTGCAAGAGTAGGAAGTATTGTGATAGGATAAGTGTAATCATGCAGTCAGGGAGCAACAACAACAAGATGATAAACTGATCCTCCTTAAGCCTTCTATCTCGCTCTCACACACAAACAGGCCAGTGTTCCTGTGAACTGAGACTTTTTGTTGTGTTGAGGACGATATGTGTGTTGGTGTTTATCTCCTATCGTTGCTATCTGATGGACGTACTGGATTGAATGATAGGCAAAGGCTTTCAGTCTGCATCCTACAATAGACCTGCTGGCCTATTTTGACTGCTACTCACACACTTTTAAATACGCACTTAATGAAAGACACACAGGCGCACACACGCTGGTTTGTTTTGACCAGTATCTTGTCTGTCTGGCTGCAGTGAGAGAAGAGGGAGAATTAAAGAGACACAAGGCAATCAGTGAAGCTTATGCCCGCTATTCTAAAAAGCAGAGCCGTACCTAAAGAGGTTACAATAAGGAAGGTTTGTTTCAGCCTCCGGAGATAACGATTTTACTCACAAAACACAGCTATCCTTGTAAAAAATAAAAAATAAAATTGCAGATAGATATGGATGTGGTTACAACTGGAGTTTTTATAAAGTAATTTAATTTTTTACACAATTCTTACATGCAGTTTGCAGAAAACTAAATGTTTAAATCTTATCAGGATAAGACTACAGTGTCATTACATAGTGGATATAATTATTATCCACTGCAGCAACACTGTTATTGGATTTAGTCGGTTATTTATGGTTGTTTTTTTGTGCCAAATCTCAGATTCATGCCACAGTTTTGTTTGCTACCAAGCAACAGGACAGGCAGCCTTAGCCTAGCCTAGCTTGTGTGTCTTGTTCTGTTTTTGTGTCTAAATGAACAAGCAGAAAATAAAACAACAGGACCAGGGCTGTGAGAAATGATGAATGTCCAACAAACACTTTGGTGTCTCCATCAACACAAGCTCAAACCTAAAGAACGTCAGTAAAATCCTGCTAATGCTTACTCTTCAACTGATAATTCTAACTCTTTCATTGTTTCAACTTTAACACTTCAACCCCTTAAAGGGGAAGTGAACCAATTTCACAAGTGGAAGTCTGTTTACAGGTCTTAGAGAGTACTACTGCATAGGCGAAAAAGTTGTATGAAGCCTTTGGTGGTTCCACATTAGTTGTTTTTAACTGCTCTTTAATGTTTATTTCTTATACTGCACTGTAACTTTAATTCTCGTATTTTATCTGTTTTTAAAGTCTTATTTGTTTTAATTGCTCTTTAATGTTTTATGGGAAGCCCTTTGGATTGCCTTGTTGCGGAAATGTGCTATACAAATAAAGCTGCCTTGCCTTGTCTTGTCTAGAGCTGTACAAAATTGCCTTAAATAATTTGCCTTATGTGATGTCACTTTAGTCAGCAGAACAAAACCTGGGGGTGTGGGCCTGGACGTAAATATAAAGAAACTGGATACAGTGTTGGAGGCAGATCAAATCATTAAATCATCATGTAACAAAAAAAATAATAATCACTTCGGGGTATGACGAATGACAGTTGATTTGTACTGCGGAGATTTGTGATATCAGCTAACTTGTTTATTTCTGTTGTCATTTTTAGCTGTAACTGTAATGTTTAAAAGATATATACTTAAACACGATATTTCAACTTGTCTGACGTGTCTGCTGTGCTTATTTTCTGCACTGTGTTGCTTTGCAAGTGTTTTTGATAAAACCAAATGTAGCCTTCCCAACAGCAACCTCGGACTGACTTTGGCAATGTCATGTTCTTTAGCTTGTGGCCCAAAAAGGAAAAAGGTACCTTTGTCTCTCCAACTAATCTCTAAATAATGTTAGTGTCAGAGTTGAACTATGGAAGCATCAAACATGCATTTAAGATAAATGAGATGAGAGTCCATCCAGCTGTTCCTGGTCCCTGTTTGCTCAGCGATGTTGGATTGTATGTAGGGGACGCAAGAGTTTTCTTTAATTTATTGTAAACAAACATTGTGATTGGGTCTATTAAGCAAGCGCACTAGTTTTCATTAAGTCCCCCTTTCAACAGTTCAGTCTCGGCTCGTTCACCTGAACAGAGTTAGGAAAATAACTCTGGAATCCATTATTTGTGAATTTTTCAACTTTTAGGACATAATGTACATAATTTTTACCTCCAAAAAAATGATCCACCAATTAACGTCTCTTTCATAATGTAAGTCTATAGTAAAAAGTGTTTTTGGGCCCAATGGCATCATGTGACAGACCAGGAATTTGTAATTACACGGTCTGGCCACTATGTCAAATTGGCTTAAAAGCCTGGCGCTCTTCCTGAAGGGTGGGTGTGGGCCCACTCCTCAACTCTGCTTGAGACTAACATCCTTCCCAAGGCAACATTAGCCACTATAAGCTTAACACACCTGAAACTCCAATCAAACCATTGGTGGTTAAGTTGCATTGTGGGTTATGTAGGCGCCAGGTTTTGAAAAGGGAAAAGATTGTGTCAAACAAATGTGTGGTTCTGTTCAATTTCTATACTTTCCTGAAGATGGTCTACTGTTAAGTCCAACAATGTGGCAAAAGTGCAAAGTTAAATCGGCGGAGTACTCTTATAAGTGCTTTACCTTCCTCTGTAAATGTTGAACACAATTTTCAAAAGTTTAAAGGTCCATGACATGGTGCTCTTTGGATGCTTTTATATAGACCTTAGTGGTCCTCTAATACCAAATCTGAAGTATCTTTCCCAAAATTCAGCCTTGATTCAGAATTACAGCCACTAGAGCCAGTCCCCCTATGAGCTTTCCTTAGTATGTGCCGAGGAGGAGAGAGAGGGGGGGGGGGGGGCAAGGTAGAGGGTGTGGCCTTGACCAACTTCCACTTTACTTGTGTGAAAGCCATGATATCTATCTCTCATGGGTGGGCCAAATTCTCTGGGTGGGTCTGGGTGGGTAACATCAAACATGAGTAGGTCTAACAAAGCTTACTTTGTGTTGGAATTTTAAATTTGGGGGATTATTGGTGGCTGCTTCCCAGATCTCTGCAGGGTAAATTCAGACAGCTAGTTAGCCTATCTGTCCAGTCTGAGTTATCTCTCACACAACTATTTTTTTTTTGTTTGGTGAGTTTTGCACCGCCCATGACATTTCTGATTGGTTTAAAGAAATGCCACCAAACTAGAGCACGTTTTCCTCCCATCCCCGAATGCTATGCGGAGTAGCCAGACGCTTCTTCAGCGCACTTTGGAGGAGGGTCTGGCAAAGCAAGACTAAACAAAGCATGCTGGGAAGTAGACTGTGATGCAAAACACAGAACAAATAAGAAATATAATTGCCATTACAAAATATCATAAAAGTGCATTGATAGAGTCCAAGAGACCTCATTCCAGAGAGGAAAGGTGAAGATGTTCACCTATTTAAGGGGTTAATTTATGAATAGGATTTTTCTAAACTTGACACTGTCCGCTCATTATTCCAATATATTGTGCTTGTATTGGACCTTTATTTAATTCAAATACATAATTAATTTCTTTTGAGATTAGGCATGTTTGTTTTACACACTCAAAGGCAGTATCGGTCACTCAACAGGAAGAAGAGTAATACTGAATCAGCAGAAATGGGTTTGGCAGCACCGAGGAGTCATGTTAGTGTGTTTTGGATCTGCATGCTTCAACCGGAATTCATTGGATTTCCCTCTGAGGGGCCAGTGGAATGAGGTGAGCTGGGTACTAGTCACTAGATCAGGATATGAAACAAACGTGAGACTGATTTAGTCATGTGAGAAGCAAAATACAAGTAGTGGAAAAAAGCATGAGTAAGATCTAGTGGGAGAAAAGGGACAGAAAAAAAGTATGTTTTTATTCATCTTTTTACTATCATTGTTAACATTCATCACCACATGCCCAAACCCTCAAATCTTTGCTACAGGGAGCTTGTGCTGGGCTCATATCAGGTTTCATATTTTGCTGTACTCCCACACAGAAGCAGCAGCTAAATTCTACTGTGAAAACAGTCATATCACCTTGTCTCGGCTGATTCACTACGCTTTTACACGCAACTGGTGTTGTGTTTTAAATATAGTGTGCCATCATGTACGTCACAACACTTTACCACCTTCTTAAAACTGATATTGGATGACAAAAATGAGTAGGGTTAGTAGCAAATTGTTTTCGCCATGATAAAAAGTATTAGCATTAGTTTTTTTTAAGAACGGTTGATTTTGGAGGATATCAGAGGTCATTGAAAGGTGCTTTCTTGCGAGGAAAAACGTGCATTGCAATGATGGAAAGTAATGGTATAACGGTTTTTGTTAGCATATCAGTTAATTTGCTGCAAGTTTGTCACTCTTATTACTTATCAGAGAACTTTGTAATGAGGAACCTGCTGTTCCACACGCGTGGATTCAGTGTTTGCGGTTATCATCGCCTATATGTGAAGTGCCTGTGCTCACCGTGCTGCTGGTGCGTCGTCGGTCCTCCGTCCTGCGCCCCAGCCATGCGCTGTAGGGCATGGTTCATCACCTGGCCGGTGGGGCTCGGAGTCTGCGTAGCTCTGTCAGCCGTCACTGGACTCAGGGAAAGCGGGGAGCTCGGCAGGGAGTCGCCCTCAGAGGAGTAATATCCACTTGAGGCGCGGCGAGGGAGGTGGAATATAGACCTCTTCCGAAACACGCCTAGGCTGTCAGGGGAGATGGCTTTGGTTCTGCGGCAGGACGGCGAGTGTGGCTCTCTTCCTCCGGTGAAATCGGTATGGCCAATCCCCTCGCCGCAGTCGTTTGAACGGGAGGTTTGCGCTGAGGCTCCAGCGGCACCGACGGGTGGTGGATCTCCTCCCCTCCCCCGTGTTGCCGTTACTGCGGCCGAGCCATCGGACCGGTTTGGTGGTCTGTTGGATAACCAGAGCGGCACCGTCAGTCTTGGCTTTCATCACTCTGCCCACACCTCACGTCATTGCTGCATGAGTGGTAGCAGCATGCTGGATGTGAAACAGTGTACTTCTGTGTCAGAACTGGACCTTGGGTTTTTCCTTCAGAACTGAGCTTTTCTGTCATTTAATGACATTAATTTCACAGGGAATCGCGGTGACTGGCGCGCCAAGGCGGACGTGGCTACCACAAACTGGCTAATGTTTGTGTGTTTTATGAAACGTTACCATGTTTACGTTACCATATTAAAGTTAACTCACGTGCCACTTCAGGTATGAAGTTGTGTTGTTAGTGTTTGACTAGTTTACGTATACGCCTAAGCTCCATATTCCTGTTCAGGCGATAGACCAGGTTTGCTGGCCAAACTGTCCGCCCGGTGCATCTCCATTGTATTACAGAATTTGCTGATTGCAGATCTTTGTTTGACTTGTGTGTGTGTGTGTGTATGGGGGGGGGGGGGGGGGCAATGAAGGAAGCGGCTGGAGAGACTTCAACTGCGTCACATATTAACAGCCTGAAAGAAATAGGTCCCAGCGGACAAGTCCATCTGATAACTACATTTTTCGAGTAAGTCAACTCAAACAAGCTTTCAACAAGTTTTGTTGGGTCCTTTGACGGCAAATTCTACCGCGTCACGGTGCAATTATGCAGATATTGCTTTTGCAAAGTCACTTTATTTAAAAAAACACTGATTTGCATAGGGAATAAACTGATCTAACACATTTTTCATTTTCTGGTTTGATCAACACACTCAACGTGACATTCTAATAAAAGAGACTCATCAAAATATTTTGATGCAGCGCTTCCTGTTTGTCCAGACTGAAGCTCCAAGCGCAAGGATTCCCAGCGGCAATGACCTACTTCTGTGCCAATATGACCTAAAATTATAACCAACTGATGTTTGGAACCAAGTCTCTACGTAGCAACAAATAGACTTTTACGCACCTTTGATGAAAATAGTCACTTGCTTTTTACGCATTATTACGCACGGAAACAGCGACAAAACAACCGCGTTTTAAGTGGACGTGACATCTGTCCTCTAGCCGAATGACAATGTAAAACTTTCGCAGTGGGATTTTGGTGAAGATCCGAACGCTACGATGAGAGATATTAAGCGTGTCAGGTGGCACGTAGTATAGAGAAATTGCACCAAGACAAGCCAGCGGTCAGCTCGCCGAGACGGAAAAGCGGATGGAGGGAATAGGAAACCGGTACCATAAAACTAGCAACAAGGCATTTGATCAGGTGTCGTGGTGTTAAACGTTTAACGAGCTGTGTTCAGCGGCACGTCTGCACAATCACTGTGTGAGCTTAGTTTCTGTCTCCGTGGTCGACGACAGAACGGTCTCTCCGAAAAAAAATGAAATTTCAGATTTCACGATAACGTTTCACTTTACTATTTAGGCAAATATATTTAAATGATTGAGCAGCTGACACGTGGAAGGTGAAAGTAGCTTGGAATGTTCTGTCTATGCTGTATTTGTAGTTTTCGTCTTCAAAACCTAGCGGTACATGTGCGCCTCCCACAGGGCAGCGCTTGCACATGTACAGTCTATAAACGGGTTATTAAGTGTTTAAATGTATCATTTAAAGTCCGGTATATGCTTATTAAGTGTTACCAGGAGAGCTACAGGTGAGCTAGAATGGGAAAGCTCACGTGATGTCTCTGGACAGTGGTGAATTATAAAGCAGTTGCACTTTGTGACCTCGATAATAACAAAGCAGACTCATCTATGAACAAAAAAGCTGCTCTTTTGTTACAAGGAAAACATTTCGTCACATAAGTCTTGACATTGTTTAGAGATAGCCTTTTTGTAGTGCCTGCCTAAAAACTCTATTCAGCAAATAAAATGCAGTTTATTGTTCACCCTCAAGACAATTAGGCGACACTACAGCTTTTATCGCGAGTGAAATGCCGCATACATTCAAGTTTTGGTTATGGGTTAAGAGAAGGAACTAAAGCCGGTCCGCTGCGGCGCCAAACAGCCCGGCGAAGTCAGAGGATAACAACTAAACGCACCAACGTTGCGTTACTCCTAAAATCCTGTCAATTTCGAAAAGAGGAAATCTCCATAAATATTGTTCTAAACTCGCACTGGAGAAATGTAGGAATATTATATGAAAAGGAAGCGCAGGAAAGGCAACTCAAATATATTTTAAGTCCTTTTTAACGCATGACAAAAACTCCTCAGTAGGATGATATTTCACAACAACAGAAACTGTTATATTGTAAAAGCAAAGCTATTGTTAATTTCCTCTAGGCTTTTAAAAAAACTGCCATTAAAACATTAACGAGGTATAACTGCGGCTGTTTGCAGCTTGACAGCTGACATAATGGTCAGAGGGAAAATTTAATTTTTTAAAAGTAATTTTAGTAAAAAAAAGACAACAATAAACACAACACCTTTTGCCCCGTCTGTCCCGACTCACCTTGACGGATCGTGCATGTCAGTGGTGGGACATCACCGCTGCTCCGAAAAAAACACGATGACAACTTGGCTGTAATATAAATACGGCTTAATAATATCAATGCAAGTCCAAATAGGATCCACAGGTCCAAAGCGAGCAACACATTAACGTCTAATAGTAAAAGAAAAGTTAAATAAATCCCAGCGTTTTTGGTGAAGAGTTTCCCCGGGAGGTGGTAAACAAACTCCAGCCAGAAAAACGCTTTTGTCTGCACTAAGATTTCCTTCCTCCCTTACTCTGTGTCATTCTTCAACTACAGAAGTTAGTCACTGGGCTGTGAACTGATATGAGGGTTCCTCCTCCATACCACGCCACCTACTGATGGGTGGGGTTTCTATTGGCTCTATTCTTCTTTCTCTGTCTCCCCCTGTCTCTCACATGAGCTGTTACTGGAGTAGCTGCTTAAAACAAGAGATAGCAACTAGAGGAATTATTTCAATAAATAATATCATTTTTGTTGGACCCATTCTGTCTGTCATTGTTTTTTCTCTGTCTCTTTTCTTTATATTTACTACTTTTCCATAGTATAGCTGTTACAGTAAACTAATTCTAACTCAATCTTGAGCTTGTACTGTATGAACACTGAAAAGAGTGATGTAATATTAAGACTATGCATCCAAAGATGTCTTACGTAACTTGATTTTCAATTATTGATAAATCCTTTTACTCTGTATTGCTCAGCGGCTTTAAAGGTGTACAGGAAAGATGGCCACCTCTGTCGCAGCGCAATATCCTGTCCGTTATTTTGTTGTTTTAAAACTTGTATTTATTATGAATTCTCTTCTATCAGGATTAAGCTTCTTTCTGGATGTGTACTCTCATCTCATTTTATGTTTTTTTATTTGCCTACATGGGCATCTGTAGTCAACGCATCTCTGTATAACATTATTTGTTATATAAAACTGAAAACAAAATGGTCACAAAAATGTATTAATACATGATTGGGAAAACATTGTTTGCGCTCTCTCTCTCTCTTTTTATAGGTTTCCACAGTTGCAAGTCAATGTTTGTTTACGCATGTCTTGTGTCATTTGCTGTTAAGACAAAATGAATGAGTACACACATCTTTTTGTACTAAAATCATTCTTTGAAGATTCAAGTATTCAAATCTCCCATTATTTAGAGAAATTGCACCAAGACAAGCCAGCGGTCAGCTCGCCGAGATGGAAAAGCGGATGGAGGGAATAGGAAACCGGTACCATAAAACTAGCAACAAGGCATTTGATCAGGTGTCGTGGTGTTAAAGGTTTTCAAGCTGTGTTCAGCGGCACGTCTGCACAATCCCTGTGTGAGCTTAGTTTCTGTATCCGTGGTCGACGACAGAGCGGTCTCTCCGGAAAAAAATGAAATTTCAGATTTCACGATAAGGTTAAGACCTTATTTAGACGATATTTCTCATTTGTTTTCCAAAAACCCAAAGACCAAACATAAACGTAGTATTTCCACTTGTGCACAGTGTAAGAAAGAAAGAAAGAGAAATGTGCATTTGATATTGAGACCTTCACAATTTGGTTGAAACTGACACCTACACTTGTACTATGACTGCTGGCATGAAAGTAGAGCTACTATTAAAGTTATGAATCATCCTAAAAGCTCTGATGTGCAATGTTTTTGTTTCAAAAGGCAGAGTCGTGTGTGTTTCGGAAAAACTAAGGAAATTCAATAAACACTATTTTTCCGCTGTGGATATGTGGTCTTTGCTTTGTGTGTCTTTGGTTAGGTATGTAGTCCCTGAATATGTGTGTGTCAGTACGTACTACTGTATTATAAAGATTTATGTTTGGTTGGAAAATGTCTGTTCAAGTCATATGACGGAACACTTCAAACACAGTTCAGGTTCAGCTTACCCACCATTATAAATCAATGTGCAAGGTGTTTTAAACTGCAGGTAACCCTAAAAACAGGACTGCTGCTTCATGCTATGTTACCAGTTTACTCTCAGCGGTGAAACTTACCGAACCAAGACTCAAAGTGACTGACAAGTGTCAAACATGGATGATTTCTCATTTGGTCTGAGGCAGAGTAAGAGGCCATGGTCTAAGTGTAAGCAGCTGTCTGTTACATTCATATATCAAAGCAATTCAACATTGTTTATAGTATTAAATCATAACAGACGTCATCGCGAGACTCTTTACAGAGTAGGTCTAGACCACACTCTACAATTTACAAAGCCCCAACAATTCTAGTAATTCCCCCAAGAGCAAGCATAGTGCGACAGTGTTGAGGAAAAACTCTCTTTTAGGAAGAAACCTCAGACAGACCCAGGCTCTTGGTAGGCCGAATTTGACGGTGCCGGTCGGGGGTGTGATGCACGATGACAATAATAGTTACAATAAAGATGATGGAACAGTGACTACAAATGGCAGTTGAAGTAGTTCATGTCATAGCAGGGCACTGCAGAGCGTAGCAGGGTGTAGCCGGGGATGCAGCAGGACCACGGCGACAGCTGCAACCAAAATCTTGTTGCCATCCTGATCCAAGGAAATATGCTGGGCGAAAGAAAACATTAAGACTCTGGGGATTAAACTCCCCAGAACTAGGTTAGTAACAAGCATTTCTGGGACAGAATTTACACATTCATTTTCCTGTGTTACCTTTACATATCAAGTCAACAACTCCTGGAGCCCAGGACAACACATATGAGCGTTTTTTCATCTGAGGCCAGGATCGACAGGGAAACAAGAACCTACCTGACCTAGCCCCCGCTGCGACGTATGAGGGTCCTAATTTAGTACGCCTGCTAGAAAGCTTTCTTATTATTCAACAAACCAGAAAAGAAACATTTATCAATGCAGCTTTGGGTGGTGTTTTGTCTGAGGATGCCCTGTTTTATCTGAATAATGTCGCAAAGCAAATTAAATGTTTCACTGCATTTAGCTTTGCGTCTAGCGATTGGCTGTGGAAAGTCAAGAAGGTGGATAACTAATTTGCGTCTTACACTAGGGGGAAATAGAAAAAATTGTGACTGACTGCTCAGAAGTCAGTGCACAGTTGGGGGATGTGCAAGAGGAAATCAAGATTGGTTCCCACTACCAACGTCATGTAAGCCGGTAGAGAAGAGTCAGTCATCAGTTCTCAGGTGAGACCTGCATCATCTCTTTAGTGTCTCAAACACTGAAGTTAATTCATGTCACAGCCTGTATGTTACTGTTCCAGCCTCAAGGCTTGGTGTAAATGACGATTTACCATGACCTTTTAGTTAATGAAATGATATCCCACTTATAGCGTTCAAACAAGTAGTGGGGGTAGCATTTGTTTTTTTTGTGTGTTTTTTTTACCTTTATTTATTAGGGTAGCCTCTCTTTTGCAGGAACACCCTGATCACATCAACACAGTTTCACATTCATACAAGGGAAACTGCCCAGTAAAACCACAGTCTGATCAGCTGGCCAATAAGCAGCTCCGCTGGTTGGGGTTAAGTACCTTGCTCAAGGTGGTGGTAATGAGGGAGGGACAAGCACTCTCCTTCACTTTCCCACAAAGATTTCATGCTGTCGGTTCGGGGATTGAACCGACAAGCCGGACTTGTCGTAACAGCTGCAGGGCAGAAGCGGAAGAGAGGAGTCACACACACGTATACACATTAGGACAGAAACACACACACAAACGCACCAATCAATACAGACAAAAGGGTGAGCCAATCAATGGCATTTACATGTGATCAATTCTAATCCATTCCTCAGAGTGTGGGAAAATGTGTGTGAATGGTTGTAAATATCTGCCCTGGTTAATGTTAACTTTCTCTTGTTTTTCTATTGCTTCTTCTGTTTTTGTCTTTTCCATCAGACAGTAAGTGTGTGTTGTTTAGTGTGATGATGATAGCGGTGATGTTACTGAAGAAGGTGCCAATGATGAAAATCTGTAAGGGATGGCATTGCTGACCCAAAGGCAAAGGGATTGATCTTTGTAGGATTTATCTGGACAGTGAGTGTAGTGGGCGTCAGTACAGTAAATTAATTCTAAGTTTTGTAGGGTTTTGATAAAGAGTCACATAACAGCAGGATGGAGCGCACACTGCAAATACCACCGAGTTCATTTCCACCAACTACACAGTGGAACAATCAATACATGTTGGCTTGTAGCAGGTTATAATGTATGTTGAGGAATAGACAAATCTAAGCTAGCTCAAAGCATCGCACAAGCCAATAGCAGGGCTGTAAGCCATGATAAGAATGAAAAGACAATAGAATCAAAGCACGATAAAAGCTACAACAAAAGCACCTGCCGCGACAAAGGAAAACATGTTGAGTTTCACTAATAAAAGAAAAGGTTCAGAGTGTAGACTGTCACAACTCAATGCAGTCCTGTACATATGGGAGTAGAATGAACATGCCATTATATAAATTGTCCCAGTAATGGAGAGTCATGCTGATCCAGGTGACTGAGATGCGTCATGACTTTGGACCGCAGCCTTTTTCACGCATCACTCCCATTTGTTTACCACTTGTGCCAAGTGTACAAAGTGGTGATAAGAAAGGGGGATGTTTTCTGCCTGGTTGATTTTATCCAAGTGAATTTAAATATTTCCTGTTTTATAATGGTGTTTGTTGTTGCCTGTGCTCTCCACTGCATCTGTCTATCTATCTATCTGCAATTTTCTTGAACAGGCAAATCATTGTTCAGGCTCGGCGATGTTGACAACTCAACACCGGAAAGGGTTTTATGGAATTACTTACTGCAGAAGACACCATTAAACACAATAGAGCATGAAGTAAATTATTGCCAACCTTACAATTCTGTGCAAACAAACTGATGGCCATATGTCATCTGTGTCATGATGACAAACGGTGACATATACTGTGAGTTTCTAGTGACAATGTGGCAGTCCACTTCCCTGACATTAGTACGTTAACGAGAAACACGAGTTGTTCACAACTACAACCTCAGTTGTCGCTGCAAGTAATAAACAAATTAAAGGTTATTTTACTGTTACAATTATGTACAAAATATAGATAAAAATCTATCCCCAGCATGCGCCTCAGGCTTAATCAAAGCATACTGACTCAGTTGTGAAAGTCAATGAAGTGTAAGTGGAAACACTGTCTTGTTTAATGTGCAGAGAAATTCTTTTTTACCAATCACCAGAAAAGTAAAAGTTAGGAATGCAAGAACAAAATCTTGCGATCCTGACTTGGTGATTTAAACACCAGCAGGTTCCCACATCCTGCATCAGTGTATCTTCAGCTGCTAAGTCCGGCCACAATTTTGACCCTTCATTTTTAAAAGACGTCCACCAGGGGCGGCCTCTAGTTCACCCAGCGAGAGTGTGCGCCCCATGTAGGCTTAGTCCTTTACTGCGGACTGGGTTCAAATCCGGCCTGCATGTCATTCCCTCTCTTTCTCTTCCCCTTTCCTATCCATCCACTTTCAAGGGCAAAAGCCTAAAAAATAATCTTAAAAAATAGATGTCCACAAGCACTGTACATCCCGTTGTTAAAAAACAAAAAAAAAAGTGTCTGCGCGCACATGACTACACACACACACACACACACAATGTGAGTCACTAAGTACACAGCCCTCCCCCAGAATTGAACCCAGTGTTGACGAAAAGAACATTTATTGCCAGGGTTCCATGTAGCACTCTGCACCTAAACCCTGCCAAGCTCTGACCACTGTCACATGTTCCTGTCCTTCACCTTTCCTTTCACCCCGTCAAAGTTACGAGACCAAATTCAAAATCTAATAACAAACAAGAAAACTGGGAAAAGAAAAAAAAACTGTTCACTCGTGTAGTCAGTTTAAGGACCTACTGTATTTACTGCCACTTACTGCTTAAAAACTACTAATATCTGCAACATGGTTAAAATGTTACACCAGTCACCAGAACACTAGTCCAACGCCATGATGTTAATCAAGATTGTAAGATGCGGCGGAAATTTCCAGAAAAAGATAGACATGGACCTTAACTTTAGATCATTTTGAGCTGAGATGAGAGATAATGAGTTAATTCATCAATTATTGCCAACTGTTATCACAATCAATCAATTGTTAAGTCATTTGTTAAGCAATAATACCTGAACATTTGTGGTTCACACTTCTCAAATGATAATCTCTGGAAGGTTTGTTTGTCTTCTATGACAGTATATTGAATATCTTTGTCTCGTAGACTGTTGGTTTCTGCAATTTGAAGACTTCCCTTCACAATTTTTACTACTTTCACACATATTATAGATTGAGCAATCAAGCAATGGAGACAATAACCAGCAGATTCATTGATAAGGAAAATAATTGTTAGCTGCAGCCTTAAATAAAAATTATGTAAATCAAATACAACAATAAGAGAATAACATATAACACACCAATTCACATTTCATTTCTCCTGAATCTGTGTCCCAAATAAAGTGTGCATACACATGTGTTTAACAGATATTAACTACTGGTCATTGAGTGCTAATAGAAAGCCATTTGGTTCCCAGGCAGTGATCCATGAACCCCCTCCTCCCCCCTTCCCAATGAGACAATACAATTCTGACCACCTGGACCAGTAGAGTGTTCGTGTGTGTGTGTGTGTGTGTGTGTGTGTGCGCGTGCGTGCGTGCGTGCGTGCGTGCGTGTGTGCGTGCGTGCGTGCGTGCGTGTGTGTCCATAATATTGACTGGTTGTAATGTGAGAGGTCAGGACACAATAGCACTGTGACTCTGAAGAGCTAACACCATGCTGAGAGAGATCACAGCTACGTGTCACATGGAAACAAAAAAACACACACACACACACACACACACACACACACAGACATATGCTTTAAAATGAATAGTTAGTCGCCATCAAAAGCAGTGCATTGCTTCGCTTCTCCTAACTGTTTCTTCTGGGGACGTGCCAACAGCCATCTACTCTGACAGTGGGGAAATACCACATACAACCTCATTTCAAAACATTGAAACTATGTCTTTATGACTTCTGTATCACTTGTCAATCTTTATGTCAATCAAACTGACTCTGACATGGAGAGCAGTACTCCATTGCTCCTTTTTTCCCAGTTTTAATGATAAGTGGGTGATTATGAACACTCAATACCAACACGTTTGTTATTGTGTTTGTGTTGTTGTGGTGTGTTTACTGCTGGGCCTATGTTAATATCCAAGCAGATCTTCTGCATTGATTAGAAATTGACAGGTACAATCCGTTTATGCATGAAATGAGGCCGTGTAGAAAAAGAATGTTCCTTTATCCACTTGGAGTTTGACTAGCTTTGTTTACTCATTTGCAACAAACCTACT
This sequence comes from Etheostoma cragini, assembly GCF_013103735.1. Lineage (NCBI taxonomy): Eukaryota > Metazoa > Chordata > Actinopteri > Perciformes > Percidae > Etheostoma > Etheostoma cragini. The sequence continues at coordinate 5,117,286 of NC_048423.1, read as the reverse complement.
GTGCAGACGTAGATGAGGCTCATTTGAATGCATGGCACAATGTCGCTTTTAACAAATCTAAATCTTTAAGCTCAACTAATCTGTCTGTATTTGCCTGTCTGTCTTTTTCTATGTCTCATTCTTTCTTCCCACCACTCCATCTGTCTGGTCTCCCGATCTTTATCTTATAACTCTGCCTGGAACTCCATTCATTCATTTCCATACGGTACTCCACTGTGAAACAGGATACGTTGCGCTGACTGAAAAACATTGCTCCATGCATGTGTGTGTGTGTGTACTCTGCTTGTTGATCAGTTCCAACAGTGTGGTAGTACAGTTGTTCTCACTTTACTGTGATCAAACAGTAGTGACAGACACACTCCTGTGCACACAAACACTGACACACACACACGCACGCACGCACGCACACACACACACACACACACACACCCTATAATGCAGCATGCAAATTAAGTACTGTATTGTAGTGTCATGATTGGGCACACTGTTTATCATCAGGTCCTCACACATCAAAAAACGTTGAAAAAAGGCCAATAGAAATGCTGCCTCACATCTTGGACAAGAACTCACAGCTTTGGTCTGTCAAAGTGTTCTTATTTAAAAAAAAAACTAAAACAAACACCAAAAAACAAACAAACCAAATTAGCCAACTAAAAATGCCACAGTGATTCTGAATGAACCATCTTGTCACATTTTGAGAATTAAGTTTTGCTCTGCTTTCCGGTGGAACGGTATCATCTTTCTTGTGGAAAAGAAAAGACACAAAAGAGACACTAAATGGGTCAACAGTTTGCTGCATCTGACACATACTTCACTTGACATTCTTAATTGGCCAGATGTTGCTAAGGGGGGACCACCATAAAAATAACAGGCCATAAACTGCCCAATGGGTCACTCTCTACTTGGCATGCCAGGGCCCTTATAAACCTAATTTTTTTTCTGTTGGCCTATTGTTACAATTTCTTTAGCTTTTAATGTATCTAACATGCTTTTGGCCAGGATGCTTAATATATCCTGACACCTGTGGATCCCATGGCAAACATTCAACAACTAGATAGTCCAATCAGCATGACAGCAAAATAACAAAGTAAGTTTCCCTGTTTCACCCTAACTGATCACATGTATGATGGTGCAGTATTGTGGAAGCCAATTTTATTAAAGGCAATGGCAGCTATAAATCCCTTTTTAAACCCTGATCTGTGTTGATTTTACAGCCCACTGAGTTTGCCACGTAGTCATGGAAATAAAGCTGTTCAAATTTTCTTTTCTTTCTGGGTAATTTATCTTTATAAATCTTTCAATCCTTATATTTAACCATATCTGCTAATAAAGAACGTGTCCAAGGTCAATAATCCATATGAAATAGGAGGTCCTTATGTAATACAAATGTTTTTTTTTAATTTGAACTAAAATTGAATGACAACTTGATTTGGCCAGTTTTGACAGCCTTGTGTGTATGGGCTGTTGCATTTTAGTGTTTTTGAAGTCTCTAGTGAAATAGCTCTCTATCTCAATAAGATGATAAGGGTTAAGTTATGTTTCCATCCATCTGCATTAAATATGCTGCATGAAAACAAACAAATTGTTTGTTCAACAGCAGTAAAAGAGCATAGCTATTTAAGAGTCCAGTCAGTGAACAGTGGTGTGGGAAAGTAGAAAGTTATTTGGTTATTGGAAAAGAAAAGCTTGTGGTTAGTGAGTTAGCCCAACAGCTCAGTATGAACAGAGGAAATGGAAAAATAGACATGTTTGTTCAAATAGATGGTGGGTATGTGTGTTAAGTCTTTAGTTCACATTAGGTCAAAAGCAAAGAGTGGAAAAACACATCGTGAGGTGTACACACACCTTTGTGTCAACTTTATCATATCTCACTCATTAATTTGAGAAAATCTAAAAATGTAAACATCTAACAAACATTTGTATTTTTTTCTTTGTACAAGCACATCTATTATGTGTTTTAGTTAGTTATTTGTTATTTTTGTGTTACAATATCATAAAAAATAATAAAATGTCATGCCACTGGAGTAGCCTGCATTTATTTCTGATTAAGTAAACATTTGAGCGATTCCAATCATGCCAAATAGACCATGATTTGATTGCTTGCTACAGCTAAATTACACTGCTGGAAATGTAATGGAAAGGAGAATTAAGCAGAGATGGGAGAGCTTCAAGACTCGTCAACAACCTGATTTTATGCAATTATTGCTTTTCAAATCTACATTTTTTCATGTATTTCTATTTTCTTTAATTGGCGCATGTATGTTGGGGAAATGTGTGACAAGCTGCCTGTCCCCTGCCCTTGTGCAATGTGCAACGTAACGCATGCGCTATGCCTATGTGTGCACGCTCACATATGAAAAAATCGATTGACGATGGTGACACCAAGTCCTCCCGGAGTTGTGCCTTTTGTCAATAGTTTGGAACTTCCAGCGGTGCTTGCATCTGCCCCTCCTGCCGGACCGACTACATCCTGCAGCTGGACTTCCATCCCCACTGTGAGACCTACCTCACCGCGGCTCACGCAAATTTTTGCTGTAGGCCTACCTAATTTACATGTGAAGACTCAGTTACCCATCACTTTGTACAGGTGGAAATGTATTTGGATAAGAAAAACACTGCACTTCATCAACCAAAACACAACCAAAAACCATAACAAATGAAAGTTTTAAGATTTCATTTTAAAACTACACATAGCAAGCATGCTGCAAAAGGATTTGTTTCACTTAACTGGAATGTCAAAATAGACACCAGAGTATGCACACTGAGGGAGGAGTCACCCAAAGTGACCTCATGAAATTTTCCGACCCGAAAAAAAGAATTCTGCTCTATGTTACATAAAACCCAAATGTGAAATCCATTTTGTCTCATTCTCTTGCTTTATCGCTCTAGTCTTGTGTAGAACAAACCCCTACACATGTACATACTCATCCATATGGGGGAAATAAAACCCACCATGAACTTCCTTAAAAAAACACAAATCATGATATTTCAGAGGCATATTTAGATGAAAGAAGCAGAGACAGCAGAATGTGCCCTCTGTGTTTCCCCCTGCAGAGGGTGTGTTGGGGTTTTAGTCCCGCTGAAAGAGACACACCAAAAATATTACCGCAAAAATACTAAAATTACAAAGAGCCGGATGTAATTGTTATTAATAGGAATTACTCAATTTGTTTCAAAATTACATTTGTGAGAGCCAAACCTGCAAACACTCTTGCACTTACAGTATCTCTAGTGCATGTAGATTGAATTCTGGGGGGACTCGGAAAATCCTGATTGATTACCAACCATTACCCGACAGCCTGTCTAATGCTGCAATACATACAGACGTTGTTAGTCTCACTTTGCCAGATCTTTCTCCACAGCGCTAGTCCACACAGCATTCTGGGATGGGAGAAAAATGTGCTCTTGCTTTGACAATTCTTTCACCCAATCACAATCATCTTGGGCGCTGCACCAAATAGAGCCAAGGTGCTGCTGCAAAATAACCTCGGGAAGGAACTTGTTTTGATGAAACAAGTGTACGTTCAAAAGTTGTTTTAGTCTTGCAACAGAAAACTCAGATTGGACAGAAAGTCTAGCTAGCTGTCTGGATTTACCCTGCAGAGAGCTGAGGAGCAGCTAACCATAGTCCTCATTAGTCCACCAGAGTCTAAAATTCCAACACAAAGAAAGCGGAAGGTAACGGACATCTAGCCGAAAAAGAGTGACAACCGGCAGAATTACTGCGACACCAGAGCAATCCCGGAAGTGGAACGGCATGAATATAGACTCATTAAAATCTAATTAAACTCAAGTAATACCTGCTCTCTTGTCATCTGTAGAACAAACGAGTGTGGCTCTGCACAGGTTGGTGTGGAGGATTTGATGTGGCTAAAGTTAGCAAGATTTCATCAGATGTTCAAGTTAATGTTTCCTTGTAGAATGGGTGAACCCTAAGCACTCTACCGGTGATTTGATTTCGCCCTGCAGTTCGGTCTGTAAACCTGCACGTTTAATTCTCGTGCTTGAGTTCACAATTTTGTGGGGACCAATCACAAACTGGCTTATTTATGTGGCGCGCGGTTTAAAACGATGAAAATAGAGAAGCGACCAAACAGCTTCTTGTTTACGTTCAACATAGCGGCCACCAAAGCGTTGCAACCCGTTGATGCCGCTGTCGCTTCTACGTCAGCCGGATTGTTGGTCTGATTGGTTGGTCTGACATTTGAACTATGCCCGTTGGTCACGCTTCTTGTGCAGAGAAAATACAGAGCAGACTCCCCAGACCAATGCTCAATCTCAAATCTATTGAGTTGGCTTGGTCTGGTGATAACCAGATTAGTTTCCTCATCCACCGCAGAGGCAAACTTAGTTGGGGCAGCTAGCAAGCAATTTGGCTAATGTTAGCAGCACTATCATGTCTAATGTTAACTTTACAGAAGGAATCAAAAAGCCCAGTCAGCCAAACAACACAGTTATCCTGGAAGGAGGTTTGGGACAGACACATTGTAACGGTCTTTTCAGCCAAGCTGGTACTCAAAGTGTCAATGGCTACATTATGTTTCTGATAATGAGTGTTTAATTTTGATGGATACCTTTGTGCTGCCACTTAGTTGAAATGTCAAATTGTCTATAATGTTTGTGTTTAATGGATTTTACTGGTGCCTAATCCAAATGCTGTAATGATAAATAGCTACCACTTGTTGATGTTTTACTCAGTTGGTTCAGTTGGTTCACTCACTTGGCTTTCTCAAATCAGCAAAGGTGTGTTGTCATAAATATGGTTACCCTGGCTATTCAACATTCAGAAGCTTCTTGCTAAAGTTATTAACGCTTAATAAAAGTACTGAAACATTTCAAATCACTTTTTTAAAATTGAATCATAATATCCCTTTATTTCTTTCTTACTCACTGCCTAGCCTCTTTATGATTAATACTGAGTACACTGCCATCTACTGTTCTTTACTTGTAATATAATGTGCAGAGGTGTCAAGTTACGAAGTACAAATACTTTGTTATCTTACTTAAGTAGAAATGTTGGACATCTGTGCTTCACTGGAATAATTATTTTACAGCAGACTTTTTATTTCTACTCCTTAAATTTTCACGCAATTATCTGTACTTTCTACTCCTTACATTATAAAAATAGCCTTGTTACTCCTATTTCAGTTCGGCTTGTTTTCATTCCAGCTTGTCATAGTTCAAAAGAACGAAACCAAGATCTATTCAGATAAATGGCGCCATCCAGGTAGAGTGAAACTGTTGCCCTCAAAGATTCCTGCAGCTAAGCTCTGATGTACATTTGCATTCCAATAAACTCTACTGATAACACGCCTTTACAATACTTATAGGCCAGTCATCATATCTTCTGCTCCATGAAACACATGTTTATTCTCAGTAGTACACATATGTGCTTCTTTAATGTATTTGCATTGTACTAAAATGCTTTCATATTCAATGGGCAAAAAATGCAGCTGAAACAGGTGCAATGCATTAACATTTTAATGTAACATTACAGACATTATGGCCTTTAGAAAAATGTCTTTAAGGGAGGTGGGGTAGTGAACCTGCCCCTGAGGTATGGCCTAAGCTTTTGTCCTTAATGGCATTTTTTTCCCCTTACATTATTTTTTTACTTTTATACTTTAAGTAGTTTTGAAGCCAGTATTTTTACATTTAAGTTGATACATCAACTTCTACAGAAGTCTTTTTAAACCCTAGTATCTACTGTATACTTCTACCTGACCTCTGATTTCCTCCAACTGCGGATACGCTCCGGAATGGTGGTGGAGTCAATAGGTTTCCGTTAAAGTGAAAATGTGTATTTCCACTGACCGCGTCCGAGCTCCGGCAAACCGCAGCCCTCCGGAGCAGATGTGCAGAGCTTCTCTTTTGCAAAATGGCGGAGAGCTCCGCAGCAATTCAGCACAGGGCAGATAGTGCGGGACAGGAAGTCAAGCACAGAAACAAAATAAAACATTAAAAACTTGTAAACTTTCAAAACAAAATCCACCGTGTTCACGGAGATTACATTTGCACTACACCTTGAAAATGTGATAATGGGCGGAGGCCTGCAGTCAACAGGTCAGAGGTTTAGTGGTTCTGTTTATAGATACTACATCCTGTTATATCGCACGGACGGCAGAGCAGGTAGGCCTAATTATTTTATTTAAAACACAATATCGAGACAGACTGTTTAACCTTAAGAAACCGATGAAGAATTTAATTAATGTAAGTAAATAAAGATAGCAGATTAAGTGACCATTATAATTTTACCATTGGAGTCGCTAAGATAGAAACCGCTGTGACGTTGTTAGGGCACATCTCTCACCCCCTTTAACAAACCGCCACCTGCTCTTTCTGACAACACACCTCTGGTTAGCCACAAATGTAACATTTCAGGACAGAGATTAATTTTCCTGTGGTAGGACAGAGCAGCTGTGTTAAAACATACTCTGGTAGGTGTGTTTTATTTGCTGTACGGCAGTGATAGCCTCCCCTCCTGAATCTGTCCATGGTTCTGACATGTTCTTCAGCCACAGTGTGCTTCAAACACTTCTCGGAAAGCTGAGCAGAACAAAATGAAGTCGGCTGATTGAGCATTAAGTTGCTGACATGCCAGGCAGACGGCAAAAAACTAGTGGCGACTAGTGGCGATGTTTTCACCTCACAAAGTTGCACCTGAACACACTGCGAATGTAGACGGCCAATGATGAGTATTTTTGTAACAAAAATCTTAAAACTCATAGTACTGCGGTCTTCGTCTTTCATAAATAGATGTGTAACAAACTCATACAGATAAACACATGTAAACGGCATGTTCTATGCCTGTATCTTTGTGTGTGTGTGTGTGTGTGTGTGTGTGTGTGTGTGTGTGTGTGTGTATATGTGTGTGTGTGTGTGTGTGAGAAGTTTCCATAGAGAACAGTGGGCTGACTCAAAATGAGAACTCAGGGTTTCCTTTACAAGCCTGAGAGACAGAAGACGAGTGGAAAACTGGTTTTAAAAAAAACACACACACATACAATATTCTACAAAACAATACTAACATATACACACAACAAACATACCCCCAAAAAAACAAAATTCTGTCCAGACATATTAAACACAAACACACACACAGACATGGACACATTCATATTTTATATACTCTATGAAACATATCATTACACCCACCTTTGTTAAAAAGGTGAGGTAGGCACTGTTCAACAGCCAAAGCAAACTGCTCCAGGGCAATTATGCAAACACACAGGGGGCTAAATAAACAACATGATTGCCACAAGAGGTAAAAGATCAAAACGTGCATTATAACACAGAAATAGCGTACAGGAGTTAGGCATCACACTGCATCAAAAAACAGAAAGCCTATGTGTAATATAGAAAACGTTTTTCTTTTTTCTCATACGTAAATAGCGCACCTTTTTTTCTTTTTCAGTTTTGAATGCAGGACATTGACTCTTCCAAAAATAGTTGATATTAAAAACAGCAGAATACACATGACAATACAATAATTGATCAAATGTATTAAGTGTCAAAAACGCCAGCATTGATAAACAGTAAATGTACACTGTTCATCTGTGTAATTGAGCATGACCATCAACATGTAGGGGGGGAAAATCTTCAGTGTATGTGTAAAAATGTAAGTTGCGTTACCATCATCCTGTTCCTAAGTACAGTTCCAAACTGTCTATAGTTATGATTAGATGTGATTCTTGTGGTGGAAATAAAACCACAGGTAACAGCATGCAAGACAAAGAAATTTGCCACAACAAGCAGCACACCTTTTGTTTCTTTTTGCGTCTCTTTTCAAACCGGGTTTGTTTTTCATCTGTGTTGTTTCTTGTTCCCTGTGAGGTTTTAATATTTAAACACAAATCCCTTTTCACACTATGTTAACAGCTTGTTTTTTTCAGTCTTTGTTACCTAGTACATGAACTGTAGCTATTTTCCATTTCTTCTTTATTCTTCTTTTTCTCTCTTATCCTCTAAAGTAACTCTTTGCAATGGTGCATGTGTGTGTGTGTGTGTGTGTGTGTGTGTGTGGGAGGGAGGGTGGTAAAGAAAGATAGGAAAGGTTATGGTCTTAAAGGTGTGAAAAGTGTGCGGTTTTCTTTACCTAGACAGGCTTCAAGAACATGCAAGAATTGTGCAGTGACAATTTACAGCAACGTAAATCACCAACAAATGCTCTTGTACACTCTGTAACACACACACACACACACACACACACACACACACACACACACACACACACACACACACACACACACACGCACACACACACACACACACACACACACACACAAGCACAGTTAATCACACACCTTCACTCCCAAGTTACAAAGGACATTATCTCTGTGTACACACACACATGGTATAATGCTATAATGCTATACTGTGTGCTATACTTGAGGCTGTTCTGAGAACATGCTTTGACATATTATGTCACATTCCCATTTTCACAGATTAATGCTGCATTTGTACTGTAAGTGTCCTGATTTGACACCATAAATATAACTTAATTTAATTAAATTAGTTGCATATCAGTCAATCTTTTGTGAACAAATTATAGATGTGTGTGTGTGTGTGTGTGTGGAACTCTCCCTTTCAAAATGCTTTTTCTTGAAGTGTACACATGTGACCGCCTCATCAGAAGGAAGCATGTAGAGCAGTACAATCAACAAGACAAATGTTCCCAAACTACTGTCTCCTTAGGGAGACTAATCAAGACACTTTGACTTTGAGGACATTTGGTCTGTGGGCTCCGCTTCCTGTCACCGAGAGTGCGTGTCGGCTTCTAAAGGACACACGCTGATGTCAAATAAAACCGTGTAAAATGTAATTTTACACAAAATAGCAGTTGGTGAAGATGCTGAGTGGCTGGTGAGTAAAAAACTGAAAATGTTCCCTTTGTCCAAGAATCCGTGTGACAAAATTTTCTGATAAAAGAATGTTGATGTGAGAATTAGAATCAGAATCAGAATCAGAATCATCATTGTGACATAATCTGTGCTTCTGAGCAGTCTTTAAATACAGGATGTCCATGCACATCATTTCACACTGTTGAACTGTTGGTAAAACACACACAGAGACATCTGTCTGCAAAGAGGATTTCTTTTACCGACTGAACTGAAGAACATGGATGTCCAAGAAGATAACGGAGATTCAGAAGCCCTTCCCACGCAGGTCCAGCTCTGCTCTGGAGAAGCCCTCCCAAAAAAAAGGTAAGTCTCAGAGTAAAGAGGACTCTGATCAGTTTTCGTCTACAAGAGACAAGGAACCCAAACTGGACAACTCTGATATGAAGGATGAGTTAAAGGATACATTCAATGACTCAGAGAGCGAAGGCGAGTCCAACAGGAAAGACCTCGACTGGAAGCAGGGGGGGTCTGATGAGGAGGTGTCGGTTACAAGAGAAAACCGACCGGATTGCTCTGATATGAATGATGAGTTAAAGGTCACATTCAGCTCGCAGGAACCAGACAATGACTCAGAGAGCGAAGACATGTCCAACAGTGAAGACCCCAACTGGAAGTTTGAAGAGGCGTCAAACAGTCAAGTCTTCAACAATGGATCAGAACAGGGCTCTGAAAACAAAGGCGATTACATCAGAAAAGACCTCGAGAGCAAGCAGGGGGGGTGTGACGATGAGGCGTCAACTACGAGAGACAACGGACCGGACCGCTCTGATATGAGTGATGAGTTAAAGGACACATCCAGCTCGCAGAAACCAGAAAAGGACTCAAAAAGCAAAGGCGATTACATCAGGAAAGACCTCGACTGGAAGCAGGGGGGGTCTGATGATGAGGCGTCGACTGACAGCTCTGATATAAATGATGAGTTAAAGGACACATCCAGCTTGCAGGAACCCGACAGTGACTCAGAGAGCGAAGACGGGTCTGACAAAAAAGACCTCGAATGGAAGTCTGATGTGGCATCAAACAGTCAAGTCTTCACCAACGGATCAGAAAAAGACTCTGAAAACAAAGGCGATTACATCAGAAAAGACCTCGACTGGAAGCAGGAGGGGTCTGATGATAACTCAGAGAGCAAAGGCGAATCCGACAGTGAAGACGGGGACTGGGGTTGGGGGGAGTCAGATGACGAGTTAAACGGTCAAGTCATTGCAATGTTGGAATGAAGCTCTCAACTGGGAGTGGTGGGGGCTGGGTGATGAGTTCAGGGGATTTACGTGCGCTTCTTGATGGCAAGTCCCTCTAAGACGTGAACAAGAAGCAGGGGGAGTCGGATGAGAAGATGGAGACTACCGGTGACACTACACAAGAGCCGGATAGCGCTGATGGGAAAATGGACGGGTGGACAGCCTACAGGGCCTTCAAGGCCTGGGAGATGTCTCAAGTTTACAGTTTATTCAGACATCAGAGGCCAAACTATGATATTTGTGTTTCATCAGATGGTACGTGATACCATTAAAAATGAAATTTGCAACTAAAGGCCCAAAAACTGAAATCCATATGCCTGTGTCCTATATTTAACAGGAAATCATGTTTTAATGCACTGGGTAATTCATTTGTGTCTCTCTCACACACACACACACACACACACACACACACACACACACACACACACACACACACACACACACACACACACAAACAGACACACACAGTTGCAGCCACACTTTGAACCACTTTGCCTTGCCCTTGTTTTGATGAGAATTATTTTCAGCCTACCTAGATAGGGAGGCCTGCATTTCTCATTCCTAAACTGGACCCTCTGTCCTCATCTGTAGCATAATCTGAAGTCCTCATGCTCAGTCATCAGGGTTCCACACTACACCTTTCTCAGTCGCTGAAACCATATTGCATCCAATGACCAC